>NW_027314752.1:13375378-13677348 GCF_023375885.2 Dermacentor andersoni
GGGCAAGACCCCTGCGCCAACCAGCCCGAAGGCCGATGGGACTCCCTGGGGGATTTGGCTGCGCCGGCCGTTGCCAGCGCTGGAAGGGACCTGGGAAGTTGAGGCAGCCTCGGCTGCGCCCACCTTCGGGGTCGATGGTCCCTTCTCCTCGGTTGAGGGAGCAGCGCCAGCTGCTACCGCCGCGGGGGCAGAAGGCGTAACTGCCGACTCACTGCTTGTGAGTCGGACAGCCGCCGGAGGCCGTTGTGACGCTACGCCCTGACGCGCCACATCGGCAAAGGTTTTCTTGGGCAGGTATGATACCCGCCTCCGTGCCTCCTTGAAAGTTATGTTTTCCTTTACCTTGATTGTAACGATTTCCTTTTCTTTTTTCAAAGAAGGGCACGACCGCGAGTACGCGGCGTGCTCACCATCACAATTAACACAATGTGGAGTGTTCTGGCACGTTTCAGAGGAATGTTCTTTGTCACTGCACTTGGCACAAGTCAGCCGGCCTCGACAGTTCTGTGAACTGTGGCCGAAACGTTGGCACTTAAAGCATCTGAGAGGATTGGGAACGTATGGTCGAACACGAAGTTTGATATAACCGTCCTCGATGGACTCGGGAAGGACACTTGAGCCGAACGTGAGTATCAGGTGTTTCGTCTTGATCTCTTTTCCATTTCGCCTCATCTTAATTCGTCTAACATTGATAACATTCTGGTCACGGAAGCCCTCCAAGAGTTCTGCCTCAGTGAGCTCCATCAAGTCATCGTCAGAGACAACACCACGGGCGGTGTTCATTGTGCGGTGCGGGGCTATAATTATTTGGGTTTCCCCAAATGACACTAGTTTTGACACTTTTTCGTATTGTTTTTGATCGCGGAGCTCCAAGAGGAGAAAACCGCTTGCCATCCGCGACGCCTTATAACCAGGACCAAAGACTTCAGTCAATGACTTGGAAACAAGGAAGGGTGAGATTGTTCGTACTGGTTTATCTGGTTCTGCAGAATGAATGACATGGAAGCGCGGGAAGGATTCTTTTAGGCGGCCAAAAAACTGGAATACTTCATCGGTGCGCCCTCTTTTCTGAGGGCGATCAGGTAGTGGAGGGAAGAAAGCAGCCATGTGTGGATGTGTAGTTTTCGGCAGCAACGCTAGCCATCCACCATGGAGTCCTACAAGGGGACGGTGCAGGGCCTGAAAAACAGGGCCTGCAAACGCCAGCTGTACGTTGCCGCTATAACTCAATATGATATAACCAAGGTTGGCTACTCACACAAGGTTAACCCTTGCTGCCAGGAAGGTCGGAAGTAATAAAGAAATGAGAAGGAGAAAGGAAAGGTGGAAAGTAAGGAAAAGACGAAGGTTGTAGGGAGAGAGAGACAGGAAAAGGCAACTACCGATTTCCCCCGGGTGGGTCAGTCCGGGGGTGCCGTCTATGTGAAGCAGAGGCCAAAGGGGTGTGTTGCCTCCGCCGGGGGGCCATAAAGGTCCAATCACCCAGCATCAGCTCAACCCCCAGGATCCCCCTTTCCCCAGACACGGCTAAGCCGCGCACGGCTACACGCGGGAGGGTCCAACCCTCGTGTGCTCGGGTACGTGGTGTCGCAACACACCAAACGCCTGCTGACGCAGACGCCCCTGCGGGGGCATCGTTGTTTCTATACGCTGGTTTAGTGGGAGTTTTTGCAGCCACTAGGCTAGAAAGAGCTGGTGAGCTATAGTGTCTAATGCCTCGAGGACATATATTTATGAAGAATTGTCAGAACCCAGCTTCCGTGCAGATAACGCGAATAAAAGGTTGCCACACACATGCCTCATACTTTCAAGCCTATGACGCTGCTCCTTCTGCCCTTTTATATATTGTATAAATATTACTCAGAGATGAGGTGGCTCCTGGCGGTGACGCGTCGTTGTTTCTATACGCTGGTTTAGTGCGAGTTTTTGCAAGCATTAGGCTAGAAAGAGCTAGCTGGTGAGCTATGGTGTCTAATGCCTCCAGGACATATATTTAGGAAGAATGGTCAGAACCCACGCTTGCGTGCAGATAACGTGAATAAAAGGTTGCACACACACATGCCCCACACTTTCAAGCCTACGACACTGCTCCTTCTGCCCTTTTATATATTGTATAAATATTACTCAGAGATGAGGGGGCTCCTGGCGGTGACGCGTCGTTGTTTCTGTACGCTTGTTTAGTGCGAGTTTTTGCACGCATTAGGCTAGAAAGAGCTGGTGAGCTATGGTGTCTAATGCCTCGAGGGCATATATTTGTGAAGAATGGTCAGAACCCACGCTTCCGTGCAGATAACGCGAATAAATGGTTGCACACATACACGTTCTACACTTTCAAGTCTACGTCGCTGCTCGTTCTGCCCTTTTATATATTGTATAAGTAGTACTCAGATGCGGGGGCTCCTGGCGGTGATGCATCGTTGTTTCTATACGCTGGTTTAGTGCGAGTTTTTGCACGCATAAGGCTAGAAAGAGCTGGTGAGCTATGGTGTCTAATGCCTCGAAGATATATATTTGTGAAGAATGGTCAGAACCCACGCTTCCGTGCGGATAATGCTAATAAAAGGTTGCACAAACACACGTACCGCACTTTCAAGCCTACGTCGCTGCTCCTTCTGTCCTTTTATATATTGTATATATATTACTCAGAGATGCGGGGGCTCCTGGCGGTGACGCGTCGTTGTTTCTATAAGCTGGTTTAGTGCGAGTTTTTGCACGCATTAGGCTAGAAAGAGCTGGTGAGCTATGGTGTCTAATGCCTCGTAGACATATATTTGTGAAGAATGGTCAGAACCCACGGTTCCGTGCAGATAACGCGAATAAAAGGTTGCAGACACACTCGTCCCACCCTTTCAAGCCTCCGTCGCTGCTCTTTCTGCCCTTTTATATATTGTATAAATAGTACTCAGAGATGTGGGGGCTCCTGGTGGTGACGCGTCGTTGTTTCTATACGCTGGTTTAGGGTGAGTTTTTGCACGCATTAGGCTAGAAAGAGCTGGTGAGCTATGGTGTCTAATGCCTCGAGGATATATATTTGTGAAGAATGGTCAGAACCCGCGGTTCCGTGCAGATAACGCGAATAAAAGGTTGCCACACACTCGTCCCACCCTTTCAAGCCTACGTCGCTGCTCCTTCTGCCCTTTTATATATTGTATAAATAGTACTCAGAGATGTGGGGGCTCCTGGTGGTGACGCGTCGTTGTTTCTATACGCTGGTTTAGGGTGAGTTTTTGCACGCATTAGGCTAGAAAGAGCTGGTGAGCTATGGTGTCTAATGCCTCGAGGGCATATATTTGTGAAGAATGGTCAGAAGCCACGTTTCGTGCAGATAACGCGAATAAAAGGTTGCACACACTCACGCCCCACACTTTCAAGCCTACGTCGCTGCTCTTTCTGCCCTTTTATATATTGTATAAATAGTACTCAGAGATGCGGGGGCTCCTGGTGGTGACGCGTCGTTGTTTCTATACGCTGGTTTAGGGTGAGTTTTTGCACGCATTAGGCTAGAAAGAGCTCGTGAGCTATGTTGCCTAATGCCTGGAGGACATATATTTGTGAAGAATGGTCTGAACCCACGGTTCCGTGCAGATAAAGCGAATAAAAGGTTGCACACCCACTCGCCCCACACTTTCAAGCCTACGTCGCTGCTCCTTCTGCCCTTTTATATATTGTATAAATAGTACTCAGAGATGCAGGGTCTCCTGGCGGTGACGCGTCGTTGTTTCTATACGCTGGTTTAGTGCGAGTTTTTGCACGCATTAGGGCTAGAAACAGCTAGCTGGTGAGCTATGGTGTCTAATGCCTCCAGGACATATAGTTAGGAAGAATGGTCAGAACCCACGCTTGCGTGCAGATAACGCGAATAACACACACATGCCCCACACTTTCAAGCCTACGTCGCTGCTTCTTCTGCCCTTTTATATATTGTATAAATAGTACTGAGAGAGGCAGGGTCTCCTGGCGGTAACGCGTCGTTGTTTCTATACGCTGGTTTAGTGTGAGTTTTTGCACGCATTAGGCTAGAAAGAGTTGGTGAGCTATGGTGTCTATTGCCTCGAGGGCATATATTTGTGAAGAATGGTCCGAACCCACGTTTCGTGCAGATAACGCGAATAAAAGGTTGCAGACACACTCGTCTCACCCTTTCAAGCCTCCGTCGCTGCTCTTTCTGCCCTTTTATATATTGTATAAATAGCACTCAGGGATGCGGGGGCACCTGGTGGTGACGCGTCGTTGTTTCTATACGCTGGTTTAGGGTGAGTTTTTGCACGCATTAGGCTAGAAAGAGCTGGTGAGCTATGGTGTCTAATGCCTCGAGGATATATATTTGTGAAGAATGGTCAGAACCCGCGGTTCCGTGCAGATAACGCGAATAAAAGGTTGCACACACAAATGCCCCCCACTTTCAAGCCTACGACACTGCTCCTTCTGCCCTTTTATATATTGTATAAATATTACTCAGAGATGAGGGGGCTCCTGGCGGTGACGCGTCGTTGTTTCTGTACGCTGGTTTACTGCGAGTTTTTGCACGCATTAGGCTAGAAAGAGCTGGTGAGCTATGGTGTCTAATGCCTCGAGGGCATATATTTGTGAAGAATGGTCAGAACCCACGCTTTCGTGCAGATAACGCGAAAAAAAGGTTGCACACACACTCGTCCCATACTTTCAAGGCTACGTCTCTGCTCTTTCTGCCCTTTTACATATTGTATAAATAGTACTCAGAGATGCAGGGTCTCCTAGCGGTGAGGCGTCGTTGTTTATATACGCTGGTTTAGTGCGAGGTTTTGCACGCATTAGGCTAGAAAGAGCTGGTGAGCTATGGTGTCTAATGCCTCCAGGACATATATTTGTGCAGAATAGTCAGAACCCACGCTTCCGTGCAGATAATGCGAATAAATGGTTGCACACATACACGTTCTACACTTTCAAGTCTACGTCGCTGCTCGTTCTGCCCTTTTATATATTGTATATGTAGTACTCTGATGCGGGGGCTCCTTGCGGTGATGCATCGTTGTTTCTATACGCTGGTTTAGTGCGAGTTTTTGCACGCATTAGGCTAGAAAGAGCTGGTGAGCTATGGTGTCTAATGCCTCGAGGATATATATTTGTGAACAATGGTCAGAACCCACGCTTGCGTGCAGATAACGCGAAAAAAAGGTTGCACACACACTCGTCCCATACTTTCAAGCCTACGTCTCTGCTCTTTCTGCCCTTTTATATATTGTATAAATAGTACTCAGAGATGCAGGGTCTCCTGGCGGTGAGGCGTCGTTGTTTCTATACGCTGGTTTAGTGCGAGGTTTTGCACGCATTAGGCTAGAAAGAGCTGGTGAGCTATAGTGTCTAATGCCTCCAGGACATACATTTGTGCAGAATAGTCAGAACCCACGCTTCCGTGCAGATAATGCGAATAATTGGTTGCACACATACACGTTCTACACTTTCAAGTCTACGTCGCTGCTCGTTCTGCCCTTTTATATATTGTATATATATTACTCAGAGATGCGGGGGCTCCTGGCGGTGACGCGTCGTTGTTTCTATAAGCTGGTTTAGTGCGAGTTTTTGCACGCATTAGTCTAGAAAGAGCTGGTGAGCTATGGTGTCTAATGCCTCGAGGATATATATTTGTGAAGAATTGTCAGAACCCGCGGTTCCGTGCAGATAACGCGAATAAAAGGTTGCACAAACACACGTACCGCACTTTCAAGCCTACGTCGCTGCTCCTTCTGTCCTTTTATATATTGTATATATATTACTCAGAGATGCGGGGGCTCCTGGCGGTGACGCGTCGTTGTTTCTATAAGCTGGTTTAGTGCGAGTTTTTGCACGCATTAGGCTAGAAAGAGCTGGTGAGCTATGGTGTCTAATGCCTCGTAGACATATATTTGTGAAGAATGGTCAGAACCCACGGTTCCGTGCAGATAACGCGAATAAAAGGTTGCAGACACACTCGTCCCACCCTTTCAAGCCTCCGTCGCTGCTCTTTCTGCCCTTTTATATATTGTATAAATAGTACTCAGAGATGTGGGGGCTCCTGGTGGTGACGCGTCGTTGTTTCTATACGCTGGTTTAGGGTGAGTTTTTGCACGCATTAGGCTAGAAAGAGCTGGTGAGCTATGGTGTCTAATGCCTCGAGGATATATATTTGTGAAGAATGGTCAGAACCCGCGGTTCCGTGCAGATAACGCGAATAAAAGGTTGCCACACACTCGTCCCACCCTTTCAAGCCTACGTCGCTGCTCCTTCTGCCCTTTTATATATTGTATAAATAGTACTCAGAGATGTGGGGGCTCCTGGTGGTGACGCGTCGTTGTTTCTATACGCTGGTTTAGGGTGAGTTTTTGCACGCATTAGGCTAGAAAGAGCTGGTGAGCTATGGTGTCTAATGCCTCGAGGGCATATATTTGTGAAGAATGGTCAGAAGCCACGTTTCGTGCAGATAACGCGAATAAAAGGTTGCACACACTCACGCCCCACACTTTCAAGCCTACGTCGCTGCTCTTTCTGCCCTTTTATATATTGTATAAATAGTACTCAGAGATGCGGGGGCTCCTGGTGGTGACGCGTCGTTGTTTCTATACGCTGGTTTAGGGTGAGTTTTTGCACGCATTAGGCTAGAAAGAGCTCGTGAGCTATGTTGCCTAATGCCTGGAGGACATATATTTGTGAAGAATGGTCTGAACCCACGGTTCCGTGCAGATAAAGCGAATAAAAGGTTGCACACCCACTCGCCCCACACTTTCAAGCCTACGTCGCTGCTCCTTCTGCCCTTTTATATATTGTATAAATAGTACTCAGAGATGCAGGGTCTCCTGGCGGTGACGCGTCGTTGTTTCTATACGCTGGTTTAGTGCGAGTTTTTGCACGCATTAGGGCTAGAAACAGCTAGCTGGTGAGCTATGGTGTCTAATGCCTCCAGGACATATAGTTAGGAAGAATGGTCAGAACCCACGCTTGCGTGCAGATAACGCGAATAACACACACATGCCCCACACTTTCAAGCCTACGTCGCTGCTTCTTCTGCCCTTTTATATATTGTATAAATAGTACTGAGAGAGGCAGGGTCTCCTGGCGGTAACGCGTCGTTGTTTCTATACGCTGGTTTAGTGCGAGTTTTTGCACGCATTAGGCTAGAAAGAGTTGGTGAGCTATGGTGTCTATTGCCTCGAGGGCATATATTTGTGAAGAATGGTCAGAACCCACGTTTCGTGCAGATAACGCGAATAAAAGGTTGCAGACACACTCGTCTCACCCTTTCAAGCCTCCGTCGCTGCTCTTTCTGCCCTTTTATATATTGTATAAATAGCACTCAGGGATGCGGGGGCACCTGGTGGTGACGCGTCGTTGTTTCTATACGCTGGTTTAGGGTGAGTTTTTGCACGCATTAGGCTAGAAAGAGCTGGTGAGCTATGGTGTCTAATGCCTCGAGGATATATATTTGTGAAGAATGGTCAGAACCCGCGGTTCCGTGCAGATAACGCGAATAAAAGGTTGCACACACAAATGCCCCCCACTTTCAAGCCTACGACACTGCTCCTTCTGCCCTTTTATATATTGTATAAATATTACTCAGAGATGAGGGGGCTCCTGGCGGTGACGCGTCGTTGTTTCTGTACGCTGGTTTACTGCGAGTTTTTGCACGCATTAGGCTAGAAAGAGCTGGTGAGCTATGGTGTCTAATGCCTCGAGGGCATATATTTGTGAAGAATGGTCAGAACCCACGCTTTCGTGCAGATAACGCGAAAAAAAGGTTGCACACACACTCGTCCCATACTTTCAAGGCTACGTCTCTGCTCTTTCTGCCCTTTTACATATTGTATAAATAGTACTCAGAGATGCAGGGTCTCCTAGCGGTGAGGCGTCGTTGTTTATATACGCTGGTTTAGTGCGAGGTTTTGCACGCATTAGGCTAGAAAGAGCTGGTGAGCTATGGTGTCTAATGCCTCCAGGACATATATTTGTGCAGAATAGTCAGAACCCACGCTTCCGTGCAGATAATGCGAATAAATGGTTGCACACATACACGTTCTACACTTTCAAGTCTACGTCGCTGCTCGTTCTGCCCTTTTATATATTGTATATGTAGTACTCTGATGCGGGGGCTCCTTGCGGTGATGCATCGTTGTTTCTATACGCTGGTTTAGTGCGAGTTTTTGCACGCATTAGGCTAGAAAGAGCTGGTGAGCTATGGTGTCTAATGCCTCGAGGATATATATTTGTGAACAATGGTCAGAACCCACGCTTGCGTGCAGATAACGCGAAAAAAAGGTTGCACACACACTCGTCCCATACTTTCAAGCCTACGTCTCTGCTCTTTCTGCCCTTTTATATATTGTATAAATAGTACTCAGAGATGCAGGGTCTCCTGGCGGTGAGGCGTCGTTGTTTCTATACGCTGGTTTAGTGCGAGGTTTTGCACGCATTAGGCTAGAAAGAGCTGGTGAGCTATAGTGTCTAATGCCTCCAGGACATATATTTGTGCAGAATAGTCAGAACCCACGCTTCCGTGCAGATAATGCGAATAATTGGTTGCACACATACACGTTCTACACTTTCAAGTCTACGTCGCTGCTCGTTCTGCCCTTTTATATATTGTATATATATTACTCAGAGATGCGGGGGCTCCTGGCGGTGACGCGTCGTTGTTTCTATAAGCTGGTTTAGTGCGAGTTTTTGCACGCATTAGTCTAGAAAGAGCTGGTGAGCTATGGTGTCTAATGCCTCGAGGATATATATTTGTGAAGAATTGTCAGAACCCGCGGTTCCGTGCAGATAACGCGAATAAAAGGTTGCCACACACTCGTCCCACCCTTTCAAGCGTACGTCGCTGCTCCTTCTGCCCTTTTATATATTGTATAAATAGTACTCAGAGATATGGGGGCTCCTGGTGGTGACGCGTCGTTGTTTCTATACGCTGGTTTAGGGTGAGTTTTTGCACGCATTAGGCTAGAAAGAGCTGGTGAGCTATGGTGTCTAATGCCTCGAGGGCATATATTTGTGAAGAATGGTCTGAACCCACGTTTCGTGCAGATAACGCGAATAAAAGGTTGCACACACTCACGCCCCACACTTTCAAGCCTACGTCGCTGCTCTTTCTGCCCTTTTATATATTGTATAAGTAGTACTCAGAGATGCAGGGTCTCCTGGCGGTGACGCGTCGTTGTTTCTATACGCTGGTTTAGTGCGAGTTTTTGCACGCATTAGGGCTAGAAACAGCTAGCTGGTGAGCTATGGTGTCTAATGCCTCCAGGACATATAGTTAGGAAGAATGCTCAGAACCCACGCTTGCGTGCAGATAACGCGAATAAAAGGGTGCACACACACATGCCCCACACTTTCAAGCCTACGTCGCTGCTTCTTCTGCCCTTTTATATATTGTATAAATAGTACTGAGAGAGGCAGGGTCTCCTGGCGGTGACGCGTCGTTGTTTCTATACGCTGGTTTAGTGCGAGTTTTTGCACGCATTAGGCTAGAAAGAGCTGGTGAGCTATGGTGTCTATTGCCTCGAGGGCATATATTTGTGAAGAATGGTCAGAACCCACGTTTCGTGCAGATAACGCGAATAAAAGGTTGCACACACTCACGCCCCACACTTTCAAGCCTACGTCGCTGCTCTTTCTGCCCTTTTATATATTGTATAAATAGTACTCAGAGATGCGGGGGCTCCTGGTGGTGACGCGTCGTTGTTTCTATACGCTGGTTTAGGGTGAGTTTTTGCACGCATTAGGCTAGAAAGAGCTCGTGAGCTATGTTGCCTAATGCCTGGAGGACATATATTTGTGAAGAATGGTCTGAACCCACGGTTCCGTGCAGATAAAGCGAATAAAAGGTTGCACACCCACTCGCCCCACACTTTCAAGCCTACGTCGCTGCTCCTTCTGCCCTTTTATATATTGTATAAATAGTACTCAGAGATGCAGGGTCTCCTGGCGGTGACGCGTCGTTGTTTCTATACGCTGGTTTAGTGCGAGTTTTTGCACGCATTAGGGCTAGAAACAGCTAGCTGGTGAGCTATGGTGTCTAATGCCTCCAGGACATATAGTTAGGAAGAATGGTCAGAACCCACGCTTGCGTGCAGATAACGCGAATAACACACACATGCCCCACACTTTCAAGCCTACGTCGCTGCTTCTTCTGCCCTTTTATATATTGTATAAATAGTACTGAGAGAGGCAGGGTCTCCTGGCGGTAACGCGTCGTTGTTTCTATACGCTGGTTTAGTGCGAGTTTTTGCACGCATTAGGCTAGAAAGAGTTGGTGAGCTATGGTGTCTATTGCCTCGAGGGCATATATTTGTGAAGAATGGTCAGAACCCACGTTTCGTGCAGATAACGCGAATAAAAGGTTGCAGACACACTCGTCTCACCCTTTCAAGCCTCCGTCGCTGCTCTTTCTGCCCTTTTATATATTGTATAAATAGCACTCAGGGATGCGGGGGCACCTGGTGGTGACGCGTCGTTGTTTCTATACGCTGGTTTAGGGTGAGTTTTTGCACGCATTAGGCTAGAAAGAGCTGGTGAGCTATGGTGTCTAATGCCTCGAGGATATATATTTGTGAAGAATGGTCAGAACCCGCGGTTCCGTGCAGATAACGCGAATAAAAGGTTGCACACACAAATGCCCCCCACTTTCAAGCCTACGACACTGCTCCTTCTGCCCTTTTATATATTGTATAAATATTACTCAGAGATGAGGGGGCTCCTGGCGGTGACGCGTCGTTGTTTCTGTACGCTGGTTTACTGCGAGTTTTTGCACGCATTAGGCTAGAAAGAGCTGGTGAGCTATGGTGTCTAATGCCTCGAGGGCATATATTTGTGAAGAATGGTCAGAACCCACGCTTTCGTGCAGATAACGCGAAAAAAAGGTTGCACACACACTCGTCCCATACTTTCAAGGCTACGTCTCTGCTCTTTCTGCCCTTTTACATATTGTATAAATAGTACTCAGAGATGCAGGGTCTCCTAGCGGTGAGGCGTCGTTGTTTATATACGCTGGTTTAGTGCGAGGTTTTGCACGCATTAGGCTAGAAAGAGCTGGTGAGCTATGGTGTCTAATGCCTCCAGGACATATATTTGTGCAGAATAGTCAGAACCCACGCTTCCGTGCAGATAATGCGAATAAATGGTTGCACACATACACGTTCTACACTTTCAAGTCTACGTCGCTGCTCGTTCTGCCCTTTTATATATTGTATATGTAGTACTCTGATGCGGGGGCTCCTTGCGGTGATGCATCGTTGTTTCTATACGCTGGTTTAGTGCGAGTTTTTGCACGCATTAGGCTAGAAAGAGCTGGTGAGCTATGGTGTCTAATGCCTCGAGGATATATATTTGTGAACAATGGTCAGAACCCACGCTTGCGTGCAGATAACGCGAAAAAAAGGTTGCACACACACTCGTCCCATACTTTCAAGCCTACGTCTCTGCTCTTTCTGCCCTTTTATATATTGTATAAATAGTACTCAGAGATGCAGGGTCTCCTGGCGGTGAGGCGTCGTTGTTTCTATACGCTGGTTTAGTGCGAGGTTTTGCACGCATTAGGCTAGAAAGAGCTGGTGAGCTATAGTGTCTAATGCCTCCAGGACATATATTTGTGCAGAATAGTCAGAACCCACGCTTCCGTGCAGATAATGCGAATAATTGGTTGCACACATACACGTTCTACACTTTCAAGTCTACGTCGCTGCTCGTTCTGCCCTTTTATATATTGTATATATATTACTCAGAGATGCGGGGGCTCCTGGCGGTGACGCGTCGTTGTTTCTATAAGCTGGTTTAGTGCGAGTTTTTGCACGCATTAGTCTAGAAAGAGCTGGTGAGCTATGGTGTCTAATGCCTCGAGGATATATATTTGTGAAGAATTGTCAGAACCCGCGGTTCCGTGCAGATAACGCGAATAAAAGGTTGCCACACACTCGTCCCACCCTTTCAAGCGTACGTCGCTGCTCCTTCTGCCCTTTTATATATTGTATAAATAGTACTCAGAGATATGGGGGCTCCTGGTGGTGACGCGTCGTTGTTTCTATACGCTGGTTTAGGGTGAGTTTTTGCACGCATTAGGCTAGAAAGAGCTGGTGAGCTATGGTGTCTAATGCCTCGAGGGCATATATTTGTGAAGAATGGTCTGAACCCACGTTTCGTGCAGATAACGCGAATAAAAGGTTGCACACACTCACGCCCCACACTTTCAAGCCTACGTCGCTGCTCTTTCTGCCCTTTTATATATTGTATAAGTAGTACTCAGAGATGCAGGGTCTCCTGGCGGTGACGCGTCGTTGTTTCTATACGCTGGTTTAGTGCGAGTTTTTGCACGCATTAGGGCTAGAAACAGCTAGCTGGTGAGCTATGGTGTCTAATGCCTCCAGGACATATAGTTAGGAAGAATGCTCAGAACCCACGCTTGCGTGCAGATAACGCGAATAAAAGGGTGCACACACACATGCCCCACACTTTCAAGCCTACGTCGCTGCTTCTTCTGCCCTTTTATATATTGTATAAATAGTACTGAGAGAGGCAGGGTCTCCTGGCGGTGACGCGTCGTTGTTTCTATACGCTGGTTTAGTGCGAGTTTTTGCACGCATTAGGCTAGAAAGAGCTGGTGAGCTATGGTGTCTATTGCCTCGAGGGCATATATTTGTGAAGAATGGTCAGAACCCACGTTTCGTGCAGATAACGCGAATAAAAGGTTGCACACATACACGTTCTACACTTTCAAGTCTACGTCGCTGCTCCTTCTGCCCTTTTATATATTGTATAAATAGTACTCAGAGATGCGGGGGCTCCTGGTGGTGACGCGTCGTTGTTTCTATACGCTGGTTTAGGGTGAGTTTTTGCACGCATTAGGCTAGAAAGAGGTGGTGAGCTATGGTGTCTAATGCCTCGAGGATATGTATTTGTGAAGAATGGTCAGAACCCGCGGTTCCGTGCAGATAACGCGAATAAAAGGTTGCCACACACTCGTCCCACCCTTTCAAGCCTACGTCGCTGCTCCTTTTGCCCTTTTATATATTGTATAAAAAGTACTCAGAGATGTGGGGGCTCCTGGTGGTGACGCGTCGTTGTTTCTATACGCTGGTTTAGGGTGAGTTTTTGCACGCATTAGGCTAGAAAGAGCTGGTGAGCTATGGTGTCTAATGCCTCGAGGATATATATTTGTGAAGAATGGTCAGAACCCGCGGTTCCGTGCAGATAACGCGAATAAAAGGTTGCCACACACTCGTCCCACACTTTCAAGCCTACGTCGCTGCTCCTTCTGCCCTTTTATATATTGTATAAATAGCACTCAGGGATGCGGGGGCACCTGGTGGTGACGCGTCGTTGTTTCTATACGCTGGTTTAGGGTGAGTTTTTCACGCATTAGGCTAGAAAGAGCTGGTGAGCTATGGTGTCTAATGCCTCGAGGATATATATTTGTGAAGAATGGTCAGAACCCGCGGTTCCGTGCAGATAACGCGAATAAAAGGTTGCACACACTTACGCCCCACACTTTCAAGCCTACGTCGCTGCTCCTTCTGCCCTTTTATATATTGTATAAATAGTACTCAGAGATGTGGGGGCTCCTGGTGGTGACGCGTCGTTGTTTCTATGCGCTGGTTTAGGGTGAGTTTTTCACGCATTAGGCTAGAAAGAGCTGGTGAGCTATGGTGTCTAATGCCTCGAGGATATATATTTGTGAAGAATGGTCAGAACCCGCGGTTCCGTGCAGATAACGCGAATAAAAGGTAGCACACACTCACGCCCCACACTTTCAAGCCTACGTCGCTGCTCCTTCTGCCCTTTTATATATTGTATAAATAGCACTCAGGGATGCGGGGGCACCTGGTGGTGACGCGTCGTTGTTTCTATACGCTGGTTTAGGGTGAGTTTTTGCACGCATTAGGTTAGAAAGAGCTGGTGAGCTATGGTGTCTAATGCCTCGAGGGCATATATTTGTGAAGAATGGTCAGAACCCACGTTTCGTGCAGATAACGCGAATAAAAGGTTGCACACACTCACGCCCCACACTTTCAAGCCTACGTCGCTGCTCTTTCTGCCCTTTTATATATTGTATAAATAGTACTCAGAGATGCGGGGGCTCCTGGTGGTGACGCGTCGTTGTTTCTATACGCTGGTTTAGGGTGAGTTTTTGCACGCATTAGGCTAGAAAGAGCTCGTGAGCTATGTTGCCTAATGCCTGGAGGACATATATTTGTGAAGAATGGTCTGAACCCACGGTTCCGTGCAGATAAAGCGAATAAAAGGTTGCACACCCACTCGCCCCACACTTTCAAGCCTACGTCGCTGCTCCTTCTGCCCTTTTATATATTGTATAAATAGTACTCAGAGATGCAGGGTCTCCTGGCGGTGACGCGTCGTTGTTTCTATACGCTGGTTTAGTGCGAGTTTTTGCACGCATTAGGGCTAGAAACAGCTAGCTGGTGAGCTATGGTGTCTAATGCCTCCAGGACATATAGTTAGGAAGAATGGTCAGAACCCACGCTTGCGTGCAGATAACGCGAATAACACACACATGCCCCACACTTTCAAGCCTACGTCGCTGCTTCTTCTGCCCTTTTATATATTGTATAAATAGTACTGAGAGAGGCAGGGTCTCCTGGCGGTAACGCGTCGTTGTTTCTATACGCTGGTTTAGTGCGAGTTTTTGCACGCATTAGGCTAGAAAGAGTTGGTGAGCTATGGTGTCTATTGCCTCGAGGGCATATATTTGTGAAGAATGGTCAGAACCCACGTTTCGTGCAGATAACGCGAATAAAAGGTTGCAGACACACTCGTCTCACCCTTTCAAGCCTCCGTCGCTGCTCTTTCTGCCCTTTTATATATTGTATAAATAGCACTCAGGGATGCGGGGGCACCTGGTGGTGACGCGTCGTTGTTTCTATACGCTGGTTTAGGGTGAGTTTTTGCACGCATTAGGCTAGAAAGAGCTGGTGAGCTATGGTGTCTAATGCCTCGAGGATATATATTTGTGAAGAATGGTCAGAACCCGCGGTTCCGTGCAGATAACGCGAATAAAAGGTTGCACACACAAATGCCCCCCACTTTCAAGCCTACGACACTGCTCCTTCTGCCCTTTTATATATTGTATAAATATTACTCAGAGATGAGGGGGCTCCTGGCGGTGTCGCGTCGTTGTTTCTGTACGCTGGTTTACTGCGAGTTTTTGCACGCATTAGGCTAGAAAGAGCTGGTGAGCTATGGTGTCTAATGCCTCGAGGGCATATATTTGTGAAGAATGGTCAGAACCCACGCTTTCGTGCAGATAACGCGAAAAAAAGGTTGCACACACACTCGTCCCATACTTTCAAGGCTACGTCTCTGCTCTTTCTGCCCTTTTACATATTGTATAAATAGTACTCAGAGATGCAGGGTCTCCTAGCGGTGAGGCGTCGTTGTTTATATACGCTGGTTTAGTGCGAGGTTTTGCACGCATTAGGCTAGAAAGAGCTGGTGAGCTATGGTGTCTAATGCCTCCAGGACATATATTTGTGCAGAATAGTCAGAACCCACGCTTCCGTGCAGATAATGCGAATAAATGGTTGCACACATACACGTTCTACACTTTCAAGTCTACGTCGCTGCTCGTTCTGCCCTTTTATATATTGTATATGTAGTACTCTGATGCGGGGGCTCCTTGCGGTGATGCATCGTTGTTTCTATACGCTGGTTTAGTGCGAGTTTTTGCACGCATTAGGCTAGAAAGAGCTGGTGAGCTATGGTGTCTAATGCCTCGAGGATATATATTTGTGAACAATGGTCAGAACCCACGCTTGCGTGCAGATAACGCGAAAAAAAGGTTGCACACACACTCGTCCCATACTTTCAAGCCTACGTCTCTGCTCTTTCTGCCCTTTTATATATTGTATAAATAGTACTCAGAGATGCAGGGTCTCCTGGCGGTGAGGCGTCGTTGTTTCTATACGCTGGTTTAGTGCGAGGTTTTGCACGCATTAGGCTAGAAAGAGCTGGTGAGCTATAGTGTCTAATGCCTCCAGGACATATATTTGTGCAGAATAGTCAGAACCCACGCTTCCGTGCAGATAATGCGAATAATTGGTTGCACACATACACGTTCTACACTTTCAAGTCTACGTCGCTGCTCGTTCTGCCCTTTTATATATTGTATATATATTACTCAGAGATGCGGGGGCTCCTGGCGGTGACGCGTCGTTGTTTCTATAAGCTGGTTTAGTGCGAGTTTTTGCACGCATTAGTCTAGAAAGAGCTGGTGAGCTATGGTGTCTAATGCCTCGAGGATATATATTTGTGAAGAATTGTCAGAACCCGCGGTTCCGTGCAGATAACGCGAATAAAAGGTTGCCACACACTCGTCCCACCCTTTCAAGCGTACGTCGCTGCTCCTTCTGCCCTTTTATATATTGTATAAATAGTACTCAGAGATATGGGGGCTCCTGGTGGTGACGCGTCGTTGTTTCTATACGCTGGTTTAGGGTGAGTTTTTGCACGCATTAGGCTAGAAAGAGCTGGTGAGCTATGGTGTCTAATGCCTCGAGGGCATATATTTGTGAAGAATGGTCTGAACCCACGTTTCGTGCAGATAACGCGAATAAAAGGTTGCACACACTCACGCCCCACACTTTCAAGCCTACGTCGCTGCTCTTTCTGCCCTTTTATATATTGTATAAGTAGTACTCAGAGATGCAGGGTCTCCTGGCGGTGACGCGTCGTTGTTTCTATACGCTGGTTTAGTGCGAGTTTTTGCACGCATTAGGGCTAGAAACAGCTAGCTGGTGAGCTATGGTGTCTAATGCCTCCAGGACATATAGTTAGGAAGAATGCTCAGAACCCACGCTTGCGTGCAGATAACGCGAATAAAAGGGTGCACACACACATGCCCCACACTTTCAAGCCTACGTCGCTGCTTCTTCTGCCCTTTTATATATTGTATAAATAGTACTGAGAGAGGCAGGGTCTCCTGGCGGTGACGCGTCGTTGTTTCTATACGCTGGTTTAGTGCGAGTTTTTGCACGCATTAGGCTAGAAAGAGCTGGTGAGCTATGGTGTCTATTGCCTCGAGGGCATATATTTGTGAAGAATGGTCAGAACCCACGTTTCGTGCAGATAACGCGAATAAAAGGTTGCACACATACACGTTCTACACTTTCAAGTCTACGTCGCTGCTCCTTCTGCCCTTTTATATATTGTATAAATAGTACTCAGAGATGCGGGGGCTCCTGGTGGTGACGCGTCGTTGTTTCTATACGCTGGTTTAGGGTGAGTTTTTGCACGCATTAGGCTAGAAAGAGCTGGTGAGCTATGGTGTCTAATGCCTCGAGGATATGTATTTGTGAAGAATGGTCAGAACCCGCGGTTCCGTGCAGATAACGCGAATAAAAGGTTGCCACACACTCGTCCCACCCTTTCAAGCCTACGTCGCTGCTCCTTTTGCCCTTTTATATATTGTATAAAAAGTACTCAGAGATGTGGGGGCTCCTGGTGGTGACGCGTCGTTGTTTCTATACGCTGGTTTAGGGTGAGTTTTTGCACGCATTAGGCTAGAAAGAGCTGGTGAGCTATGGTGTCTAATGCCTCGAGGATATATATTTGTGAAGAATGGTCAGAACCCGCGGTTCCGTGCAGATAACGCGAATAAAAGGTTGCCACACACTCGTCCCACACTTTCAAGCCTACGTCGCTGCTCCTTCTGCCCTTTTATATATTGTATAAATAGCACTCAGGGATGCGGGGGCACCTGGTGGTGACGCGTCGTTGTTTCTATACGCTGGTTTAGGGTGAGTTTTTCACGCATTAGGCTAGAAAGAGCTGGTGAGCTATGGTGTCTAATGCCTCGAGGATATATATTTGTGAAGAATGGTCAGAACCCGCGGTTCCGTGCAGATAACGCGAATAAAAGGTTGCACACACTTACGCCCCACACTTTCAAGCCTACGTCGCTGCTCCTTCTGCCCTTTTATATATTGTATAAATAGTACTCAGAGATGTGGGGGCTCCTGGTGGTGACGCGTCGTTGTTTCTATGCGCTGGTTTAGGGTGAGTTTTTCACGCATTAGGCTAGAAAGAGCTGGTGAGCTATGGTGTCTAATGCCTCGAGGATATATATTTGTGAAGAATGGTCAGAACCCGCGGTTCCGTGCAGATAACGCGAATAAAAGGTAGCACACACTCACGCCCCACACTTTCAAGCCTACGTCGCTGCTCCTTCTGCCCTTTTATATATTGTATAAGTAGCACTCAGGGATGCGGGGGCACCTGGTGGTGACGCGTCGTTGTTTCTATACGCTGGTTTAGGGTGAGTTTTTGCACGCATTAGGTTAGAAAGAGCTGGTGAGCTATGGTGTCTAATGCCTCGAGGGCATATATTTGTGAAGAATGGTCAGAACCCACGTTTCGTGCAGATAACGCGAATAAAAGGTTGCACACACTCACGCCCCACACTTTCAAGCCTACGTCGCTGCTCTTTCTGCCCTTTTATATATTGTATAAATAGCACTCAGGGATGCGGGGGCACCTGGTGGTGTCGCGTCGTTGTTTCTATACGCTGGTTTAGGGTGAGTTTTTGCACGCATTAGGCTAGAAAGAGCTGGTGAGCTATGGTGTCTAATGCCTCGAGGATATATATTTGTGAAGCATGGTCAGAACCCGCGGTTCCGTGCAGATAACGCGAATAAAAGGTTGCCACACACTCGTCCCACCCTTTCAAGCCTACGTCGCTGCTCCTTCTGCCCTTTTATATATTGTATAAATAGTACTCAGAGATGTGGGGGCTCCTGGTGGTGACGCGTCGTTGTTTCTATACGCTGGTTTAGGGTGAGTTTTTGCACGCATTAGGCTAGAAAGAGCTGGTGAGCTATGGTGTCTAATGCCTCGAGGACATATATTTGTGAAGAATGGTCAGAACCCGCGGTTCCGTGCAGATAACGCGAATAAAAGGTTGCCACACACTCGTCCCACCCTTTCAAGCCTACGTCGCTGCTCCTTCTGCCCTTTTATATATTGTATAAATAGTACTCAGAGATGCAGGGTCTCCTGGCGGTGACGCGTCGTTGTTTCTATACGCTGGTTTAGGGTGAGTTTTTGCACGCATTAGGCTAGAAAGAGCTGGTGAGCTATGGAGTCTAATGCCGCCAGGACATATATTTAGGAAGAATGGTCAGAACCCACGCTTGCGTGCAGATAACGCGAATAAAAGGTTGCCACACACTCGTCCCACCCTTTCAAGCCTACGTCGCTGCTCCTTCTGCCCTTTTATATATTGTATAAATAGTACTCAGAGATGCAGGGTCTCCTGGCGGTGAGGCGTCGTTGTTTCTATACGCTGGTTTAGTGCGAGGTTTTGCACGCATTAGGCTAGAAAGAGCTGGTGAGCTATAGTGTCTAATGCCTCCAGGACATATATTTGTGCAGAATAGTCAGAACCCACGCTTCCGTGCAGATAATGCGAATAATTGGTTGCACACATACACGTTCTACACTTTCAAGTCTACGTCGCTGCTCGTTCTGCCCTTTTATATATTGTATAAGTAGTACTCAGATGCGGGGGCTCCTGGCGGTGATGCATCGTTGTTTCTATACGCTGGTTTAGTGCGAGTTTTTGCACGCATTAGGCTAGAAAGAGCTGGTGAGCTATGGTGTCTAATGCCTCGAAGACATATATTTGTGAAGAATGGTCAGAACCCACGCTTCCGTGCGGATAACGCTAATAAAAGGTTGCAGACACACTCGTCCCACCCTTTCAAGCCTCCGTCGCTGCTCCTTCTGCCCTTTTATATATTGTATAAATAGCACTCAGGGATGCGGGGGCACCAGGTGGTGACGCGTCGTTGTTTCTATACGCTGGTTTAGGGTGAGTTTTTGCACGCATTAGTCTAGAAAGAGCTGGTGAGCTATGGTGTCTAATGCCTCGAGGACATATATTTGTGAAGAATGGTCAGAACCCACGGTTCCGTGCAGATAACGCAAATAAAAGGTTGCACACACACTCGCCCCGTACTTTCAAGCCTACGTCGCTGCTCCTTCTGCCCTTTTATATATTGTATAAATAGTACTCAGAGATGAGGGGGCTCCTGGCGGTGACGCGTCGTTGTTTCTATACGCTGGTTTAGTGCGAGTTTTTCACGCATTAGGCTAGAAAGAGCTCGTGAGCTGTGCTGCCTAATGCCTGGAGGACATATATTTGTGAAGAATGGTCAGAACCCACGGTTCCGAGCAGATAACGCTAATAAAAGGTTGCAGACACACTCGTCCCACCCTTTCAAGCCTCCGTCGCTGCTCCTTCTGCCCTTTTATATATTGTATAAATAGCACTCAGGGATGCGGGGGCACCAGGTGGTGACGCGTCGTTGTTTCTATACGCTGGTTTAGGGTGAGTTTTTGCACGCATTAGTCTAGAAAGAGCTGGTGAGCTATGGTGTCTAATGCCTCGAGGACATATATTTGTGAAGAATGGTCAGAACCCACGGTTCCGTGCAGATAACGCAAATAAAAGGTTGCACACACACTCGCCCTATACTTTCAAGCCTACGTCGCTGCTCCTTCTGCCCTTTTATATATTGTATAAATAGTACTCAGAGATGCAGGGTCTCCTGGCAGTGACGCGTCGTTGTTTCTATACGCTGGTTTAGTGCGAGTTTTTGCAAGCATTAGGCTAGAAAGAGCTAGCTGGTGAGCTATGGTGTCTAATGCCTCCAGGACATATATTTAGGAAGAATGGTCAGAACCCACGCTTGCGTGCAGATAACGCGAATAAAAGGTTGCACACACACATGCCCCACACTTTCAAGCCTACGACACTGCTCCTTCTGCCCTTTTATATATTGTATAAATATTACTCAGAGATGAGGGGGCTCCTGGCGGTGACGCGTCGTTGTTTCTGTACGCTGGTTTAGTGCGAGTTTTTGCACGCATTAGGCTAGAAAGAGCTGGTGAGGGTGGTGTCTAATGCCTCGAGGGCATATATTTGTGAAGAATGGTCAGAACCCACGCTTCCGTGCAGATAACGCGAATAAAAGGTTGCACACACACTCGTCCCACACTTTCAAGCCTACGTCTCTGCTCTTTCTGCCCTTTTATATATTGTATAAATAGTACTCAGAGATGCAGGGTCTCCTGGCGGTGAGGCGTCGTAGTTTCTATACGCTGGTTTAGTGCGAGGTTTTGCACGCATTAGGCTAGAAAGAGCTGGTGAGCTATGGTGTCTAATGCCTCCAGGACATATATTTGTGCAGAATAGACAGAACCCACGCTTCCGTGCAGATAATGCGAATAAAAGGTTGCACACATACACGTTCTACACTTTCAAGTCTACGTCGCTCCTCGTTCTGCCCTTTTATATATTGTATAAGTAGTACTCAGATGCGGGGGCTCCTGGCGGTGATGCATCGTTATTTCTATACGTTAGTTTAGTGCGTGTTTTTGCACGCATTAGGCTAGAAAGAGCTGGTGAGCTATGGTGTCTAATGCCGCCAGGACATATATTTGTGCAGAATAGTCAGAACCCACGCTTCCGTGCAGATAATGCGGATAAATGGTTGCACACATACACGTTCTACACTTTCAAGTCTACGTCGCAGCTCGTTCTGCCCTTTTATATATTGCATAAGTAGTACTCAGATGCGGAGGCTCCTGGCGGTGATGCTTCGTTGTTTCTATACACTGGTTTAGTGCGAGTTTTTGGACGCATTAACGCTAGAAAGAGCTGGTGAGCTATGGTGTCTAATGCCTCCAGGACATATATTTAGGAAGAATGGTCAGAACCCACGCTTGCGTGCAGATAACGCGAATAAAAGGTTGCACACACACATGCCCCACACTTTCAAGCCTACGACACTGCTCCTTCTGCCCTTTTATATATTGTATAAATATTACTCAGAGATGAGGGAGCTCCTGGCGGTGACGCGTCGTTGTTTCTGTACGCTGGTTTAGTGCGAGTTTTTGCACACATTAGGCTAGAAAGAGCTGGTGAGCTATGGTGTCTAATGCCTCGAGGGCATATATTTGTGAAGAATGGTCAGAACCCGCGGTTCCGTGCAGATAACGCGAATAAAACGTTGCCACACACTCGTCCCACCCTTTCAAGCCTACGTCGCTGCTCCTTCTGCCCTTTTATATATTGTATAAATAGTACTCAGAGATGCGGGGGCACCTGGTGGTGACGCGTCGTTGTTTCTATACGCTGGTTTAGGGTGAGTTTTTGCACGCATTAGGCTAGAAAGAGCTGGTGAGCTATGGTGTCTAATGCCTCGAAGACATATATTTGTGAAGAATGGTCAGAACCCACGCTTCCGTGCAGATAACGCGAATAAAAGGTTGCACACACACACGTTCCGCTCTTTCAAGCCTACGTCGCTGCTCCTTCTGTCCTTTTATATATTGTATATATATTACTCAGAGATGCGGGGGCTCCTGGCGGTGACGCGTCGTTGTTTCTATACGCTGGTTTAGGGTGAGTTTTTGCACGCATTAGGCTAGAAAGAGCTCGTGAGCTATGCTGCCTAATGCCTGGAGGACATATATTTGTGAAGAATGGTCAGAACCCACGGTTCCGTGCAGATAACGCGAATAAAAGGTTGCAGACACACTCGTCCCACCCTTTCAAGCCTCCGTCGCTGCTCTTTCTGCTCTTTTATATATTGTATAAATAGCACTCAGGGATGCGGGGGCACCTGGTGGTGACGCGTCGTTGTTTCTATACGCTGGTTTAGGGTGAGTTTTTGCACGCATTAGGCTAGAAAGAGCTGGTGAGCTATGGTGCCTAATGGCTCGAGGATATATATTTGTGAAGAATGGTCAGAACCCGCGGTTCCGTGCAGATAACGCGAATAAAAGGTTGCCACACACTCGTCCCACCCTTTCAAGCCTACGTCGCTGCTCCTTCTGCCCTTTTATATATTGTATAAATATTACTCAGAGATGAGGGGGCTCCTGGCGGTGACGCGTCGTTGTTTCTGTACGCTGGTTTAGTGCGAGTTTTTGCACGCATTAGGCTAGAAAGAGCTGGTGAGCTATGGTGTCTAATGCCTCGAGGGCAAATATTTGTGAAGAATGGTCAGAACCCACGCTTCCGTGCAGATAACGCGAATAAAAGGTTGCACACACACTCGTCCCATACTTTCAAGCCTACGTCTCTGCTCTTTCTGCCCTTTTATATATTGTATAAATAGTACTCAGAGATGCAGGGTCTCCTGGCGGTGAGGCGTCGTTGTTTCTATACGCTGGTTTAGTGCGAGGTTTTGCACGCATTAGGCTAGAAAGAGCTGGTGAGCTATGGTGTCTAATGCCTCCAGGACATATATTTGTGCAGAATAGTCAGAACCCACGCTTCCGTGCAGATAATGCGAATAAATGGTTGCACACATACACGTTCTACACTTTCAAGTCTACGTCGCTGCTCGTTCTGCCCTTTTATATATTGTATAAATAGCACTCAGAGATGCGGGGGCTCCTGGCGGTGACGCGTCGTTGTTTCTATACGCTGGTTTAGGTTGAGTTTTTGCACGCATTAGTCTAGAAAGAGCTCGTGAGCTGTGCTGCCTAATGCCTGGAGGATATATATTTGTGAAGAATGGTCAGAACCCGCGGTTCCGTGCAGATAACGCGAATAAAAGGTTGCCACACACTCGTCCCACCCTTTCAAGCGTACGTCGCTGCTCCTTCTGCCCTTTTATATATTGTATAAATAGTACTCAGACATGTGGGGGCTCCTGGTGGTGACGCGTCGTTGTTTCTATACGCTGGTTTAGGGTGAGTTTTTGCACGCATTAGGCTAGAAAGAGCTGGTGAGCTATGGTGTCTAATGCCTCGAGGGCATATATTTGTGAAGAATGGTCAGAACCACGTTTCGTGCAGATAACGCGAATAAAAGGTTGCACACACTCACGCCCCACACTTTCAAGCCTACGTCACTGCTCTTTCTGCCCTTTTATATATTGTATGAATAGTACTCAGAGATGTGGGGACCCCTGGTGGTGACGCGTCGTTGTTTCTATACGCTGGTTTAGGGTGAGTTTTTGCACGCATTAGGGCTAGAAACAGCTAGCTGGTGAGCTATGGTGTCTAATGCCTCCAGGACATATAATTAGGAAGAATGGTCAGAACCCACGCTTGCGTGCAGATAACGCGAATAAAAGGGTGCACACACACATGCCCCACACTTTCAAGCCTACGTCGCTGCTTCTTCTGCCCTTTTATATATTGTATAAATAGTACTGAGAGAGGCAGGGTCTCCTGGCGGTGACGCGTCGTTGTTTCTATACGCTGGTTTAGTGCGAGTTTTTGCACGCATTAGGCTAGAAAGAGCTGGTGAGCTATGGTGTCTATTGCCTCGAGGGCATATATTTGTGAAGAATGGTCAGAACCCACGTTTCGTGCAGATAACGCGAATAAAAGGTTGCACACACACTTGCCCCATACTTTCAAGCCTATGACGCTGCTCCTTCTGCCCTTTTATATATTGTATAAATATTACTCAGAGATGAGGGGGCTCCTGGCGGTGACGCGTCGTTGTTTCTATACGCTGGTTTAGTGCGAGTTTTTGCAAGCATTAGGCTAGAAAGAGCTAGCTGGTGAGCTATGGTGTCTAATGCCTCCAGGACATATATTTAGGAAGAATGGTCAGAACCCACGCTTGCGTGCAGATAACGCGAATAAAAGGTTGCACACACACATGCCCCACACTTTCAAGCCTACGACACTGCTCCTTCTGCCCTTTTATATATTGTATAAATATTACTCAGAGATGAGGGGGCTCCTGGCGGTGACGCGTCGTTGCTTCTGTACGCTGGTTTAGTGCGAGTTTTTGCACGCATTAGGCTAGAAAGAGCTGGTGAGCTATGGTGTCTAATGCCTCGAGGGCATATATTTGTGAAGAATGGTCAGAACCCACGCTTCCGTGCAGATAACGCGAATAAAAGGTTGCACACACACTCGTCCCACACTTTCAAGCCTACGTCTCTGCTCTTTCTGCCCTTTTATATATTGTATAAATAGTACTCAGAGATGCAGGGTCTCCTGGCGGTGACGCGTCGTTGTTTCTATACGCTGGTTTTGTGCGAGTTTTTGCACGCATTAGGGCTAGAAACAGCTAGCTGGTGAGCTATGGTGTCTAATGCCTCCAGGACATATAATTAGGAAGAATGGTCAGAACCCACGCTTGCGTGCAGATAACGCGAATAAAAGGGTGCACACACACATGCCCCACACTTTCAAGCCTACGTCGCTGCTTCTTCTGCCCTTTTATATATTGTATAAATAGTACTGAGAGAGGCAGGGTCTCCTGGCGGTGACGCGTCGTTGTTTCTATACGCTGGTTTAGTGCGAGTTTTTGCACGCATTAGGCTAGAAAGAGCTGGTGAGCTATGGTGTCTATTGCCTCGAGGGCATATATTTGTGAAGAATGGTCAGAACCCACGTTTCGTGCAGATAACGCGAATAAAAGGTTGCACTCACACATGCCCCATACTTTCAAGCCTATGACGCTGCTCCTTCTGCCCTTTTATATATTGTATAAATATTACTCAGAGATGAGAGGGCTCCTGGCGGTGACGCGTCGTTGTTTCTATACGCTGGTTTAGTGCGAGTTTTTGCAAGCATTAGGCTAGAAAGAGCTAGCTGGTGAGCTATGGTGTCTAATGCCTCCAGGACATATATTTAGGAAGAATGGTCAGAACCCACGCTTGCGTGCAGATAACGCGAATAAAAGGTTGCACACACACATGCCCCACACTTTCAAGCCTACGACACTGTTCCTTCTGCCCTTTTATATATTGTATAAATATTACTCAGAGATGAGGGGGCTCCTGGCGGTGACGCGTCGTTGTTTCTGTACGCTGGTTTAGTGCGAGTTTTTGCACGCATTAGGCTAGAAAGAGCTGGTGAGCTATGGTGTCTAATGCCTCGAGGGCATATATTTGTGAAGAATGGTCAGAACCCACGCTTCCGTGCAGATAACGCGAATAAAAGGTTGCACACACACTCGTCCCACACTTTCAAGCCTACGTCTCTGCTCTTTCTGCCCTTTTATATATTGTATAAATAGTACTCAGAGATCCAGGGTCTCCTGGCGGTGAGGCGTCGTAGTTTCTATACGCTGGTTTAGTGCGAGGTTTTGCACGCATTAGGCTAGAAAGAGCTGGTGAGCTATGGTGTCTAATGCCTTTAGGACATATATTTGTGCAGAATAGACAGAACCCACGCTTCCGTGCAGATAATGCGAATAAAAGGTTGCACACATACACGTTCTACACTTTCAAGTCTACGTCGCTGCTCTTTCTGCCCTTTTATATATTGTATAAATAGCACTCAGGGATGCGGGGGCACCTGGTGGTGACGCGTCGTTGTTTCTACACGCTGGTTTAGGGTGAGTTTTTGCACGCATTAGGCTAGAAAGAGCTGGTGAGCTATGGTGTCTAATGCCTCGAGGATATATATTTGTGAAGAATGGTCAGAACCCGCGGTTCCGTGCAGATAACGCGAATAAAAGGTTGCCACACACTCGTCCCACCCTTTCAAGCCTACGTCGCTGCTCCTTCTGCCCTTTTATATATTGTATAAATAGTACTCAGAGATGCGGGGGCTCCTGGCAGGGACGCGTCGTTGTTACTATACGATGGTTTATTGCGAGTTTTTGCACGCATTAGGCTAGAAAGAGCTGGTGAGCTATGGTGTCTAATGCCTCGAGGGCATATATTTGTGAAGAATGGTCAGAACCCACGTTTCGTGCAGATAACGCGAATAAAAGGTTGCACACACTCACGCCCCACACTTTCAAGCCTACGTCGCTGCTCTTTCTGCCCTTTTATATATTGTATAAATAGTACTGAGAGAGGCAGGGTCTCCTGGCGGTGACGCGTCGTTGTTTCTACACGCTGGTTTAGGATGAGTTTTTGCACGCATTAGGCTAGAAAGAGCTAGCTGGTGAGCTATGGTGTCTAATGCCTCCAGGACATATATTTAGGAAGAATGGTCAGAACCCACGCTTGCGTGCAGATAACGCGAATAAAAGGTTGCACACACACATGCCCCACACTTTCAAGCCTACGACACTGCTCCTTCTGCCCTTTTATATATTGTATAAATATTACTCAGAAATGAGGGGGCTCCTGGCGGTGACGCGTCGTTGTTTCTGTACGCTGGTTTAGTGCGAGTTTTTGCACGCATTAGGCTAGAAAGAGCTGGTGAGCTATGGTGTCTAATGCCTCGAGGGCATATATTTGTGAAGAATGGTCAGAACCCACGCTTCCGTGCAGATAACGCGAATAAAAGGTTGCACACACACTCGTCCCACACTTTCAAGCCTACGTCTCTGCTCTTTCTGCCCTTTTATATATTGTATAAATAGTACTCAGAGATGCAGGGTCTCCTGGCGGTGACGCGTCGTTGTTTCTATACGCTGGTTTAGTGCGAGTTTTTGCACGCATTAGGGCTAGAAACAGCTAGCTGGTGAGCTATGGTGTCTAATGCCTCCAGGACATATAATTAGGAAGAATGGTCAGAACCCACGCTTGCGTGCAGATAACGCGAATAAAAGGGTGCACACACACATGCCCCACACTTTCAAGCCTACGTCGCTGCTTCTTCTGCCCTTTTATATATTGTATAAATAGTACTGAGAGAGGCAGGGTCTCCTGGCGGTGACGCGTCGTTGTTTCTATACGCTGGTTTAGTGCGAGTTTTTGCACGCATTAGGCTAGAAAGAGCTGGTGAGCTATGGTGTCTAATGCCTCGAGGGCATATATTTGTGAAGAATGGTCAGAACCCACGCTTCCGTGCAGATAACGCGAATAAAAGGTTGCACACACACTCGTCCCACACTTTCAAGCCTACGACTCTGCTCTTTCTGCCCTTGTATATATTGTATAAATAGTACTTATGGATGCGGGGGCTCCTGGCGGTTACGCGTCGTTGTTTCTATACGCTGGTTTAGTGTGAGTTTTTCCACGCATTAGGCTAGAAAGAGCTGGTGAGCTATGGTGTCTAATGCCTCGAGGGCATATATTTGTGAAGAATGGTCAGAACCCACGCTTCCGTGCAGATAATGCGAATAAAAGGTTGCACACACACTCGTCCCACACTTTCAAGCCTACGACTCTGCTCTTTCTGACCTTTTATATATTGTATAAATAGTACTCAGAGATGCGGGGGCTCCTGGTGGTGACGCGTCGTTGTTTCTATACGCTGGTTTAGTGCGAGTTTTTGCACGCATTAGGCTAGAAAGAGCTGGTGAGCTATGGTGTCTAATGCCTCGAGGACATATATTTATGAAGAATGGTCAGAACCCACGCTTGCGTGCAGATAACGCGAATAAAAGGTGGCACACACACACGTCCCACACTTTCAAGCCTATGTCGCTGCTCCTTCTGCCCTTTTATATATTGTATAAATATTACTCAGAGATGCGGGGGCTCCTGGCAGGGACGCGTCGTTGTTACTATACGATGGTTTATTGCGAGTTTTTGCACGCATTAGGGTAGAAAGAGCTGGTGATCTATGGTGTCTAATGCCTCCAGGACATATATTTGTGAAGAATGCTCAGAACCCACGGTTCCATGCAGATAACGTGAATAAATTGTTGCACATACACATGTCCCACACTTTCAAGCCTACGACGCTGCTCCTTCTGTCCTTTTATATATTGTATAAATAGTACTTAGAGATGCGGGGGCTCCTGGCGGTGATGCATAGTTTTTTCTGATGATGGATATTGTTTCTTGGCGCAAGGGCCAGAAATGGCCAAAGAGCGCCATGACATTTCGTGATGGATGGCAATGAGTATCGGTGAATATGTCGGTAATCGAGTAAAAGCTGTAAATGGTGTAAAATATGTACCTATTAAAATAATGTCAATGAAAAGTGAGTCCTATGGTTGTAAAAGTACGTTGAAAACGATAAGATACTAAAACATGTTAATTTATAGCAGCACCAGTGCCTCTGCAGAGCCCTTCAGTGCAAGGGCTGCGAGGCATGTGCTCTGTGAGTGATTTCATTGCAGCTACAGCCTCTAGGCAGAGGCTGTGCTACAAATAGCCTGGCCAAATAATGTCTATGGTATTTGTTTCTTCCAAGAACTTGAGAACTAGTTTAAAATTAAATAGAGGTTCATGACGTTCCACTGGATAATTAGCGTGTCCATAATGAAGTTAATTTGGTGCTGTCTGTACGGAAATAGAAGGTATGCCTTAGACTATAGAGCCCTTTCGAGGCCCTGTAATCGGGGTCTTGCCCTTTCTGGAGCGTTCGAGTGAACCTCGCCGCTCCTTAGGCGCTTGGCGCCCGTGGAGGATAGGTGTAGTGCCCATTGCCTCTTGTGAGGCGCCGGACACGTGCTCTTGCGAGCGGGAAGTTACCAGCGAGGGTCCCGCCTTGGAGGGCAAGACCCCTGCGCCAACCAGCCCGAAGGCTGATGGGGCTCCCTGGGGGATTTGGCTGCGCCGGCCGTTGCCAGCGCTGGAAGGGACCTGGGAAGTTGAGGCAGCCTCGGCTGCGCCCACCTTCGGGGTCGATGGTCCCTTCTCCTCGGTTGAGGGAGCAGCGCTAGCTGCTACCGCCGCGGGGGCAGAAGGCGTAACTGCCGACTCACTGCTTGTGAGTCGGACAGCCGCCGGAGGCCGTTGTGACGCTACCCCCTGACGCGCCACATCGGCAAAGGTTTTCTTGGGCAGGTATGATACCCGCCTCCGTGCCTCCTTGAAAGTTATGTTTTCCTTTACCTTGATTGTAACGATTTCCTTTTCTTTTTTCCAAGAAGGGCACGACCGCGAGTACGCGGCGTGCTCACCATCACAATTAACACAATGTGGAGTGTTCTGGCACGTTTCAGAGGAATGTTCTTTGTCACTGCACTTGGCACAAGTCAGCCGGCCTCGACAGTTCTGTGAACTGTGGCCGAAACGTTGGCACTTAAAGCATCTGAGAGGATTGGGAACGTATGGTCGAACACGAAGTTTGATATAACCGTCCTCGATGGACTCGGGAAGGACACTTGAGCCGAACGTGAGTATCAGGTGTTTCGTCTTGATCTCTTTTCCATCTCGCCTCATCTTAATTCGTCTAACATTGATAACATTCTGGTCACGGAAGCCCTCCAAGAGTTCTGCCTCAGTGAGCTCCATCAAGTCATCGTCAGAGACAACACCACGGGCGGTGTTCATTGTGCGGTGCGGGGCTATTATTATTTGGGTTTCCCCAAATGACACTAGTTTTGACACTTTTTCGTATTGTTTTTGATCGCGGAGCTCCAAGAGGAGATCACCGCTTGCCATCCGCGACGCCTTATAACCAGGACCAAAGACTTCAGTCAATGACTTGGAAACAAGGAAGGGTGAGATTGTTCGTACTGGTTTATCTGGTTCTGCAGAATGAATGACATGGAAGCGCGGGAAGGATTCTTTTTGGCGGCCAAATAACTGGAATACTTCATCGGTGCGCCCTCTTTTCTGAGGGCGATCAGGTAGTGGAGGGAAGAAAGCAGCCATGTGTGGATGTGTAGTTTTCGGCAGCAACGCTAGCCACCCACCATGGAGTCCTACAAGGGGACGGTGCAGGGCCTGAAAAACAGGGCCTGCAAACGCCAGCTGTACGTTGCCGCTATAACTCAATATGATATAACCAAGGTTGGCTACTCACACAAGGTTAACCCTTGCTGCCAGGAAGGTCGGAAGTAATAAAGAAATGAGAAGGAGACAGGAAAGGTGGAAAGTAAAGAAAAGACGAAGGTTGTAGGGAGAGAGAGACAGGAAAAGGCAACTACCGATTTCCCCCGGGTGGGTCAGTCCGGGGGTGTCGTCTATGTGAAGCAGAGGCCAAAGGGGTGTGTTGCCTCCGCCGGGGGGCCATAAAGGTCCAATCACCCAGCATCAGCTCAACCCCCAGGATCCCCCTTTCCCCAGACACGGCTAAGCCGCGCACGGCTACACGCGGGAGGGTCCAACCCTCGTGTGCTCGGGTACGTGGTGTCGCAACACACCAAACGCCTGCTGACGCAGACGCCCCTGCGGGGGCATCGTTGTTTCTATACGCTGGTTTAGTGGGGGTTTTTGCAGGCATTAGGCTAGAAAGAGCTGGTGAGCTATAGTGTCTAATGCCTCGAGGACATATATTTATGAAGAATTGTCAGAACCCAGCTTCCGTGCAGATAACGCGAATAAAAGGTTGCTACACACATGCCCCATACTTTCAAGCCTATGACGCTGCTCCTTCTGCCCTTTTATATATTGTATAAATATTACTCAGAGATGAGGTGGCTCCTGGCGGTGACGCGTCGTTGTTTCTATACGCTGGTTTAGTGCGAGTTTTGCAAGCATTAGGCTAGAAAGAGCTAGCTGGTGAGCTATGGTGTCTAATGCCTCCAGGACATATATTTAGGAAGAATGGTCAGAACCCACGGTTCCGTGCAGATAACGCGAATAATAGGTTGCACACACAACGTCCCACACATTCAAGCCTACGTCGCTGCTCCTTCTGCCCTTTTATATATTGTATAAATAGTACTCAGAGATGCAGGGTCTCCTGGCGGTGACGTGTCGTTGTTTCTATACGCTGGTTTAGTGCGAGTTTTTGCACGCATTAGGGCTAGAAACAGCTAGCTGGTGAGCTATGGTGTATAATGCATCCAGGACATATAGTTAGGAAGAATGGTCAGAACCCACGCTTGCGTGCAGATAACGCGAATAACACACACATGCCCCACACTTTAGAGCCTACGTCACTGCTTCTTCTGCCCTTTTATATATTGTATAAAAAGTACTGAGAGAGGCAGGGTCTCCTGGCGGTGACGCGTCGTTGTTTCTATACGCTGGTTTAGGGTGAGTTTTTGCGCGCATTAGGCTAGAAAGAGCTCGTGAGCTGTGCTGCCTAATGCCTGGAGGACATATATTTGTGAAGAATGGTCAGAACCCACGGTTCCGTGCAGATAACGCGAATAAAAGGTTGCAGACACACTCGTCCCACCCTTTCAAGCCTCCGTCGCTGCTCTTTCTGCCCTTTTATATATTGTATAAATAGTACTCAGAGATGTGGGGGCTCCTGATGGTGATGCATCGTTGTTTCTATACGCTGGTTTAGTGCGAGTTTGTGCACGCATTAGGCTAGAAAGAGCTGGTGAGCTATGGTGTCTAATGCCTCGAAGACATATATTTGTGAAGAATGGTCAGAACCCACGCTTCCGTGCGGATAACGCTAATAAAAGGTTGCACACACACACGTTCCGCACGTTCAAGCCTACGTCGCTGCTCCTTCTGCCCTTTTATATATTGTATAAATAGTACTCAAAGATGTGGGGGCTCCTGATGGTGACGCGTCGTTGTTTCTATACGCTGGTTTAGGGTGAGTTTTTGCACGCATTAGGCTAGAAAGAGCTGGTGAGCTATGGTGTCTAATGCCTCGAAGACATATATTTGTGAAGAATGGTCAGAACCCACGCTTCCGTGCGGATAACGCTAATAAAAGGTTGGACACACACTCGCCCCACACTTTCAAGCCTACGTCGCTGCTCCTTCTGCCCTTTCATATATTGTATAAATAGCACTCAGGGATGCGGGGGCACCTGGTGGTGACGCGTCGTTGTTTCTATACGCTGGTTTAGGGTGAGTTTTTGCACGCATTAGGCTAGAAAGAGCTGGTGAGCTATGGTGTCTAATGCCTCGAAGACATATATTTGTGAAGAATGGTCAGAACCCACGCTTCCGTGCAGATAACGCGAATAAAAGGTTGCAGACACACTCGTCCCACCCTTTCAAGCCTCCGTCGCTGCTCTTTCTGCCCTTTTATATATTGTATAAATAGCACTCAGGTATGCGGGGGCACCTGGTGGTGACGCGTCGTTGTTTCTATACGCTGGTTTAGGGTGAGTTTTTGCACGCATTAGTCTAGAAAGAGCTGGTGAGCTATGGTGTCTAATGCCTCGAGGATATATATTTGTGAAGAATGGTCAGAACCCGCGGTTCCGTGCAGATAACGCGAATAAAAGGTTGGACACACACTCGCCCCACACTTTCAAGCCTATGACGCTGCTCCTTCTGCCCTTTTATATATTGTATAAGTATTACTCAGAGATGAGGGGGCTCCTGGCGGTGACGCGTCGTTGTTTCTATACGCTGGTTTAGTGCGAGTTTTTGCAAGCATTAGGCTAGAAAGAGCTAGCTGGTGAGCTATGGTGTCTAATGCCTCCAGGACATATATTTAGTAAGAATGGTCAGAACCCACGCTTGCGTGCAGATAACGCGAATAAAAGGTTGCACACACACATGCCCCACACTTTCAAGCCTACGACGCTGCTCCTTCTTCCCTTTTATATATTGTAGAAATAGTACTCAGAGATGCGGGGGCTCCTGGCGGTGACGCGTCGTTGTTTCTATACGCTGGTTTAGTGCGAGTTTTGGCACGCATTAGGCTAGAAAGAGCTGGTGAGCTATGGTGTCTAATGCCTCGAGGATATATATTTGTGAAGAATGGTCAGAACCCGCGGTTCCGTGCAGATAACGCGAATGAAAGGTTGCACACACAAATGCCCCCCACTTTCAAGCCTACGACGCTGCTCCTTCTGCCATTTTATATATTGTATGAATATTACTCAGAGATGAGGGGGCTCCTGGCGGTGACGCGTCGTTGTTTCTGTACGCTGGTTTAGTGCGAGTTTTTGCACGCATTAGGCTAGAAAGAGCTGGTGAGCTATGGTGTCTAATGCCTCGAGGGCATATATTTGTGAAGAATGGTCAGAACCCACGCTTCCGTGCAGATAACGCGAAAAAAAGGTTGCACACACACTCGTCCCATGCTTTCAAGCCTACGTCTCTCCTCTTTCTGCCCTTTTATATATTGTATAAATAGTACTCAGAGATGCAGGGTCTCCTGGCGGTGAGGCGTCGTTGTTTCTATACGCTGGTTTAGTGCGAGGTTTTGCACGCATTAGGCTAGAAAGAGCTGGTGAGCTATGGTGTCTAATGCCTCCAGGACATATATTTGTGCAGAATAGTCAGAACCCACGCTTCCGTGCAGATAATGCGAATAAATGGTTGCACACATACACGTTCTACACTTTCAAGTCTACGTCGCTGCTCGTTCTGCCCTTTTATATATTGTATATGTAGTACTCAGATGCGGGGGCTCCTGGCGGTGATGCATCGTTGTTTCTATACGCTGGTTTAGTGCGAGTTTTTGCACGCATTAGGGCTAGAAACAGCTAGCTGGTGAGCTATGGTGTCTAATGCCGCCAGGACATATATTTAGGAAGAATGGTCAGAACCCACGCTTGCGTGCAGATAACGCGAATAAAAGGTTGCACACACACATGCCCCACACTTTCAAGCCTACGACGCTGCTCCTTCTTCCCTTTTATATATTGTAGAAATAGTACTCAGAGATGCGGGGGCTCCTGGCGGTGACGCGTCGTTGTTTCTATACGCTGGTTTAGTGCGAGTTTTGGCACGCATTAGGCTAGAAAGAGCTGGTGAGCTATGGTGTCTAATGCCTCGAGGATATATATTTGTGAAGAATGGTCAGAACCCACGCTTCCGTGCAGATAACGCGAATGAAAGGTTGCACACACAAATGCCCCCCACTTTCAAGCCTACGACGCTGCTCCTTCTGCCCTTTTATATATTGTATGAATATTACTCAGAGATGAGGGGGCTCCTGGCGGTGACGCGTCGTTGTTTCTGTACGCTGGTTTAGTGCGAGTTTTTGCACGCATTAGGCTAGAAAGAGCTGGTGAGCTATGGTGTCTAATGCCTCGAGGGCATATATTTGTGAAGAATGGTCAGAACCCACGCTTCCGTGCAGATAACGCGAAAAAAAGGTTGCACACACTCACGCCCCACACTTTCAAGCCTACGTCGCTGCTCCTTCTGCCCTTTTATATATTGTATAAATAGTACTCAGAGATGCAGGGTCTCCTGGCGGTGACGCTTCGTTGTTTCTATACGCTGGTTTAGTGCGAGTTTTTGCACGCATTAGGGCTAGAAACAGCTAGCTGGTGAGCTATGGTGTCTAATGCCTCCAGGACATATAGTTAGGAAGAATGGTCAGAACCCACGCTTGCGTGCAGATAACGCGAATAAAAGGGTGCACACACACATGCCCCACACTTTCAAGCCTACGTCGCTGCTTCTTCTGCCCTTTTATATATTGTATAAATAGTACTGAGAGAGGCAGGGTCTCCTGGCGGTGACGCGTCGTTGTTTCTTTACGCTGGTTTAGTGCGAGTTTTTGCACGCATTAGGCTAGAAAGAGCTGGTGAGCTATGGTGTCTATTGCCTCGAGGGCATATATTTGTGAAGAATGGTCAGAACCCACGTTTCGTGCAGATAACGCGAATAAAAGGTTGCACACACACATACCCCATACTTTCAAGCCTATGACGCTGCTCCTTCTGCCCTTTTATATATTGTATAAATATTACTCAGAGATGAGGGGGCTCCTGGCGGTGATGCATCGTTGTTTCTATTCGCTGGTTTAGTGCGAGTTTTTGCACGCATTAGGGCTAGAAACAGCTAGCTGGTGAGCTATGGTGTCTAATGCCTCCAGGACATATAGTTAGGAAGAATGGTCAGAACCCACGCTTGCGTGCAGATAACGCGAATAAAAGGGTGCACACACACATGCCCCACACTTTCAAGCCTACCTCGCTGCTTCTTCTGCCCTTTTATATATTGTATAAATAGTACTGAGAGAGGCAGGGTCTCCTGGCGGTGACGCGTCGTTGTTTCTTTACGCTGGTTTAGTGCGAGTTTTTGCACGCATTAGGTTAGAAAGAGCTGGTGAGCTATGGTGTCTATTGCCTCGAGGGCATATATTTGTGAAGAATGGTCAGAACCCACGCTTGCGTGCAGATAACGCGAATAAAAGGTTGCACACACACTCGTCCCACACTTTCAAGCCTACGTCTCTGCTCATTCTGCCCTTTTATATATTGTATAAATAGTACTCAGAGATGCAGGGTCTCCTGGCGGTGAGGCGTCGTAGTTTCTATACGCTGGTTTAGTGCGAGGTTTTGCACGCATTAGGCTAGAAAGAGCTGGTGAGCTATGGTGTCTAATGCCTCCAGGACATATATTTGTGCAGAATAGACAGAACCCACGCTTCCGTGCAGATAATGCGAATAAAAGGTTGCACACATACACGTTCTACACTTTCAAGTCTACGTCGCTCCTCGTTCTGCCCTTTTATATATTGTATAAGTAGTACTCAGATGCGGGGGCTCCTGGCGGTGATGCATCGTTGTTTCTATACGCTAGTTTAGTGCGAGTTTTTGCACGCATTAGGCTAGAAAGAGCTGGTGAGCTATGGTGTCTAATGCCGCCAGGACATATATTTGTGCAGAATAGTCAGAACCCACGCTTCCGTGCAGATAATGCGAATAAATGGTTGCACACATACACGTTCTACACTTTCAAGTCTACGTCGCTGCTCGTTCTGCCCTTTTATATATTGTATAAGTAGTACTCAGATGCGGGGGCTCCTGGCGGTGATGCTTCGTTGTTTCTATACACTGGTTTAGTGCGAGTTTTTGCACGCATTAGGCTAGAAAGAGCTGGTGAGCTATGGTGTCTAATGCCTCGAAGACATATATTTGTGAAGAATGGTCAGAACCCACGCTTCCGTGCAGATAACGCGAATAAAAGGTTGCCACACACTCGTCCCACCCTTTCAAGCCTACGTCGCTGCTCCTTCTGCCCTTTTATGTATTGTATAAATAGTACTCAGAGATGTGGGGGCTCCTGGTGGTGACGCGTCGTTGTTTCTATACGCTGGTTTAGGGTGAGTTTTTGCACGCATTAGGTTAGAAAGAGCTGGTGAGCTATGGTGTCTAATGCTTCGAGGGCATATATTTGTGAAGAATGGTCTGAACCCACGGTTCCGTGCAGATAACGCGAATAAAAGGTTGCACACACACTCGCCCCACACTTTCAAGCCTACGTCGCTGCTCCTTCTGCCCTTTTATATATTGTATAAATAGTACTCAGAGATGCAGGGTCTCCTGGCGGTGACGCGTCGTTGTTTCTATACGCTGGTTTAGTGCGAGTTTTTGCACGCATTAGGGCTAGAAACAGCTAGCTGGTGAGCTATGGTGTCTAATGCCTCCAGGACATATAGTTAGGAAGAATGGTCAGAACCCACGCTTGCGTGCAGATAACGCGAATAACACACACATGCCCCACACTTTCAAGCCTACGTCGCTGCTTCTTCTGCCCTTTTATATATTGTATATATAGTACTGAGAGAGGCAGGGTCTCCTGGCGGTGACGCGTTGTTGTTTCTATACGCTGGTTTAGTGCGAGTTTTTGCACGCATTAGGCTAGAAAGAGCTAGCTGGTGAGCTATGGTGTCTAATGCCTCCAGGACATATATTTAGGAAGAATGGTCAGAACCCACGCTTGCGTGCAGATAACGCGAATAAAAGGTTGCACACACACATGCCCCACACTTTCAAGCCTACGACACTGCTCCTTCTGCCCTTTTATATATTGTATAAATATTACTCAGAGATGAGGGGGCTCCTGGCGGTGACGCGTCGTTGTTTCTGTACGCTGGTTTAGTGCGAGTTTTTGCACGCATTAGGCTAGAAAGAGCTGGTGAGCTATGGTGTCTAATGCCTCGAGGGCATATATTTGAGAAGAATGGTCAGAACCCACGCTTCCGTGCAGATAACGCGAATAAAAGGTTGCACACACACTCGTCCCACACTTTCAAGCCTACGTCTCTGCTCTTTCTGCCCTTTTATATATTGTATAAATAGTACTTAGAGATGCGGGGGCTCCTGGTGGTTACGCGTCGTTGTTTCTATACGCTGGTTTAGTGTGAGTTTTTCCACGCATTAGGCTAGAAAGAGCTGGTGAGCTATGGTGTCTAATGCCTCGAAGACATATATTTGTGAAGAATGGTCAGAACCCACGCTTGCGTGCAGATAACGCGAATAAAAGTTTGTACACACACACGCGCCACACTTTCAAGCCTACGTCGCTGCTCTTTCTGCCCTTTTATATATTGTATAAATAGTACTCAGAGATGCAGGGTCTCCTGGCGGTGAGGCGTCGTAGTTTCTATACGCTGGTTTAGTGCGAGGTTTTGCACGCATTAGGCTAGAAAGAGCTGGTGAGCTATGGTGTCTAATGCCTCGAGGACATATATTTATGAAGAATGGTCAGAACCCACGCTTGCGTGCAGATAACGCGAATAAAAGGTTGCACACACACACGCCCCACACTTTCAAGCCTACGTCGCTGCTCTTTTTGGCCTTTTATATAGGCCGGCGCTGGGTGCACGCGCGTGGCAGCAGACGACCCCAAGTGGAGTCCGCTGCTGCCACGCATGATGACGTCACAAAAAGAAAGCTTAGTAAAAAATACATGAAATGCTAACGTTATCGTTTTGTTGTTAAATTCACTATGCCTAAATAAATAAAGCATTTATTTTGTGCTGCGTTTTAAAATCGAAACTGACTGTCGGCGCCTACACACGCGTGCACGCAGTGGGAGGACCGTTGTGATTCCTTGTGGCTGTGTGGTGTGTACTGTAGTACTGGATCACTGTGTAATATCGGCGAGTACGAATAATGTTGCCGTTACGAAGCTACAGAAGCTTCGAACGAACTGTGCTGCATCCACGAAACAGCACGACAGGTCGCCTCATTTGGACTGTCGGTTTCGAAGAGTCGTGGTAACACAGCGCCGACTGCATGGTGCCGACACGGATGATGCATATTGCAGGGTGTGTCATATGTAGCGATTCTTTAAGTTGTGTGTACACCCTCTGGCAAAGCCGGATGCCTGTTTGGCCTTGGACACCACGCCGACACACTGCTCTCGAGCTCGAAAACGCAGAAGTGGTGCGCGTCGGCATTGACGTCGATGTAGGGTGCATACACATTTCCAAATCGCTTTGCAAAGTAAGGGCGCCTTTTGTCGATGAGCAAAGTGCATTCAAACATTTCGCGTCGCCTTACGCACGCAGAAGCCTAGTAACGAAAGCCTGGACGTGAAACTGGAATCTAACAGAAAGGCCTGTTCCCACCTGAAGGCAATGTCATCAAGTGTCCGTGACGAGTGTCAAATGACTCACACGAGGCTGGGCGTTGAAAAGTGTCTCGAGTGCCGCTGCTTCAGTCTGGCCAGGGCCCAACCCGCTTTCATGAACCATTTGAAATACCCAGTGTATTAGTTGCTATAGATTGTGGTGCAGTGAGACAGCCATTCCATAGCAGCCATGAAAATTACCTGTGGAAGTAATAGTAATGCGAAAGGCTTTCGTGGTGATTGTCATTATGTATCACAAGCATCGGAGGGCGATCATTTACACCCTGTGCTCGTGTAAGATAAATGCTTTATCTTCTGAAGATACGGTACAGCACCTGTATCTTGAGTGGATCTTTCACTGTACAGGCTATACCAAAACCTCTCTACCTTTGTGTGCTTTATTTTTGCCAACTGTCTTTGCTCTACAAAGAACGCCAAGTTTCTTTCACTGAGATTCACTCGCTAAGGGAGCAGGCTTGTGCGACTTGCAATCAACAGGGGTCAAGCACATGTGGTAGAGCTTTAGCTGTACAATATTCAATTGGGGGCCATTGTACATGCACCCCTAGGAAATCATTTGCTATGGCAAATACTAACGTAGTGGCGTTTCTTTTTTAAATTTGTGTCTTAATAATATTGTTAAAATATAGATGTATGTCTGCAAATTTAATAAATTTGGAGATCCTGACGTAATTCCTAAGGCATGTTGGTACATTATATTATTCCCAACGGACTCCTCAGTATCGCTGTTATTTCTCAGCATTCTGCCACAACAGGTATTCTTTCATCTCTGAAACAAACGAAAGTCCTCCCGCTTTTCAAATCTGGTGACTAAGGCATTTGTAGCTATATATAAATTGATCTTCTTAGCACCTTATTCAAGTAAAATGTTAGAATACATAGTTTATAAGCATACTGTTGAATTCATTGAATCGCATAATGCCCATGTAAGTTCTAACATGGCTTTTTGCATGGATTTAGTACGATGTCGCAGTTAACTCACGACGTCACTCATGCTTGTGTTTTCTAGCAATGTCAATCATGATTAATAGTTTGCACTTCATTTGCTTGCTTTTTTTCACGTTGCATGGTGTGTGCATATTATTCTTGTATATATACCTGAATAAAATTTCAGTTGCAAGTCAGTGCTTCTGCTGCGTTTTCACTGTCCTTCATACTTTGTGCACTGTTTCTACTCTTTCAAAAATGCACTAACTTGTCCAGCTCTCAGTGTGGAAGCTTAAAGTCAGCTGTTAAAATGAGAATCCAATCAACATGGAAATTGTCTGTAGGACAATAGCAATGATTTTACTGTTTGCAACATGCAGTTTGTACATGTTGGTACAAGAAGATTTCAAAGAGATATACAGAGCGTTACAGTGCGTAAGGTTGAATGGTCCCGTCCCTGCCATGAATACTGCAATATCATCATGAGTGTGCACAGGTCTTGCACTGCAAGCCAGAGACTTGCTCCAGGGCTTTCTTATTCTATTAAGCGTCAGCTGCTTGCATTCATAACGAGGTTTGTAAATTGCTTACCTATTTCCCATCTACGTTCCCTGCATTTCATTCTGCTGTATTCACCGACCTATTTTCAGCACCTTTCTTTCAATGACATTAAGGGTTGCATTCATTTTGTGTCAAGGTGTTTTCTAATGCACCAAGATTAAAGGTTCTGACAAGTTTTCAAAGTCGACGCAATGGCAAAAATATTCTCGGCCATAAAGTGTGCTCATTGAGACACCAGGCACCTTGTCCCACAAAACATCAATCAATTCTATTTTTAGATAAAAGCACATGAGTTTGTGACTTGTCAAGCTACATCTCTAGGCGCCACATGGTCTTTCCAAAAAGAAGGATGCACAAGTATTTAAATGCACTGTTTAAAAGTTTACTGTTAAGACCTGTGTTTCCTTCATTTCAGTTGCAATATGCAAAGTAGGTAGCAACTGTTTAGCTTTAGTGCATCTGCTGTTGACAGAGCTAAGCTGACATGAACGTGAAAGGGCATCCCTACATATATCAACCCAATGTAAAGGTATGGCTTGATAAAGACATGTTGCGCTGGAAAGGTTAATTAAAGCTCAGCAGGATTCTCTGGTAATGTGGCACGCACAATACAGCTGGGAAACAATATGCTGATTACTTTGCAATTACTCATTCACTTCTTGCTTTCTTTCTGCAGCATAAGTCTACATGCTATAGTGTTATTTACCTTCATAACATCATAAAAAAAATTGCAATTCAATGCTTCACCAAAGGCACCATCAGCCAGCTAAGCCATTCTTGACATAAAGCTTCTCAGCCTGGTCTCTACATATGCTAGCTTTGAGAATGTCTTTTCACACAAACTTGTCACAGGAACTCTGGAAAGGAGGTCAAGAATGCAACATAGATCTTTGAAAACTGATTTGTCCAGCCCAGTATCATTTTATGGTCTTGGCTTTCTTGATGCCAATTTGGGACTTAAGAAGCTGCAGCTTAGCATGCAAGGTGTCGAATTATATATATTTCAGAGGAGCTAGACTTGAAAAGCCATTTTATTATCCCCCACATAAAGGTCCAAAAGGCTCTACATGAAAACTATGAGATAAACTTGCGTAAATCCCACGCAATGTGGAAATTGATGTTATGTGAAGTATTTTACAGGTAGTTGGCTATGCCAAAGTGAGGTATTGCTATCGGTCGTTCCGAAATTAACACTCATGTGAAACTTCCTTTTGAATCTCAAACGGAGGCGACCAAGAACGGGTGGGTGTGCTGCTGCTGAGACACCTGGATCTTTTCATGTGAGCCATCTGGTTCCAACGCAGGTAGCGTGAGAGTTGCATGACAAAGCTGGAATGACGACAATGCAACGGACACGATGGCATCACAAACATAACACATCCACACATGTATTGGCACAAGCTAATATACAACTTGGGCTACTGGGTTGGCATAAAAACATGTAAGAGTAACAACCCCATTATTGAAATCTTTCAATACAAATTATAACAACAAATTTAGTGCTTTGTTGCACCTATAAAACTACATCAAAAAATTGTATACTAACACAAGCAAATACACAATAAAAAGTCCATTACAGCAAAAGCAATATTGTATTACTTATGCGACATTATTTTATTGATGAGGCCATGAAAGTAGAAATGCCAGGTGATGACACTTTGCCAAAGCTCAAGCAAATGTCTTGTTTTGTCCACTTCCGGTTTGGTGGACTTTAATTTGCTGGTTATTGATGCTTGTACACGTTGACATAGCTCCTGCCAGTCATGGCAAAAGCTGATATTATTGTGATTATGGCATGCAGTTTTTCAACTCCAAGCCCAGCTGCTACTCTTTTTTTTTAGCACAGCTTCCTTCAGTTGCAGCAATAATATAAAGTTAATATGTGTTGGGCCAATGTACAGATATTTCTGTACTCTTGCATGTCATCCTATCTTTTTACTTCTCCCATTTCTGCCCAGAATGATGCAGTTGATTCGATTTCCAAGGTTGCTTTTGCATTGCTTGTAATTAAGCTTGGAAGGCAGCATTCTCTACTCTTTTTCCGTCCTTGCTGGATTAAGCAACAAGCGAGAATACTGCTTCATGTGGCACAGTGGTTGCTTTATTTTGTCCTCCATTGTAATAGCATTTGCTACGAACTTAGCAAGAACCTGGTTCAGATGCCAGAGGTCATTTCTTCACCTTCGTCACAGATGTCTGACAATGCAAATTATTGGCATAAAATTTGCGGATCATGCTCTTCAACTTGCTCACCAGCCTCAATGCAGGTTGCTATGTAACATTTGCAGTAGTTTGTCCAGCTAACATGTTCCACTGCCAAAAAAACTTGTGTGTCTATATCAGCATCACTCTTTTCTCTGGTGTTTGGTCGGATGAAGTTCTGCAAGAGAAGAACCTGCCAGTCATCGCACGAATTCCTGGGTATACATTAACCAAAATATTAATTGAATTGGTTTAAGCAATGTAGGTAGTTGGGCAAGTTGGTTCAGCATTGCAGGCTTGTAAAAGTATATAAGATACAAAGACAATTAAAAGAAAGCACAAGAATCAATAGTGTATGTGCTACGTGTGTGTTGTCCTTTCTTTTGTACTTGTATTTTAGGTGCATTTACACGTCTGAAATTGTTTAAGCATGTCGCATCTTAGTTTCAACAGGTATGGCTGACTAGATACTGTGTGGTTTTTAGTTTTCCTGCATGGGGTTTACAGCTGAGAGAGAAAGAAAGGAACAAGGAAGGCCGGGTAAGTTAACCAGACGTACATCCAGTTGGCTACCCTGCATGGGGGTGAGGGTATGAGGGTTTAAAAGAAAAAAAGGAGGCAAGTCGAGACAGTTTACTCGCACAAAAGACAGACGGTGTCTATAAGTATCTTTTCAGATTCGTTTATTTTAGAAAGTGATAATAGCATGTATGCATAGCTTTCTTCATTAATATGGCCAAGCATCCAGGATCCTAGCCTCTGTGAAAGGTCGACTATCCAGTTGGGTGGGTACACTCTAAAAGGGCTGACATTGGACATCAAAGACTGACAGGGGAGGTGTTCAATGGTCTTTTTGCAGTTACAGTGGTCACATTTAATAACGAAGGACAGTGAATTTGCAAAGGCACTTGATCAAGTATGCCTCTAGATACCAGGGGTTACAAAGAAGGCCCAGATGTCATAAACAGTTCTAATAGAGCTTTCTCTCACCCCGAAGGGGAGATGGTGATGTTGCAGCACATGCAAACATCTCTGAAAGTGGAGGCTAGTGAGTAACAATGGTTCTTGAATATGTAGCCTGAGAGCTCACCACTTTCAAGCAAACGAGATGGTACTCAAGCAAGATGGTGGAATGTTGAATATGTGCTCTGAGCCCTTTAGTATGTATAGCTATGCAGGCCGCGATTAGGTCTCTCTGCTGATTGCAATTGTAACAATTCAACTGTCAACAATCGTGAGTGTGTTTTACACACAGTAGATTCAAGAAAATGCTACCTCGAGACCATGGATGTATCACCAGTTTAACCAGTTCAGAGCTAAACTTACATTTCAAAATGCTAAAGGTCTCGTTAACGGCCATGCGCTCAAGAGGGATTTATTTATAATTATTTGTCTAGCATGCCATACATGTACCCGCCTGTTGTGTTAACTAGGACAGGGACCATTGATTTATATTTGCAGAGGCTTTGTAAAACTAGTGAGGGCTGTCTTTAGGAATTCAGTAGCCACATAATACACGATTTGTGGTGCAACCAAAAATATATCTGAGCTGTGCTCCACAAAGGCAATGAGAAAATCACTTTTGTGATAGTGCATTTCGCACGGATGTAAGTGTAAGTCAGTATGCTTTTTTTCTTTTTTTTTTCTCATTTCCTTTCTTTGGACCCTTGCCGTCTAACGTGGAGAATAGTTTTCCAAGCCTGGGGCTGGGGCTTCTCTAGATGCAACTAAATTTTCTCTAGAAAGAGAGAGAAGAGCTAGATGTTGAAGATTTAACAGCCACTGACAGTCCACAGTACACTCTAAAAAAAGTTTACACCCTTTCGGGCTTGTCTTGTCCTACAGCGATAATCGTCATATTTGCCTTACTTGCATATTTCCTTTCTTGAAAACTCGGTGCTCGATACTTTACTGTCGAGAGTGCTGTGTCAAGCTGATTACGCACAAGCCGTTCGTGACTAGGAAGTACCGGCCTCGCAGCATTAAAGAAAGGAAATGTGGGCAAGACAAATGACGATTATTGTTTGGGGACAAAATACAACCCAAAGGGGGCAAACTTGACCGCAACATAGACATCTTATGGGTTAAATTGTACAAAATGCAGTGCAGAGGAGCATATGTGCTAATATATATATATATATATATATATATATATATATATATATATATATATACACAGACACCTACACGTGGGCAAAGGTCTTGTATGTGTTTCTTAATGGTTGTTGACAGATTTGCTTTATCTTCACCACAATACAGACAAGTTATGTGGTGAGTTAAACAAACTGCATTGCTGTGAAGCATACTGAGATTGAAAGGGGGCTCAGTTCAACTCTCACGGGAACTATAATAAGAGTCCCTAATTACATACGTGCGTACACGTCGTCTCCGGTCATAGTATGGGCACTGAACCATCTAATATGTGTACCGACATGCATTCAGAGGTGTTTCTGGTGTGGTGTTTTAAGCCGTTGTTTTGCCCTCAGGATTCCTCTCTGTTCGCGCCCTCTTTACACAAACGCTCGCGAACAACAATAAATTAAACCAACTAATAAACCCAGCTATTCGCTGCAATGCCTAATTGTTGTCTGCAAATGGGCTTTACAGCAGCATTAAGTATTATGCAGTGAAGCGCTATCAGAAAAATTTTAAACTCCGGTAAACACATTGCGCTTCATCATGTTTTCGCAATGTTCAGTGTCTCGCAGGTAGCCAGTGTATATATATATATATATATATATATATATATATATACATATATATATATATGCAAATGAAGTTTTTACGATATGTTCTCAACAGTTGCAGTGGCTGCGATGAACTTTTACACCAAAATCATTCGCCTCATCGCATAAAATTTGTGCTACAGTGATAATGTATTCGACGTGTACTATACATATCTGACTGCACTGGTACAATAAACCATCCACAAAATTAAGCCAATAGCTGTTTAGCTTGAGTTTCGTAGTTTTAGTGTCTTCGTGCGAGTGAGATGTTTCCAACTTTCTAGTTTTTTGTCAGTGAGGTTCATTATTAACGTTGTACTGCAGAGAAGCTGCATGTCAGATGTACATATTCTTTACTCGTTGCGCAGTGACTAACAAATTGGTGGTTCTCGCCATGAACTGCTGTCCATATTCACAATGGTCACAGTGATCTCACAGTGCCTGCAAATCAGTACTCATTCAGCTCATACTACGTGTCTTTTGGTGTGCGCTACCAATCAGTGATTCATTCTGTCTGCTGTTTGCAGTCGTCCATTAAAGCTGTATGTGTTAATACTTAGAAACTTGGACAATATGCAATGATTTACTCATTTTTGTGTTTTATATTTACATTTTTTTTTATTTTTTCCCTTCTTATTTTCAATGTAATACAAGGCGTTGTGCAGGCTAACGATGCGGTACTTGTAAATTTATTAAGATAGCTCTGTTTTTTGAACACTGTAAACATGCATGGTTCTGAATCTGTCTTCGGTTATATGTGTATTATAAACTGCAGGAACTTCTTTCTGGTATAACGTTCTTGGATATAGCTGATTTTTAATTACCTTCACGATTTTTCTGCGCCGCAGTTCTTTGATAGCGCACTACCAATACATACAAAATACACTATAAAAATGTCTTTCCGCACTACACATTAGAATTTTTGACGGGGTGTTTGCACCTGTGATATTCAGGAGCCGTTGTGTTGTGGCTGCCCAATTTACGTGTCCGACATTTGTGGCACGTTCGCTAGTATAGGAAACAAAGGTGGCAGTCAGGAACTGCTCTGCTTCCTTTTTACCCAATCATGTCGGTGTTCTGATGGTCTATCTTTTAGGTAGTCAGAGTTGTCAGTTGATAGTTCTTTATCTACTGTCATCGAAAGCTTCATAGTTAGCCTTTGCGAAATATGAAATAGATTATCATATCTTGGTGGTGAAGCAGCGCACTGACAAGGACAAGGCGAAGACACCTAAGAATTTATGACACTAGCTGCAAGGTATGATGATTAATCACCGACTAGCCCAGCTTTCCACAATAATGAAATAGATCATTTACTTGTAGCGTGAAAGAATGACGCAATAGAAATATCAGCTTTTCATATGAAAGCATGCATGCACGTGATTCATGCATGTGTGCTTTTTTGATCCAGCGATTCCACAAAAGCAGCCCTGTCAGAATAACTTATTCTTATCTGAGAATAAACCAAAGTTATTTTGAAATGTTCTTTCCCATACTCACTTGAATGACTGAGATGCCCTTGTACTTAACTAGAGATAGCTAGTTGGTCAGCACACTTGGTCAGGCAATGGCCTGGCCAACTATTGTACCACTTTTCCAGAAATTAAAGGTGGTTTTAAATTACACCTTATTGTGCAAGGTTTTGTATAGAGAAAGTAGAGCACCACACAATAAGTTAAATGACTGACAGTCACTGAACAAGAGAATCTTCTGCCTGGAGTCAATGTTTGGACAAAGGGACTTGCCTTATTAACAACAGATTTCCACATAGCTCATCGCTCGCAAGGGTCGACGAGGATAAGCAGGTGCGTAAGAGTAAAATGAAGGCTATGGAAAGGGGAAGTGGAAAGCTTTGAAGGCAAGGATTAGTTTGCGATAGTAAAATTAAGGGGTGTGCTAAGGGTTCTCCCAAGTGGGATGACGAAAACAACCCACAAAACTTCAAATGAACCATTACATACAAGTAGGCATCAACCTACCGTGGCAGCCTTTCAGGGAAACCTAATTAAAGGCTTGCACTGTCAACTCTATGGACAGCTGAAAGTATCTCATAATCATTTCACGTAATGTCCTGGCCATGACCAAATATAATCTCGAGCTCTTACCGTTCCACTTGCCCTTTGTACTTACTATGATATAGTGTTACCTGAAGACACATCTTTCTTGATGCACAGCTTTTAAACTTGCAAAGCCTTTGCTCACTTTAACATACTCGGGCTTCTTAAACGCGATGTCAATTTTATGAGCTTTTTGTCAATAGGTAACTGTTCTAAGACCTGTGGTGTACAAAATTTATTTATCTTCCGATGGTGCTTACTTGTTCAACATCTCCCAATATTGCACATCATTTAATATTTAATACAACAGCAGTTATAGTGGACTAAGGATGACTGTATTGACTGATGGAACTACCCACATAAAAATATTTCACTTTTAGTACTCTTAAGAGTTCAGCATTTGAATTGTTGAATCATTCAAATGTGGTCAAATACACTGGGTTACAATTATTGGATTGTGTCTGCATTAGAAAGAAAAGAATGAAACTGCTGCCATGTCATGTATGGAACACCTGGCTTATAATTTAAGTCATGAACTCAAACCCTAGCAGGAACACGGATTTTGTTTTTTCTACAACAATGGTTTTTTTGTAGGTTCATTTCTGATCACTAACTATGACTAGCACCTATGAGCGGTATATATGACGGCTAAATTAATATTTGGTACATTATATTTTAAGCTTGTTTTTTTAACTAGTATATGCACTTGAACTGACTTGACTTATGGTTGTGCAGCTTTGCTAAGGTTCACTTCTTTATATATTGGATATGCGTTTAACGGGTTCACGGCAACTCCATTTTCATTAATCACTCTGTTGTGACAATTTTAATGTACCAACAACCATCATCTTGCACTCATTCCTCTCCTTCCAAGTTGAACAAGAAACACAAAAGAAAGAACCATGGTCACTAATAAAAATGTTTTGCCTTTAGTGTACATATATGACTGAACCTGTACTCCATAAATACTAATACAACTAGGAAGACATTACAGCATGGAGCCCCTCTGGTTGCTTGAAAGTTCCGAGATTCATGCAGCTCTAATTAATATCAATATAAGTAACCTTTCCTCTGTATATGTTCCAAGTAGTACTTAATGAACGGGATTGTGGAAGTATATTCCTAATGCTGATGCTATTAAGCTAATTTGTCAAAAAACATTGCTACCTGATTTGTGTGAAGCCTGTCTGCAGCTCTTTTTTATAAGTTTAGGTGTATAAAAAAGGGTAATATTATAAACCTGATGATAAAGTAGTCATTGTAGAGAGAATCTGGTTCATATTTTAATGTTTGGAACAGGAGCCAGAAATATCACCGATGTCGTCTGCCATTGTTAATGATGTGTGGGCATGTCCTACATACATCATTCTTAATCTGCTTCTGAGCCCCCCACCCCCTTGCTTTAAATCATTGTCCAAACAAAAAGAGCATGTAGGTGGCTGTGCTAAGACTTGTTTTTCATTATTGCCTTTCACTGAAAGCTATGACCAAGCTCTTAACAGTATTCCTTTGTCTAAGCAATGCAAATTTGTGTCATCAAGCTTATTAAAAAGAACTGGTCTGCCAAAGGCATTTTCATAGTAGCCTAATAATTTACCCGCAGTTTCTTTGCAAAAGCTACGCAACATTTTTCACCGCATGCCTTGCATTCTTAGACTTTTGTCCTTGCTGTCTAGTTTTGGAATTGCTGACGTACATCATTTCAGGCGTGCTTTCTAGCAAGATTGGTAGACTTAGCTTTCCGTCAATTGCACAAGCAATACTTGCCAGGTGTGCAGCTGGTGCTCCCCTACTTGATTCTGAAATGAAATACTTGTACACATAGTGGTATGTTTAACATTTTCCGTGCCTTCGACGAGCTAGGTTCGTCCGTGGCTTTTTGCTAAAAACGGCCAAAAACAAGCTCAGCTCATAAACAGTATTTCGCATTCTCTAGCAATGCCATGGACAAGCCAAGATATGTCTCAATGCTTAGTCAGGCTTTTGATCGAAGGCAATGCATAATCCATGGGACCGCACAAGAAGCAAATTTATTCTTTCTGAGCAGGTAAAACACGTTGCCAACTGAGATTTTAAAAATACATTAGCCACTTCTCGTCAGAATGAAACGAATTGTGGGGTTTTACATGCCAAAACCATGACATGATTACGAGGCACACCGTAGTGGGGGATTCCGCATTAATTCTGACCATCTGGGTTTCCTTAATATGCGCCAAATGCACAATACATGGGTGTCTTTTCATTTCGCCTCCATCGGGGTAACAGTGCGACATGGAAGGGGATAAAAAAGTGCTTGGTAGTACACACTGCACGAGTGTGCTTAACTGAGCTGGTTAGTGCACGTTTATAATTGAATTTAACAGCGCTAAAGATGGGCGGAGAGAAGACGACAGACAGCGTTTGAGGTGAAGCCTCAAAACACCGTAAATAATTTAATATAGTAGCTTCTTTACAGCCACTTTTGTTTTCCGGGAGGATACTATGCCCTGATGTCACGACGCAGTATATGGTCATGTGGGAGCAGGACATTGCGATGTTACGACACTCGCTCTAGCTCATTCAGTCGTCCGCTATGCTGCTACATTGGCCTTCACAATTAGCAGCGCACAAGTCGACCGAGCTAGCCGGAGGCCTCAAGAGAGTGTCAAAACGTCGCAATGTCCTTTTCCCACATGACCACATACTGTGTTGGGATGTCACTACACAGTATCCTCCTAGAAAACAAAACTGAAACTGGCTCCAGGAAAGCTATTATACTAAATCACGCCACTCCAAAGCTTGTTATTATATTTTTAGAGCTCTAAAGCCTTAATTTAATGAAAAAAAAGGAATAATTGAAGATATCATGTCAGTACCTCTTCAAATGGAACTTTGCAGACGATGTTCGGCCTAAAGTGTATTGGGTGCTTTGAATAAGCATTTATGGTCTGAGGATGTGTTGTAAATGCAAAAGAAAAGTCGAAGGGGGACAGCCCCCGGGCATAGTTTTGTTGGTAAAGTACTTTATTTGAAAAACCTGAAGGAGCTAAGTAACATTTTCTTGGTGCAAATATTGGCTTGCATAGCTGTAACTGGCACAAATACAAATACAAATACAAATACAAATACCTTTATTTCAACATCAGGGATGTTAGGGGTGCACCCAAAAAGCCTATGACTGGCTTGACAGAGGGGCGCACCCCCGTACATAAAAACCGGCAGCAACAGAACACGGTCAGAATAAAAATAAAAAAAGACTACAGTGCATAGGTAAACATCATATTCAATAAATATTAGTGAACATCCTCTTGTAATAACAAATAAATGAAGGTAGCAGAATTAACACGAAACGCTCAGGAACACTAAAGAAAGCAAAACGAAGAATAACGATAAGATAAGAAAAAAAGAAAAGAAGAGGAAGGAGGCACAAACTTGCAGTAAGAAACACCCGTATCGTTAGGTTTTCAGTGCTCATTGCGCCGATTAAGAAGAGTTGGAATTATATGTCGGAGCATTTGACGACCGTAATTAGTACGAAAGGATGGCACATACCAGAGGTCGTTGTTACGTGTAGGGTAGTAATTAGCTTTGGGCCGTAAGTTAGCTGTGTCATCAAAGAATGCGTCATGATTTTTCCGTTTTCTTTCATATCGTTTACTTAGTGATAAATTATATAGATCATTAATTGGTGTTACCTTTAATGATGCGAAAAGAGGTTGAGTGTGAGCAGTAAACGGGGCATTCGCAATGATACGAATTACTTTTTTCTGTATATTCTGTAACTTATATGTATTTGACCATGTTGTTGCGCCCCACACCAGATGACAATATGAAAGGTTAGATAAAAATAGTGCGTTATAAACTAAAAGTCTAACACAACAAGAATTGTTGAAGCTTGAAGCAGCATCCACTGTGTCATGGACACTCAAGCAGTGGGCATTCCTTCTCTGGACAAAGACCTAGAGTGAGGGGGCAGGGTAGAACTGAAAAATATTGCCGTCCATTATGAATGCAAGGGCATACTTTATGTTATGCACAACATACGGTATCTGTCAACAATAAACTTGCGCACAGTCATAAAATACAGATATGCCTGCTCGTGGATAGACATACAAGACTTCACTGGACCAGGACAACCAGTCAAATCCTGGCCAACACATCGCTACAAGAGTACGGTTTGTAACTTCACCAGGCTACAGAATTCTAACACAAGGCCTGTGAGCTCCCGCTTCTGTGGCCAGAACACAAGCTTCTCGATATGGTTCCCGCTTCTTTGGCCAAGTGTGGACATTATGTTCGAGATGTCTTGGACCCTTCGGTCAAGCCTGTAGTTGCTGGGGTGAGTGCAGGGCTGCTTTGCCTCTTCTCACCTTGCAGCAACAGTGAAATGTTTTTATTGGCTGAACAATACTTTTTTCATTCGCTTTGTTTTGTGCCACTGCTTTATTTGTTATAGTCTGCTGTTCACGTCGAAATACCATCTAGCTCTTAGCTTCTAACTTAAATCTTTACGATTTACTTCCCCTTCCATGGGTGCATTAAACTTTTGTTGCATGTATGCGATGAATTTTTATTTTTTTTGGTACTATGAGGTTTTGGGAAAGTCACCAATTCCAAATATAAATAACTGACATGATATCTACTGATTATTGGTAGCCATGTGGAAAGCAGGCAAACGCAATGAATATGTAGTGGCTAAAAAATCACTCCACATAGTTAGATGGTCTGCTGAGATGTTTAGGCCTGCCAAAGTTATAAGAACACGACAGTGCGAGCCATAAAGTACCTAAATTTAGAATATACAAAATATTATTCTGTTATTCATTATGTTGACTGTTTATTAAATAAAGACTGGCAGATTTTATTCCGTAATGATGCTGTGAACAGCCAGCAGCTCGGTATAGTTGCAGCCGCAATGGGTCTGTGCTGCGCAGAAATGTATATGAAGTTTATTAATTAAATATTCACATAACATCTGACGAGAACTCAGTTGCCATATACATGCAGCCGTGCAGGTAGGTCTGCATGATCAATGAGCGCAAAAACAATTAGGCCATAAAAATCGCTGCGTGGCTTGTTTTATTTGAAATTGATTTTGCCCAAACTACACACAAATGAAAAATCATCACATATCTGTCTCAATATGACAAACATAAATGAGGGGGGAATGGCAAGACGAGGACAACAAAGCCAGAAAGATTGGGCTTGGTTCGAAACCTGACAGAGCTTCAAAGCATGGCCAAAAGGTTGGCCCAGGATGCTACAAAATATATGTATGTTGGGAAGAGTTCGAGGGCATTGTGGTCAGCTTCATGCTTGATCCATAGTACTATCTGCAATGCGTGTCAATAATTGGCCTCCTGAAAGTTGTTTCCTATGTAAGCGTGGCTGTGTATGTTTCAGCTCAAGAACGGAACCTGCTTCTGTGCCTGAATTGACAGATGAGCACGCTTAATAAATCAGGACGTCTCAATAGTGTATTGTAGGCGTATGTTAGCAGGCTAGGATTTTCTTTGTCACCAGTTATAGTTCACAACATTTTACCTGTTGCACAATGTAGACCAATGAAGGCCCAAGCACAAGAGGGAAGATGAAAAAGTGAATGCATACATGACTTTCTTTAATGACAAAATGAATGTTTTCTGCATCAATGTCATAATACATACCAGCCAACTTTTACAATTTCATCACAAAATGTCAGATTTTTAGAGGTTCCTTATAATTCTTCTATTGACACAAATAATTATAATGTGGGCATTTCTTAAGCACTTTATCACCTGCACATGATCATCATCAGATCGTGTTCTTCATCTTCATCTCTTGTGGGGACCCATCTTAAAATTGATCTGTGCCTTCGGTGTGATCGGTCCACCATGTCTTCGGGGCGTTTTAAAGGTCATGCTAAATGCTACGTCACAATAACATTTTTTTCATTTGCATCCTAGTAAAGGCAAAAACTGATCTTAACGGAATGCAAATATTATCAATGGGCAATTTTCAGAGCCAGACTACTCAGACCCACTCAGGTATTCAGGCTTACTGGCAGCAGTGCCACAATAAAACGGCAGGTAATATTTTGGCTGACGTTACATGAATATTTTGCGAATAAATATCAGAAACATTTCTTTTTCTATGACGCAGATTATGTTTGCTGCGAATATAGAGCAGCGCGCCTTTTCCTAGAGCCTCTACATAATGAAGCTATGTAAGGTTCTCAGAAATGTTGCATAATTCAGTTTCCTAAAATCAGCTTCGCCACAATACGGTCATGTTATGCAGTGAAGCATATGCAATGTACGACGGCGAAGCATATTATAAAAGTGGAAAGGGGCCACTGTCAGGGACATATAATGTGTTCCTTAGAGGGACAATAAAGAGAAAAATTATTTCTTCTGCATTAGTAAATTACCTTTCTACAACACTAAAAACACCACTCTTACCAGTATAAGATGCTTGGTAGACCAGAAAAAGTGCAAAAACGAAAGACAGGTGGCGACGCCTCTTTGAAGTTCCCGGACCTGGTCGCTGTGACGTCATGGATTTGGATGGTATCTTCTAGGGCCTACTTAAGTACATAGTGGTACAGACTGTCTACATTGTGTTCTAAAGGAACTAAATATGAAGTTTCGGAAATTTTTACTCAGCCAACGCGGCCCAAATGCAAAAATATACTTTGAAATCCCTGACGTCACACTGACGCAGCTGTGTCGGGGTTTCGGCGCGAATTTCAAATACTGATACTTCGAACTTCATTTTCACATCTAATAACCAAACTATTGTTTTAAAATGACTGCCTGCAGGGTTCTAAAACAATGCTTTATTAGTCTAAACTGATTTATTGTTTCGCTTTAGTGTCCCTTTAATGATATGTGTGTGCACCCTCCGTCTCCTGTCAGTAAAAGCACCAATACACCTATTGTACTAGCAGGCCATCAGAGCTACTTTGGACATGGCTGTGGCAATGTGAGCTGTTATTTCAACTACCTTGCAAGGATGTAGCTAATATTCTAGAAATAATAAACACTTGAAAAACATGAACACTATAAACTTTGGCTTGATAAACAAAATGTTACTTTCTTACAGCTAGGGCCGCACTTTTCACCCCAGAACATGGGCCTTAAATCTCCACAGAAACAGCTTTGAATGGCTGCCAGTAGTTATTACATGTGTCGGTATTAGTAGTATGACAGGAGAGAGCAGGTGCATGCGTGTGTAATTAAGGAACACGCATGTCCTGTTACAACGGCCTCTTTTCACTTTTGACATGCTTCACCGCGTAACACAGCTGTATTACGGAAAACCTGACTTTAGGAAACCGACTTACACAACATTTTCGGACCCTTGTCCAAAGTTAACCGAATTTCTTGTGCAGAAAACAATTCCCAGAATTTTTTACCATATTTTAGTATTTTATGCCTGCAATGGTAGTACTTTTTGGATTTAATGTTGAAGAGTCTGTAATGCAAATGGTTTGTTTGTGTGTAAAATGTCTATCGGGGTATCTTAAGCACATGTGGTGTGCACGTCTGTAATTAAGGAACACACATGTCCTGTGACTACAGGTGTATTACGGAAAAACTGACTTTCGGAAACCAAATTATGCAACATTTTTAGACCCTTGCCGAAAGCCAACCAAATTTCTTGCGCGAAAAACAATTCCCAGAATTACTGCATTCCAGTGTTTTGTCTGCAACGGCAATACTTTTTGCATACAAAGTTGGAGAGTCTAATACAAATGGTTTGTTTGTGTGTAAATTGTCTATTAAGTGCCAAGTAGAACACAAAAGCAAGATGACATACAACACAGAAAAGCTTAAATTTGGCCTGAGAGCACAAGATAGCACGAATTTTAGTTCTTGTGTAAATGTCTTTTGACCATGAGATGAAAAACCCTGTTCACTTTATGTTGAAGATAAAAGCTATAAGGGAAAGTACACAAATTCTTAAGGAATGAAAATGCACAGGGTAGGCTCAGAAAGTATAACCTTTGCCTTTTAGTGAGAGTTTCTCGCAAATTTAAATGTGGTTTGTAATGAGAGCTAATTTTGAATGCTGATAATTCTAAAAATTCTATCACATTGAAGTCATCTAATAAGGATCTAGCTTCTTCGCTTTTTCCTCCAAGTTTGGCGTCGGCATCTAACCAAGTAGACGTAGCAGGATACAGCTGTACAATGGACAGGGAAAACGTGAATATTTACAGGACAAAAGACTCCTGCCAGATAGACTTAACAGAAGGGCTCTGCACTTGTGTGATGGGTGTACTTAATAGCTCATGCAATTCAGAGATGCTCAAACAGTAAACATGTTTAGTACCTCGTAGCGGCATGACTGTCACCTCTAACGCAGGCGAAAAAGATGAGCTCACGTGCAGGTAGTGCGAGAATAGATCTCGCTAGCGCACTTGACCAAAGCGGCCGCGGTGTCAGCCTGCCCCCGAGATCCCATGGCACCATGGCTGGCTTAAACAAACAGTGGCTACGGCAGCTACTTCTTCGCTCCACCTCCCTCAAAATGATGACACAGCTGACCGAGCCCAGCCTTCCCACAACTTGGTGACCAGGACGACTGAGCCCTGCCATGCCAGCATCAGTGCACCAACTTTACCAAGGCGAGTAGTGATGTGGCCTCGCACGGGTTGGCAGACGTCTTACGATTGTAGGGGGCATGGGAATTCTACATTGACATGCTGGACAACTGGTTCATCCCGCTAAACAACCATTTCCTTCTCAACAAGGTTCCAGGCCCCAGCTCTCAGCCCCTGCTCTGACTTGTACAAGGACTCGTGGGCAGCCGTCCTTGCTCACTATGTCACATCGAGCACTCACTCTCCTCCAGCTGGTGCTCCATCACAACAGCTCTCGCCATCTATCGTGTCATTCTGAATCTGGTCGTCCCACATCACCTGCGTCCACCCGTGCCGGTCGTCAGCATGCGCCGACCCCAGCATCAAACCTCTACGTGGTCCATGAGCTTCCTCCCCAGCTCAAAGGCAGCTGCTCGATGATTCTTTCCAAGAAATACACTGGGCTAAACGCAAGCGCTTTCGGCTACTCTACAGCTCGTCGCTCTCCTTCCTTAGACGTCCCCACAAGCTGCCCGCTTTCCACTCGGGGCAACTCACTCATCGCCAATTCAGAGGTTCAGCCACCGACTCAACAAGGTGCAAATTTCACTCTCGCTGGCACGGCGTTGCCACAAGCACAACCTTCGTGATGCATTGAGTGACCGCTGCAAGCAGCAGTAGGCAAGCTTTCCGATGTTGTGCTCACATCTTCCGCGGATGCATGGCCTACCGAAGTTTTGCAGGAGCAACTTTGCCATCCGGTTTCTTCAGCTCAAGAATCACTTCTACGTCAACAACATGAGTGACCAACACTTGCGCTATCTCCACGCAAGTCCCGAGCTGCCAGATGGTCTACTTTTGGAGCTCCGACTTCTATAGGCCCGTGCATCTACGAGTGCCTGTGGCAGGTTGCGATTTCTCACTCTGGTATCATTGTTGCTGCGCCTCACTCACAACATATGCTGCCGGCGCTGCCTGGTGTATATCTCTCAGATTGCGTGAACCCGACACTACCAATGACGACACCGTCTGCACACTTTACCTGGGGGCTTTACCATCGGACTTTATTTCAATTGCACTTCGCACTAAGAGATGGGCTCTGTAGCCGCGCGACTATCGCTTCCAACACAAGCAAAGAATATGGGCTCACGCACAGGCAGAGCAAGAATAGAAAATGCGAGTGCGCGCGACCTGAATGGCTGCTCCCAAGATCCCGTGACACCATGGCTGGCTGGCTTGAACAAGCCGTGGCTACCTCTTCATGCTGCCTCCCATAAATTGGTGACCAGGACGACCGAACCTAGCCTTCCCACAGCTTCGTTGTACATACACCTCTGCTCACAGTGCTTCTGTCGCAAGTAAGAAAAGATTGCCTTAGCCTGCAAGTCATTATTGCATTCATGTAACTAACCATGAGGACTTGTTAATTTGAATTCCAGCAAAAGGGTTAAACAATTACACAAGTCGGAAATCAAAATGGAGCGACTCCCATGCATTATGGGAACCAATGTTATGGTAACATTTTGCTGGTAACCCAACATTTTTATGATTAACGTGAAGTGTTGCTAGGCAGACCGACATGTTTGTGTAAAATGAACTATGTGTGTAAGAAAAGCAGAGACGTCAGTGACTATGATTGTGTGACACTGACGGCATGATTTCTACTCCGGCCATTTGAAGTCAGCGTACAACCTGCAGACTGTTGCGTTCTACATGTGTACTGGACGAGCATATGAAAGAGAAGCATGGATTGTGAAGTTATCAGTGATTATGTGTTATACAATCGTACGTACCTATGGCTATGTCATGTGATGTATGTTAAAACAACGATGGCTTAGGTTCCACAGCCCAAAGCAGTTTTTTAAAAACCCATAAGGGATTTCTTCGAAAAAAAAGGAGCTTCATAGCTGAAAAAAATTTTATCCAGGTCCTGGGATAGAACCCAGGACATTGTGCTAAAGTCAGGTTGATGAGAATTTTCCTTTTCGTGAACCCTCCTTGATTTTGCGGGCTTCCACAGAACTGATTTGCCATTAATCGGGCTTAGGAGCATGCAAATGGTCGACGGCCCTAACTTTGACCGCCTAAATGCCTTGGGGTAGCATACAACAGTTTATTGGCTACTAGCCTGCTTCTAAGGTCACATGCAAGTAAAATAATTTATATTAACTAACACATGCAGGATCGTTCTAACAACACATGCCTCCATGAACTCATGCACTGCCCAAGATTATAACACGCAAAAAGCACAGTTCACATTAGTAGGCCATGCAAAGCGTGCCAAGATGCACACCATGAAATTTATTTGAATTGTTTGAGTGCTTCCTATTATGGCCATTTATTGGGACACTAAAGGCAAATACTAAGTAGATGTGGCCTATTAAAGTAGCATTCCATAAGCCTCACTGTGCTTGTTTCGTGCCAAGAAAAGACTTAGTTTACGAGAAAATTGCATCTGAAGGGTTCGCATACCTAGAGAGCAATTCAATTCGCCTGCTCCTGAGGATAGAGTGGCGACGTTGTGCCATCACTGCCCTTCACTTCCATTGGTGAGTAAAACAGTACCCTACAGACGGTGCTACAGTTTTCTGTGCAAAATGCGTAAGCCCGGCCATGGAGCAACCGAGCCAAGACAGAACGTTGGACTCGCCGCTGCAACTGCTCTTGATCAAGTAGCACGGACTGTTCGGGAATCCCGCAACATCACATAAACATTCGAATTCTCTGTAACTTGCAGTTTGTGCGAGTTTCGCAAGCCAGAAAATCCAGCTCAGCACTATGTGATAACGAAACTACTAAAACGTGTAAACATGGGCGATGCTTTCAAGGGTAACCTCAATGGGTTCTTTTTTTCTAAAAATCAAATAGAACTAGACGAGTAGCATTTTCTTTCATCTTATAATGCAATGCAGCAATCTTTTTATTACTAGTAGATAAGTCCTAGCGACAGAACTTTAATGAGGAGTGCCTTCATCATCGGGCTGGTACTTTAATGTGCTGGGGCAGCCTCTAATTGTGTACTGCAGTTACTTCCGTTCATCAATTACTGAAGCTCTGTTCGCAATAACAGTGATGCCTTCGACGTTCTCGAGCACTAATCTATTACTTTAGCTTGACTTAATAATTGCCTTTAGTGTCCCTTTAGACACTAGTCCCTCTGACCTGCATAGGACTTGCCACAGCAGAGAGGTATTGCGCTGATAACCCCCAAAGCACAACACACAAAGTGCTTGGCATGGTTGCTCGTACATCCTTGTCTCTCAGTACTCGTGCTACAGAGACACAATTGGGCTGATCACTTCGGTGCGGGAGAAACCACTGGGGCACCATATCTACTAGCCAAGTTTTTCAATTTGTGGCTAATTCTGAGCACCTATGGCACGAAGTCATATCTAGTGATATCTGTTCTTTTTATGTCTGATGGTGTGTCCTAGTGAGGAACGCTTCACCTTTCAAAGAACAGATTTGGTAACGGCATGTACAACCAATTGAGTAAGCTGGATTTCAAATGCCTGTTCATTTAATGAAATCACATCAACAGGCCACTTGCCCCAATTGGGCAAATGGCCAATAAACCATCATACCCTGTCTTAGGGCATCAAGGGGCAGCCGAAGTCAGAGCCCTCGAACAGTTGCCGGCTGATGTATTTCATGATGTCTGCAGTTAAGACGTCTGCTGCTGTGGCTGTGAGTAGTAGTGGCTTATGCCAAGGGGATGGGAGGGTGAGTGCCACAGTAGCTGAATTGGTAAGGCACTACATGCCTAATGAAGGTGGTGTGGATTCAGCTCCTACCTACAGCAAACTATCTTTTCGTCCACTTTCATTTCCCTTTTCCATACTATTTATAAATTCCAAAAATGCACATTTAATTTACCCTATGCTTTCACCGAGTTCATTACCTATTTTCATCATCTGGTCAAACAATTATCGCTAAGTCGATACAGGCTAATTCAGCTTGGAAGATAAGAACATCCGAGGAGGCCAAAGGAAGTGACTTGGTCGGCAATTGTGGATACTGTTCAGAATCAGCTTTAAAAACATCGAAGGTTTTCAGCTAAACGCATAGCAAAGACAGTCGATTTGTCATAAAGGTGCTTAGAGTAACTACTCACTAGTGCACTAAACATGAAAGTTTTAGCTAAGTGTGCCCAAATTGCTGACAAGAAATGCGAAAATAAGGTTACTTGTCAATCTAGTATATGCTACGGACAGAGCAGCTTGCCGGCGAGCACCGCAACACCCGTCACAGCAGAAGCGCAACTAGGGGACAGATGGGGGAATAGGCACCCTGCAAGACAGTGCAATTTCCGGCTTTGAAGCTGGTCGGTGCACAGCATGGTATTGGCGTGTTCAATAAAAGCATGAATCTTTTTAAAAGGCGGGAGCTGACGCATACACTTTCAATTCCGCGTTGTGGTACTTGTTAAGTCGTCAGTCCTCACATCACCGGCAACTGCGCTTTCCGTGCTCGCATGTTGACATTTCTAACGGCATTGCCAGACATTTGTGTCATTCTTCTGCCTGTCTGTGTAGAGGTTTGGTTAAGATGTCCTCTTTGCCAAATTAGGGCGAGACAATTGTTCAATAAAGCAAGATTAACATAAAATACATGTTTTCTTTAGATTGTTGCTCCGGGTGATCTAGTGCCTCACTTGATTCCCCCTCTCCCCAATGCTTCATAGGCTTCATCGCCTCTCGTTTCATGCTGGCGGCCAGACCTGGCTCTAGTTACTTCAGCGTCCAGTGAAGGTATGCGCCTGGGGGGTGCTATTTACATGGAGCAGCAGTGTCTGCTTAACCGGACCCTTTAATCTGATTTGCAACTAAAGACAAGTTTTACATTTAAAATAGTGTGAAGCTTGTCACCGACTTGTGGTAGCACTGCAATGCATACTAATAATGTGGCAAAAGTCGATCGTGAGGCAGCTCTATTACAAAAATCTGGACTTATATCTACCTTAACGCGCCCCTAAATCAATTTTCCATTTCGCTTTCCTCAATGGCACTTGGACTATCAGTGACGTAGATGCGCTTGTGGCATGTTTTGAAAGCATTGTAAAATCATGTATAAATCGATTTGTTCCTTTGAAAACTAAGAAAAAAAAAACAGTAACCTTCCCTGAATGAACCGAGAACTGCTGCACTTATCGCGACGTGCAGGCAGATTTCGCACTAAATGCTCAAACAATCCTCAGGCATGCGTTTTGTACACTCAGGTAAAATATGAACTGCAAAAAAAAAAATCCTGGGCCAAAAATTTTTTCTATAATGTTCAGTTGCCGAAACTGTTCAAGTCTAACCCCCGTAAATTCTGGTCTTTCATATCTCCTGGCTCTTCTTCTTCCACATCTTTTAAAATCTACAACAGTGTTGTTAACGATCCATTAGAGATTTCAGAAGTGTTTAATACATATTTTCAGTCAGTGTTCGCCTCGGATGATTCCAGTCTTTCAACACTTACAACTAACGATTCTTATGCAATTGATGATATCAACATTAGCCTAGATGTTTTGAATCTCGTACTAAACTTAGATACTAAAAAACCAGCCGGCCCTGATGGAATTCCGTATTCCTTTTTAGTACGATTCTCGCTATGGACATCTAAATATCTGTTCATTATATGTCAGAAATCCCTTAATAGCAGCGTTGTGCCTTCTTCCTGGAAAAGAGCTCAAGTACTGCCTTTATATAAATCTGATGGCACACAGCTCTCATCTAACTATAGGCATATTTCTTTAACCCCAACCTCATGCAAAATACTAGAACACATAATCTATAAGCATATAATAATGTTCCTTGAAAATAATACCCATTGAACAGATTTCAGCATGGCTTCAGGCGTGGTTTTAGTACTGTAACCCAACTTGCGGAGTTCACTCATGACCTTTCCCATTACATCGACTTAGGTAATCAGATTGACACGATTTTTATTGACTTTATAGCAAAGCTTTCGACACTGTACTACAATCTCAATTTCTTTTGAGGCTCCATAATATTCAAAATAACCCTCAGTTAGTAGTGTCTTGGATTTCCAGTTTCCTTTCTTTGCATTCCCAATTCATATGCTATGATTTTGCGGATTCATCTGTAGTCGAGATCACCTCAGGGGTCCCACAGGGATCTGTACTTGGCCCTCTACTATTCTTGTTTATTAACGACCTTCCAGACCATGTTACTTCAAAAATACGCCTCTATGCAGATGATTGTGTTATGTACAGCCCAGCTGACTCACTCGCTGATCATCAGCGCCTTAAAGATGCCTTTGTTTCATTTTGCGACTGGTGTGCTACCTGGAAAATGAGCATCAATTTTGATAAAACTGTTATAATGTATTTTACTAACAGAAGCATGCCCGTATGTTTTGATTATATATGCAACGGTGTACCACTAACACGAGTTTTTCAATACAAATATGTAGGCGTCATTTTTACACCCACCTTGTCTTGGTCCAAACATATAATTACACTTGTAGTAAAGCGTTAAAAAAACTTGGTTACATCCACCGGATTTTGTCTGCTGCTCCGAGGGACACTAAATTAGTAGCATACAAAACACTGATTCGCCCAACTTTAGAATATGCTTCCTCCGTATGGAACCCATATAAACAATGTGAAATTGTATTGAATTGGTCCAGAGGAAGGCTATTCATTATGTTTACCGTCACTTCGACTGAGACTTTTCACCGTCAGCTGCTCTTGCGGAATTAAACCTCCAGTTTCTTTCTAGACTGCGGCACATAGAATCTCTGACGATTTTCTATTCTTATAAGAACTCTCTTTGTCACCTATCAGATCCCTCTCTTTTAACATGCCTGTTTGCCCGACTTCAACTAGAGTTTATCATGCCTCTAATATCAGACCACTCCATCCACCAACTAACACTTTCAAATAGTTTTTTCCCCCGCATGATTGAACAGTGGAATTTGTTACCTGCCGAAGTTCGTTTGTTACCCATTTCTCAATTTTTATATGCTATTGCTGATGTATAGTTCTTTTCATTTTTCTATTTCTATGTTCCTGTTTCTGCATATCGTAATTAGTTTTACTCGCATGTACACCCACTCCTGCCATAGCGCTAACAGGCTGCAGTATGTATAAAAAAAATGTGTGGCCGCAGTAGCAGATCCAGCGAAATGCATAGATATTTCATTGGCGTGAATATAATGGTCACACTTCATCATTACCTCCGTGCATTAGCTTGAGAAGCGGCTAATCACTTTGAACACGCTAGAGTAATAAAAATTTGAGGGCTCACTAGAGCGTCGAAGCAGTGCCATGAAAAAGTGAGCTACTCGAATATCAAGCCGATTCATGCTCACAGACTCTTCTGAATTGCTATCTCAAAGCATAAATTCATATACGGTGTGGCAAAGTAAAAAAAAAATTTGTGTGTTTCCATTGCTATGAATGTTGGCCCTCCAGCAAAAAAATACCCCTTTTTTCACGCCAAAAATGTGCGCAGCAGTGTACAACATTTGTCTACGTGAAAGCGAATAATTTTGCTATTGGCTTCCAGTAACAAAGCAAAATTCGTGCCATTTCTGTTGCTATAAGCAAGAGCATGCATGCAGTTTCGATATTAGCACAACACTGGCAGACCAGTCCCACCGTGCCAGTGTTGACGCAACTTGTCGTGCGAAGCAATGATAGCTTTTGCACCGACGCGCCGCCTGGGCAGTGCCAGAAGCTTGTACGCTATTGTGAAGAGAGGCATCTGTTTTTTGTAGGTTACTCTTAATGAATTGGCACACCGTTATTTTTGTACAATGTCAAAACAAAGAAAATTGAAGACATTTGTTCCCCTCAACCTAAAGAATTTAAAATCTAAATTTCTGCAGGGAAGGTACGGCGTCCATGTTTTGGGACCAAAAAGGGATCACCTTGGACTATACTTAAGTGGGTGCTACAGTAACAGCAGTGAATTATTTATCACTGATGGCTAAATGAGGCAGATAAGATCGACAGGCTTTTAAAAGCAGGTTTATCCTATAGGTCATGCGTGCCATGGCTGAATCCATTTCCCGAAAGCTGAAGAGTAGCTCGACAAGGACTTGCTAATCAGGTGTAAGCGGAATAGACGCCACTAGACCTGAGGTGTACAAATTGTACACCTCATGTACAAATATGTGCACAAATTTACCCACAGCTTCTAAAACATGCCGGCTAGATACAATGTCCCATTTGTTCCTTTATACACCTGTCAAATTAGCCCAATTGTGTTCTCGTACCAAGAGACAAGGGTGTATGAAAAATCACGCCAACCATTTTGAGCATTGTGCTGTGGGTTGGTCACAAGAAATCTCTCAGCTGTGGCAAGTTCTACGTGGAGCAAACGGCCCAATGCCTGAATGACTATTTGAGGGCGCATTCAGACAATTTAAATAAACCGGATGGTGCAGCACACATTGCAAGGCCTGCTCATGTGAGCCGTGCTTTCGCACATTATGATCCTGGGCAGGAGTAACAACAAAACATCGCATGAGCTCACGAAGGTATATTTTATCACCGAGTGCACATGTCAGTAGCACTTCAGTTGCCTTAATTCCCCAGAGGTGCACTTGTTACAAGACAAGCATTACAAGACAAACTAGCACTGTCACAACATTCACCCCTTGCCTGTGCACAAAATTTGTACACTATGTTTCATCCTTTGAATAATTAAATCAGTTGGTAGTTCGCACTTTCATGTGTCCTTCCTCTGTAAATAGATTTTCGCGCACAAAAACAATGTGCAGCAGACTTCACCAACTTCACCAAGACGAAGTCCTAGTCAGACTCAAAAATCTCCTTCAGAGATTTTCTTATTGTGATGAGAATTTCTGTCACTGCACGGCACTCTGTTCGAACAAGGCCTTCACTGATAAGATGGGAGAAAAGAATGGTTGTAGAGGCAAAAATTGTCACATTGTCACTCAGATATATTCCCTAATGCAATACCTAAAAGATTTTTTTTTGTTGGACAAGAGGATCAGGGTAAGGCTCAAGACCAATAAGCATTCTATTGCACATATGAAGGGATTAACCAAACAAGCCCTGCGAAGTCAAGGAAGATTCATACAATGGAAACTTGGCATTTGCTTGAGAGTGGCATGCATGGACCTGCAAACCCACACCGGTCATATTAGCGTGCATCTCACATCTATAACCTAATGCAGGTTCCTGCAATGAACTTGCATCATGTTTGTAAACAAGTTGCGAGGAACATTTGCGCAAACCTGGTACCTCGCATAGCGCCATCACAAGAAGCAATACTAAATAGTAGCTTAACAAACTAGCTGGAAGAAATTTAAGAAAATTTCTTGGTCTTCAAGATAGCCAAGCTTTACAACAAAATTGAGCCAGAGTAGAACTATGAGCGGCTGGGCCACGTTCTGCAATATCTGTCTTCATAGTTTACATTGGGGTTGCTCAACATGTGCCTTTTGAACTGTGGCGAGCAAGTGCTCAAGCAAGTCGCGATTCGCTACCCGCCAAAATCCGAGATAAACAAGGGAACAGTATGAACAAGCAAGACAAGAAACAGTAGAGCTAAATGCGACATCGAGTGCGATATAAAAATTGCAACAGCTCACTTACTCAGGCAACATCTGCAACAGCAATCCTACGAAGGATGAAACAATTTCTTTTTTTTTCGCGATCGATGCACAACACTAAGCGGAAACTGCAGCAACAAGCACTTGGAACGAGTTTAAACGTTTTTAGCATAAGAGCAAAAAGTTCTGCCAAACTGAGAGCCCACATATGCTCCATTCACATCAGTAAATTCAACAAACAAGAGCAACAGCACTGAAAAACGTAACAGGGGCTGCACAAGACCACACTACCAACCATAAACGCGCTCCAAGGCATAAAGAAACGAGCTGCTCCAGCGTTGCGCCCAAGTGTGGCTCGAGATCGCAAGCTCGAACACCATCCGGTTCTTCCAGCGCAACTAACTAGAACAACATTCTATCACACAACACAGTAAGAAACCGTAAAATTGTGTTTGAGCTAAGCTGAACAGCTGAAGCACCTCCAGCAGCGCGCGCAAAACTATAAACCGGAACACGCCATACTTGTTTAAACAACGTCATCATTACTGTGACGTCACTTCCGTGCGTGGCAGCAGCGTTTTAATATGGCATTTCGCTTCTACCACGCGCGTGTCACCAGTTACCGCCTTTTATATATTGTATAATTAGTACTCAGAGATGCGGGGCCTCCTGGCGGTGACGCGTCGTTGTTTCTATACGCTGGTTCAGTGCGAGTTTTTGCACGCATTAGGCTAGAAAGAGCTGGTGAGCTATGGTGTCTAATGCCTCGAGGATATATATTTGTGAAGAATGATCAGAACCCACCGTTCCGTGCAGATAACGCGAATAAAAGGTTGCACACACACACGCCCCACACTTCCAAGCCTACGTCGCTGCTCTTTCTGCCCTTTTATATATTGTATATATAGTACTCAGAGATGCGGGGGCTCCTGGCGGTGACGCGTCGTTGTTTCTATACGCTGGTTTAGGGTGAGTTTTTGCACGCATTAGGCTAGAAAGAGCTCGTCAGCTGTGGTGTCTAATGCCTGGAGGACATATATTTGGGAAGAATGGTCAGAACCCACGGTTCCGTGCAGATAACGCGAATAAAACTTTGCACACAAAATCGTCCCACACTTTCAAGCCTACGTCGCTGCTTCTTCTGCCCTTTTATATATTGTACAAATAGTACTCAGAGATGCAGGGTCTCTGGCGATGACGCGTCGTTGTTTCTATACGCTGGTTTAGTGCGAGTTTTTGCACGCATTAGGCTAGAAAGAGCTGGTGAGCTGTGGTGTCTAATGCCTCCAGGACATATATTTGTGAAGAATAGTCAGAACCCACGCTTCCGTGCAGATAACGCGAATAAAAGGTTGCACACACACACGCCCCACACTTTCAAGCCTACGTCGCTGCTCTTTCTGCCCTTTTATATATTGTATATATAGTACTCAGAGATGCGGGGGCTCCTGGCGGTGACGCGTCGTTGTTTCTATACGCTGGTTTAGGGTGAGTTTTTGCACGCATTAGGCTAGAAAGAGCTCGTGAGCTATGTCGCCTAATGCCTGGAGGACATATATTTGTGAAGAATGGTCAGAACCCACGGTTCCGTGCAGATAACGCGAATAAAACGTTGCACACAAACTCGTCCCACACTTTCAAGCCTACGTCGCTGCTCCTTCTGCCCTTTTATATGTTGTATAAGTAGTACTCAGAGATGCAGGGTCTCCTGGCGATGACGCGTCGTTGTTTCTATACGCTGGTTTAGTGCGAGTTTTTGCACGCATTAGGCTAGAAAGAGCTGGTGAGCTGTGGTGTCTAATGCCTCCAGGACATATATTTGTGAAGAATAGTCAGAACCCACGCTTCCCTGCAGATAACGTGAATAAAACGTTGCACACACACACGCCCCACACTTTCAAGCCTACGTCGCTGCTCTTTCTGCCCTTTTATATATGGTATAAATAGTACTCAGAGATGTGGGGGCTCCAGGTGGTGACGCGTCGTTCTTTCTATACGCTGGTTTAGGGTGAGTTTTTGCACGCATTAGGCTAGAAAGAGCTGGTGAGCTATGGTGTCTAATGCCTCCAGGACATATATTTGTGAAGATTGGTCAGAACCCACGGTTCCGTGCAGATAACGCGAATAAATAGTTGCACACACAACGTCCCACACATTCAAGCCTACGTCGCTGCTCCTTCTGCTCTTTTATATATTGTATAAATAGTACTCAGACATGCAGGGTCTCCTGGCGGTGACGCGTCGTTGTTTCTATACGCTGGTTTAGCGCGAGTTTTTGCACGCATTAGGCTAGAAAGAGCTGGTGAGCTGTGGTGTCTAATGCCTCCAGGACATATATTTGTGAAGAACAGTCAGAACTCACGCTTCCGTGCAGATAACACGAATAAATAGTTGCACACACACACGTCCCACACTTTCAAGCCTACGTCGCTGCTCCTCCTGCCTTTTATATGTTGTATAAATATTACTCAGAGATGCGGGGGCTCCTGGCGGGGACGCGTCTTTGTTTCTATACGCTGGTTTAGTGCGAGTTTTTGCACGCATTAGGCTTAAAAGAGCTGGTTAGCTATGGTGTCCAATGCCTCCAGGACATATATTTAGGAAGAATGGTCCGAACCCACGCTTGCGTGCAGATAACGCGATTAAAAGGTTGCATACACAAACGCCCCACACTTTCAAGCCTACGTCGCTGCTCCTTATACCCTTTTATATATGGTATAAATGGTACTCAGAGATGCGGGGGCTCCTGGCGGTTACGCGTCGTTGTTTCTATACGCTGGTTTAGTGCGAGTTTTTGCACGCATTAGGTTAGAAAGAGCTGGTGAGCTATGGTGTCCAATGCCTCGACGACATATATTTATGAAGAATTGCCAGAACTCACGCTTCCGTGCAGATAACGCGAATAAATAGTTGCACACAAACTCGTCCCACACTTTCAAGCCTACGTCTCTGCTCCTTCTGCCCTTTTATATGTTGTATAAATAGTACTCAGAGATGCGGGGTCTCCTGGCGATGACGCGTCGTTGTTTCTATACGCTGGTTTAGTGCGAGTTTTTGAACGCATTAGGCTAGAAAGAGCTCGTGAGCTGTGGTGTCTAATGCCTCCAGGACATATATTTGTGAAGGATGGTCAGAACCCACGCTTCCCTGCAGATAACGCGAATAAAACGTTGCACACACACACGCCCCACACTTTCAAGCCTACGTCGCTGCTCTTTCTGCCCTTTTATATATGGTATAAATAGTACTCAGAGATGTGGGGGCTCCAGGTGGTGACGCGTCGTTCTTTCTATACGCTGGTTTAGGGTGAGTTTTTGCACGCATTAGGCTAGAAAGAGCTGGTGAGCTATGGTGTCTAATGCCACCAGGACATATATTTGTGAAGATTGGTCAGAACCCACGGTTCCGTGCAGATAACGCGAATAAATAGTTGCACACACAACGTCCCACACATTCAAGCCTACGTCGCTGCTCCTTCTGCTCTTTTATATATTGTATAAATAGTACTCAGACATGCAGGGTCTCCTGGCGGTGACGCGTCGTTGTTTCTATACGCTGGTTTAGCGCGAGTTTTTGCACGCATTAGGCTAGAAAGAGCTGGTGAGCTGTGGTGTCTAATGCCTCCAGGACATATATTTGTGAAGAATTGTCAGACCCACGCTTCCCTGCAGATAACGCGAATAAAACGTGGCACACACACACGCCCCACACTTTCAAGCCAACGTCGCTGCTCTTTCTGCCCTTTTATATATTGTATAAATAGCACTCAGAGATGCGGGGGCTCCAGGTGGTGACGCGTCGTTCTTTCTATACGCTGGTTTAGTGTGAGTTTTCGCACGCATTAGGCTAGAAAGAGCTGGTGAGCTATGGTGTCTAATGCCTCGAGGACATATATTTGTGAAGAATGGTCAGAACCCACGCTTCCGTGCGGATAACGCGAATAAAACGTTGCACACACACACGTCCCACACTTTCAAGTCTACGTCGCTGCTCCTTCTGCCCTTTTATATATTGTATAAGTAGTACTCAGATACGTGGGCTCCTGGCGGTGATGCATCGTTGTTTCTATACGCTGGTTTAGTGCGAGTTTTTGCACGCATTAGGCTAGAAAGAGCTGGGGAGCTATGGTGTCTAATGCCTGGAAGACTTATATTTGAGATGAATGGTCAGAACCCACGCTTCCGTGCGGATAACGCGGATAAAAGGTGGCACACATACACATTCTGCACTTTCAAGCCTACGTCGCTGCTCTTTCTGCCCTATTATATATGGTATAAATAGTACTCAGAGATGCAGGGTCTCCTGACGATGACACGTCGTTCTTTCTATACGCTGGGTTAGTGCGAGTTTTTGCACGCATTAGGCTAGAAAGAGCTGGTGAGCTATGGTCTCTAATGCCTCGAGGGCATATATTTGTGAAGAATGGTCAGAACCCACGCTTCCGTGCAGATAACGCGAATAAAAGGTTGCACACACACACGCCCCACACTTTCAAGCCTACGTCGCTGCTTTTTCTGCCCTTTTATATATTGTATATATAGTACTCAGAGATGCGGGGGCTCCTGGCGGTGACGCGTCGTTGTTTCTATACGCTGGTTTAGGGTGAGTTTTTGCACGCATTAGGTTAGAAAGAGCTGGTGAGCTATGGTGTCTAATGCCTCGAGGGCATATATTTATGAAGAATGGTCAGAACCCACGCTTCCGTGCCTATAACGCGAATAAAAGGTTGCACACACACACGCCCCACACTTTCAAGCCTACGTCGCTGCTCTTTCTGCCCTTTTATATATGGTATAAATAGTACTCAGAGATGCAGGGTCTCCTGGCGATGACACATCGTTCTTTCTATACGCTGGTTTAGTGCGAGTTTTTGCACGCATTAGGCTAGAAAGAGCTGGTGAGCTATGGTGTCTAATGCCTCGACGACATATATTTATGAAGAATGGTCAGAACCCACGCTTCCGTGCAGATAACGCGAATAAAAGGTTGCACACACACACGCCCCACACTTTCAAGCCTACGTCGCTGCTCTTTCTGCCCTTTTATATATTGTATATATAGTACTCAGAGATGCGGGGGCTCCTGGCGGTGACGCGTCGTTGTTTCTATACGCTGGTTTAGGGTGAGTTTTTGCACGCATTAGGCTAGAAAGAGCTGGTGAGCTATGGTGTCTAATGCCTCGACGACATATATTTATGAAGAATTGCCAGAACCCACGCTTCCGTGCAGATAAAGCGAATAAATAGTTGCACAAACACACGTCCCACACTTTCAAGCCTACGACGCTGCTCCTTCAGTCTTTTATATATTATACAAATAGTACTTAGAGATGCGGGGGCTCCTGGCGGTGACGCGTCGTTGTTTCTATACGCTGGTTTAGTGCGAGGTTTTGCACGCATTAGGCTAGAAAGAGCTGGTGAGCTATGGTGTCTAATGCCTCGAGGATATATATTTGTGAAGAATGATCAGAACCCACGCTTCCGTGCAGATAACGGGAATAAAAAGTTGCACAAACACACGTCCCACACTTTCAAGCCTACGACGCTGCTCCTTCTGTTTTTTATATATTGTATAAATATTACTTAGAAATGCGGGGGCTCCTGGCGGTGACGCGTCGTTGTTTCTATACGCTGGTTTAGTGCGACGTTTTGCAGGCATTAGGCTAGAAAGAGCTGGTGAGCTTTGGTGTCTAATGCCTCGAGGATATATATTTGTGAAGAATGGTCAGAACCCACGGTTCCGTGCAGATAACGCGAATAAAAGGTTGCACACACACACGCCCCACTCTTTCAAGCCTACGTCGCTGCTAATTCTGCCCTTTTATATATTGTATAAATAGCACTCAGAGATGCGGGGGCTCCTGGCGGTGACGCGTCGTTGTTTCTATACGCTGGTTTAGTGTGAGTTTTTGCACGCATTAGGCTAGAAAGAGCTGGTGAGCTGTGGTGTCTAATGCCTCCAGGACATATATTTGTGAAGAATAGTCAGAACCCACGGTTCCGTGCAGATAACGCGAATAAAATGTTGCACACAAACTCCTCCCATACTTTCAAGCCTACGTCGCTGCTCCTTCTGCCCTTTTATATATTGTACAAATAGCACTCAGAGATGCGGGGGCTCCTGGCGGTGACGCGTCGTTGTTTCTATACGCTGGTTTAGTGCGAGGTTTTGCACGCATTAGGCTTGAAAGAGCTGGTGAGCTATGGTGTCTAATGCCTCGAGGATATATATTTGTGAAGAATGATCAGAACCCACCGTTCCGTGCAGATAACGCGAATAAGTAGTTGCACAAACACACGTCCCACACTTTCAAGCCTACGTCGCTGCTCTTTCTGCCCTTTTATATATTGTATAAATATTACTCAGAGATGCAGGGGCTCCTGGCGGTGACGCGTCGTTGTTTCTATACGCTGGTTTAGTGCGAGGTTTTGCACGCATTAGGCTTGAAAGAGCTGGTGAGCTATGGTGTCTAATGCCTCGAGGATATATATTTGTGAAGAATGATCAGAACCCACCGTTCCGTGCAGATAACGCGAATAAGTAGTTGCACAAACACACGTCCCACACTTTCAAGCCTATGACGCTGATCCTTCTGTCTTTTATATATTGTATATATAGTACTCAGAGATGCGGGGCCTCCTGGCGGTGACGCGTCGTTGTTTCTATACGCTGGTTTAGTGCGAGTTTTTCCACGCATTAGGCTAGAAACAGCTGGTGAGCTATGGTGTCTAATACCTCGACGACATTTATTTATGAAGAATTGCCAGAACCCACGCTTCCGTGCAGATAACGCGAATAAATAGTTGCACAAACACACGTCCCACACTTTCAAGCCTGCGACGCTGCTCCTTCTGTCTTTTATATATTGTATAAATAGTACTTAGAGATGCGGGGGCTCCTGGCGGTGACGCGTCGTTGTTTCTATACGCTGGTTTAGTGCGACGTTTTGCAAGCATTAGGCTAGAAAGAGCTAGCTGGTGAGCTATGGTGTCTAATGCCTCGAGGATATATATTTGTGAAGAATGGTCAGAACCCACGGTTCCGTGCAGATAACGCGAATAAAAGGTTGCACACACACACGCCCCACTCTTTCAAGCCTACGTCGCTGCTAATTCTGCCCTTTTATATATTGTATAAATAGCACTCAGAGATGCGGGGGCTCCTGGCGGTGACGCGTCGTTGTTTCTATACGCTGGTTTAGTGTGAGTTTTTGCACGCATTAGGCTAGAAAGAGTTGGTGAGCTGTGGTGTCTAATGCCTCCAGGACATATATTTGTGAAGAATAGTCAGAACCCACGGTTCCGTGCAGATAACGCGAATAAAATGTTGCACACAAACTCCTCCCATACTTTCAAGCCTACGTCGCTGCTCCTTCTGCCCTTTTATATATTGTATAAATAGCACTCAGAGATGCGGGGGCTCCTGGCGGTGACGCGTCGTTGTTTCTATACGCTGGTTTAGTGTGAGTTTTTGCACGCATTAGGCTAGAAAGAGCTGGTGAGCTGTGGTGTCTAATGCCTCCAGGACATATATTTGTGAAGAATTGCCAGAACCCACCGTTCCGTGCAGATAACGCGAATAAAATGTTGCACACACACACGCCCCACACTTTCAATCCCACGTCGCTGCTCTTTCTGCCCTTTTATATATTGTATAAGTATTACTCAGAGATGCAGGGGCTCCTGGCGGTGACGCGTCGTTGTTTCTATACGCTGGTTTAGTGCGAGATCTTGCACGCATTAGGCTAGAAAGAGCTGGTGAGCTATGGTGTCTAATGCCTCGAGGATATATATTTGTGAAGAATGATCAGAACCCAACGTTCCGTGCAGATAACGCGAATTAAAGGTTGCACACACACACGCCCCACACTTTCAAGCCTACGTCGCTGCTCTTTCTGCCCTTTTATATATTGTAGAAATAGTACTCAGAGATGCGGGGGCTCCTGGCGGTGACGCGTCGTTGTTTCTATACGCTGGTTTAGTGCGAGGTTTTGCACGCATTAGGCTAGAAAGAGCTAGTGAGCTATGGTGTCTAATGCCTCGAGGATATATATTTGTGAAGAATGATCAGAACCCACCGTTCCGTGCAGATAACGCGAATAAAAGGTTGCACACACACACGCCCCACTCTTTCAAGCCTACGTCGCTGCTAATTCTGCCCTTTTATATATTGTATAAATAGCACTCAGAGATGCGGGGGCTCCTGGCGGTGACGCGTCGTTGTTTCTATACGCTGGTTTAGTGTGAGTTTTTGCACGCATTAGGCTAGAAAGAGCTGGTGAGCTGTGGTGTCTAATGCCTCCAGGACATATATTTGTGAAGAATAGTCAGAACCCACGGTTCCGTGCAGATAACGCGAATAAAATGTTGCACACAAACTCCTCCCATACTTTCAAGCCTACGTCGCTGCTCCTTCTGCCCTTTTATATATTGTATAAATAGCACTCAGAGATGCGGGGGCTCCTGGCGGTGACGCGTCGTTGTTTCTATACGCTGGTTTAGTGTGAGTTTTCGCACGCATTAGGCTAGAAAGAGCTGGTGAGCTATGTTGTCTAATGCCTCGAAGACATATATTTGTGAAGAATGGTCAGAATCCACCGTTCCGTGCAGATAACGCGAATAAGTAGTTGCACAAACACACGTCCCACACTTTCAAGCCTGCGACGCTGCTCTTTCTGCCCTTTTATATATTGTATATATATTACTCAGAGATGCAGGGGCTCCTGGCGGTGACGCGTGGTTGTTTCTATACGCTGGTTTAGTGCGAGGTTTTGCACGCATTAGGCTAGAAAGAGCTGGTGAGCTATGGTGTCTAATGCCTCGAGGATATATATTTGTGAAGAATGATCAGAATCCACCGTTCCGTGCAGATAACGCGAATAAGTAGTTGCACAAACACACGTCCCACACTTTCAAGCCTGCGACGCTGCTCTTTCTGCCCTTTTATATATTGTATAAGTGGTACTCAGAGATGCGGGGGCTCCTGGCGGTGACGCGTCGTTGTTTCTATACGCTGGTTTAGTGCGAGTTTTTGCACGCATTAGGCTAGAAAGAGCTGGTGAGCTATGGTGTCTAATGCCTCGAAGACATATATTTGTGAAGAATGGTCAGAACCCACGCTTCCGTGCAGATAACGCGAATAAAAGGTTGCACACACACACGCCCCACACTTTCAAGCCCACGTCGCTGCTCTTTCTGCCCTTTTATATATTGTATAAGTGGTACTCAGAGATGCGGGGGCTCCTGGCGGTGACGCGTCGTTGTTTCTATACGCTGGTTTAGTGCGAGTTTTTGCACGCATTAGGCTAGAAAGAGCTGGTGAGCTATGGTGTCTAATGCCTCGAAGAAATATATTTGTGAAGAATGGTCAGAACCCACGCTTGCGTGCTGATAACGCGATTAAAGGGTTGCACACACACACGTCCCACACTTTCAAGCCTACGACGCTGCTCCTTCTGTCCTTTTATACATTGTATAAATAGTACTCAGAGATGCAGGGTCTCCTGGCGGTGACGCGTCGTTGTTTCTATACGCTGGTTTAGTGTGAGTTTTGGCACGCATTAGGCTAGAAAGAGCTGGTGAGCTATGGTGTCTAATGCCTCGAAGACATATATTTGTGAAGAATGGTCAGAACCCACGCTTCCATGCAGATAACGCGAATAAAAGGTTGCACACACACACGTTCTACACTTTCAAGCCTACGTCGCTGCTCTTTCTGATCTTTTATATATTGTATAAATAGTACTCAGAGATGCGGGGGCTCCTGGCGGTGACGCGTCGTTGTTTCTATACGCTGGTTTAGTGTGAGTTTTTGCACGCATTAGGCTAGAAAGAGCTGGTGAGCTATGGTGTCTAATGCCTCGAGGGCATATATTTGTGAAGAATGTTCAGAACCCAGGCTTCCGTGCAGATAACGCGAATAAAAGGTTGCACACATACACGTTCTACACTTTGAAACCTACGTCGCTGCTCTTTCTGCCCTTTTATATATTGTATAAATAGTACTCAGAGATGCGGGGGCTCCTGGCGGTGACGCGTCGTTGTTTCTATACACTGGTTTAGTGTGAGTTATGGCACGCATTAGGCTAGAAAGAGCTGGTGAGCTATGGTGTCTAATGCCTCGAGGACATATATATTTGTGAAGAATGATCAGAACCCACCGTTCCGTGCAGATAACGCGAATAAAAGGTTGCACACACACACGCCCCACTCTTTCAAGCCTACGTCGCTGCTAATTCTGCCCTTTTATATATTGTATAAATAGCACTCAGAGATGCGGGGGCTCCTGGCGGTGACGCGTCGTTGTTTCTATACGCTGGTTTAGTGTGAGTTTTTGCACGCATTAGGCTAGAAAGAGCTGGTGAGCTGTGGTGTCTAATGCCTCCAGGACATATATTTGTGAAGAATAGTCAGAACCCACGGTTCCGTGCAGATAACGCGAATAAAATGTTGCACACAAACTCCTCCCATACTTTCAAGCCTACGTCGCTGCTCCTTCTGCCCTTTTATATATTGTATAAATAGCACTCAGAGATGCGGGGGCTCCTGGCGGTGACGCGTCGTTGTTTCTATACACTGGTTTAGTGCGAGTTTTCGCACGCATTAGGCTAGAAAGAGCTGGTGAGCTATGTTGTCTAATGCCTCGAAGACATATATTTGTGAAGAATGGTCACAACCCACGATTCCGTGCAGATAACGCGAATAAATAGTTGCACACACAGACGTCCCACACTTTCAAGCCTACGTCGCTGCTCTTTCTGCCCTTTTATATATTGTATATATATTACTCAGAGATGCAGGGGCTCCTGGCGGTGACGCGTCGTTGTTTCTATACGCTGGTTTAGTGCGAGGTTTTGCACGCATTAGGCTAGAAAGAGCTGGTGAGCTATGGTGTCTAATGCCTCGAGGATATATATTTGTGAAGAATGATCAGAATCCACCGTTCCGTGCAGATAACGCGAATAAGTAGTTGCACAAACACACGTCCCACACTTTCAAGCCTGCGACGCTGCTCTTTCTGCCCTTTTATATATTGTATAAATATTACTCAGAGATGCAGGGCCTAATGCCGGTGACGCGTCGTTGTTTCTATACGCTGGTTTAGTGCGAGTTTTTGCACGCATTAGGCTAGAAAGAGCTGGTGAGCTATGGTGTCTAATGCCTCGAAGACATATATTTGTGAAGAATGGTCAGAACCCACGCTTCCGTGCAGATAACGCGAATAAAAGGTTGCACACACACACGCCCCACACTTTCAAGCCTACGTCGCTGCTCTTTCTGCCCTTTTATATATTGTATAAATAGTACTCAGAGATGCAGGGTCTCCTGGCGGTGACGCGTCGTTGTTTCTATACGCTGGTTTAGTGCGAGTTTTTGCACGCATTAGGCTAGAAAGAGCTGGTGAGCTATGGTGTCTAATGCCTCGAGGACATATATTTGTGAAGAATGGTCCGAACCCACGCTTGCGTGCAGATAACGTGATTAAAAGGTTGCACACACACACGCCCCACACTTTCAAGCCTACGTCGCTGCTCTTTCTGCCCTTTTATATATTGTATAAATGGTACTCAGAGATGCGGGGGCTCCTGGCGGTGACGCGTCGATGTTTGTATACACTGGTTTAGTGTGAGTTTTGGCACGCATTAGGCTAGAAAGAGCTGGTGAGCTATGGTGTCTAATGCCTCGAAGACATATATTTGTGAAGAATGGTCAGAACCCACGCTTCCGTGCAGATAACGCGAATAAAAGGTTGCACACACACACGTTCTACACTTTCAAGCCTACGTCGCTGCTCTTTCTGCCCTTTTATATATTGTATAAATAGTACTCAGAGATGCGGGGGCTCCTGGCGGTGACGCGTCGTTGTTTCTATACGCTGGTTTAGTGTGAGTTTTTGCACGCATTAGGCTAGAAAGAGCTGGTGAGCTATGGTGTCTAATGCCTCGAGGGCATATATTTGTGAAGAATGTTCAGAACCCACGCTTCCGTGCAGATAACGCGAATAAAAGGTTGCACACATACACGTTCTACACTTTGAAACCTGCGTCGCTGCTCTTTCTGCCCTTTTATATATTGTATAAATAGTACTCAGAGATGCGGGGGCTCCTGGCGGTGACGCGTCGTTGTTTCTATACACTGGTTTAGTGTGAGTTTTGGCACGCATTAGGCTAGAAAGAGCTGGTGAGCTATGGTGTCTAATGCCTCGAGGACATATATTTGTGAAGAATGATCAGAACCCACCGTTCCGTGCAGATAACGCGAATAAAAGGTTGCACACACACACGCCCCACTCTTTCAAGCCTACGTCGCTGCTAATTCTGCCCTTTTATATATTGTATAAATAGCACTCAGAGATGCGGGGGCTCCTGGCGGTGACGCGTCGTTGTTTCTATACGCTGGTTTAGTGTGAGTTTTTGCACGCATTAGGCTAGAAAGAGCTGGTGAGCTGTGGTGTCTAATGCCTCCAGGACATATATTTGTGAAGAATAGTCAGAACCCACGGTTCCGTGCAGATAACGCGAATAAAATGTTGCACACAAACTCCTCCCATACTTTCAAGCCTACGTCGCTGCTCCTTCTGCCCTTTTATATATTGTATAAATAGCACTCAGAGATGCGGGGGCTCCTGGCGGTGACGCGTCGTTGTTTCTATACGCTGGTTTAGTGCGAGGTTTCGCACGCATTAGGCTAGAAAGAGCTGGTGAGCTATGTTGTCTAATGCCTCGAAGACATATATTTGTGAAGAATGGTCACAACCCACGATTCCGTGCAGATAACGCGAATAAGCACACACAGACGTCCCACACTTTCAAGCCTACGTCGCTGCTCTTTCTGCCCTTTTATATATTGTATATATGTTACTCAGAGATGCAGGGGCTCCTGGCGGTGACGCGTCGTTGTTTCTATACGCTGGTTTAGTGCGAGGTTTTGCACGCATTAGGCTAGAAAGAGCTGGTGAGCTATGGTGTCTAATGCCTCGAGGATATATATTTGTGAAGAATGATCAGAATCCACCGTTCCGTGCAGATAACGCGAATAAAAGGTTGCACACACACACGCCCCACACTTTCAAGCCTACGTCGCTGCTCTTTCTGCCCTTTTATATATTGTATAAGTGCTACTCAGAGATGCGGGGGCTCCTGGCGGTGACGCGTCGTTGTTTCTATACGCTGGTTTAGTGCGAGTTTTTGCACGCATTAGGCTAGAAAGAGCTGGTGAGCTATGGTGTCTAATGCCTCGAAGAAATATATTTGTGAAGAATGGTCAGAACCCACGCTTCCGTGCAGATAACGCGATTAAAAGGTTGCACACACACACGTCCCACACTTTCAAGGCTACGACGCTGCTCCTTCTGTCCTTTTATACATTGTATAAATAGTACTCAGAGATGCAGGGTCTCCTGGCGGTGACGCGTCGTTGTTTCTATACGCTGGTTTAGTGCGAGTTTTTGCAAGCATTAGGCTAGAAAGAGCTGGTGAGCTATGGTGTCTAATGCCTCGAGGACATATATTTGTGAAGAATGGTCCGAACCCACGCTTGCGTGCAGATAACGTGATTAAAAGGTTGCACACACACACGCCCCACACTTTCAAGCCTACGTCGCTGCTCTTTCTGCCCTTTTATATATTGTATAAATGGTACTCAGAGATGCGGGGGCTCCTGGCGGTGACGCGTCGTTGTTTGTATACACTGGTTTAGTGTGAGTTTTGGCACGCATTAGGCTAGAAAGAGCTGGTGAGCTATGGTGTCTAATGCCTCGAAGACATATATTTGTGAAGAATGGTCAGAACCCACGCTTCCGTGCAGATAACGCGAATAAAAGGTTGCACACACACACGTTCTACACTTTCAAGCCTACGTCGCTGCTCTTTCTGCCCTTTTATATATTGTATAAATAGTACTCAGAGATGCGGGGGCTCCTGGCGGTGACGCGTCGTTGTTTCTATACGCTGGTTTAGTGTGAGTTTTTGCACGCATTAGGCTAGAAAGAGCTGGTGAGCTATGGTGTCTAATGCCTCGAGGGCATATATTTGTGAAGAATGTTCAGAACCCACGCTTCCGTGCAGATAACGCGAATAAAAGGTTGCACACATACACGTTCTACACTTTGAAACCTACGTCGCTGCTCTTTCTGCCCTTTTATATATTGTATAAATAGTACTCAGAGATGCGGGGGCTCCTGGCGGTGACGCGTCGTTGTTTCTATACACTGGTTTAGTGTGAGTTTTGGCACGCATTAGGCTAGAAAGAGCTGGTGAGCTATGGTGTCTAATGCCTCGAGGACATATATTTGTGAAGAATGATCAGAACCCACCGTTCCGTGCAGATAACGCGAATAAAAGGTTGCACACACACACGCCCCACTCTTTCAAGCCTACGTTGCTGCTAATTCTGCCCTTTTATATATTGTATAAATAGCACTCAGAGATGCGGGGGCTCCTGGCGGTGACGCGTCGTTGTTTCTATACGCTGGTTTAGTGTGAGTTTTTGCACGCATTAGGCTAGAAAGAGCTGGTGAGCTGTGGTGTCTAATGCCTCCAGGACATATATTTGTGAAGAATAGTCAGAACCCACGGTTCCATGCAGATAACGCGAATAAAATGTTGCACACAAACTCCTCCCATACATTCAAGCCTACGTCGCTGCTCCTTCTGCCCTTTTATATATTGTATATATAGCACTCAGAGATGCGGGGGCTCCTGGCGGTGACGCGTCGTTGTTTCTATACGCTGGTTTAGTGTGAGTTTTCGCACGCATTAGGCTAGAAAGAGCTGGTGAGCTATGTTGTCTAATGCCTCGAAGACATATATTTGTGAAGAATGGTCACAACCCACGATTCCGTGCAGATAACGCGAATAAATAGTTGCACACACAGACGTCCCACACTTTCAAGCCTACGTCGCTGCTCTTTCTGCCCTTTTATATATTGTATATATATTACTCAGAGATGCAGGGGCTCCTGGCGGTGACGCGTCGTTGTTTCTATACGCTGGTTTAGTGCGAGGTTTTGCACGCATTAGGCTAGAAAGAGCTGGTGAGCTATGGTGTCTAATGCCTCGAGGATATATATTTGTGAAGAATGATCAGAATCCACCGTTCCGTGCAGATAACGCGAATAAAAGGTTGCACACACACACGCCCCACACTTTCAAGCCTACGTCGCTGCTCTTTCTGCCATTTTATATATTGTATAAGTGCTACTCAGAGATGCGGGGGCTCCTGGCGGTGACGCGTCGTTGTTTCTATACGCTGGTTTAGTGCGAGTTTTTGCACGCAATAGGCTAGAAAGAGCTGGTGAGCTATGGTGTCTAATGCCTCGAAGAAATATATTTGTGAAGAATGGTCAGAACCCACGCTTGCGTGCAGATAACGCGATTAAAAGGTTGCACACACACACGTCCCACACTTTCAAGCCTACGACGCTGCTCCTTCTGTCCTTTTATACATTGTATAAATAGTACTCAGAGATGCAGGGTCTCCTGGCGGTGACGCGTCGTTGTTTCTATACGCTGGTTTAGTGCGAGGTTTTGCACGCATTAGGCTACAAAGAGCTGGTGAGCTATGGTGTCTGATGCCTCGAGGATATATATTTGTGAAGAATGATCAGAACCCACGCTTCCGTGCAGATAACGGGAATAAAAAGTTGCACAAACACACGTCCCACACTTTCAAGCCTACGACGCTGCTCCTTCTGTTTTTTATATATTGTATAAATATTACTCAGAGATGAGGGGGCTCCTGGCGGGGACGCGTCTTTGTTTCTATACGCTGGTTTAGGGCGAGTTTTTGCACGCATTAGGCTTAAAAGAGCTGGTTAGCTATGGTGTCCAATGCCTCGAGGATATATATTTGTGAAGAATGATCAGAACCCACCGTTCCGTGCAGATAACGCGAATAAAAGGTTGCACACACACACGTTCTACACTTTCAAGCCTACGTCGCTGCTCCTTCTTCCCTTTCATATATTGTATAAATAGTACTCAGAGATGCTGGGGCTCCTGGCGGGTACGCGTCGTTGTTTCTATACGCTGGTATAGTGCGAGTATTTGCACGCATTAGGCTAGAATGAGCTGGTGAGCTGTGGTGTCAAATGCCTCAGGGACATATATTTGTGAAGAATGGTCAGAACCCACGCTTCCGTGCAGATAACGCGAATAAAAGGTTGCACAAACACACGTTCTACACTTTCAAGCCTACGCCGCTGTTCCTTCTTCCCTTTTATATATTGTATAAGTAGTACTCAGATGCGGGGGCTCCCGGCGGTGATGCATCGTTGTTTCTATACGCTGGTTTAGCGCGAGTTTTTGCACGCATTAGGCTTGAAAGAGCTGGTGAGTTATGGTGTCTAATGCCTCGAGGACATATATTTGTGCAGAATGGTCAGAACCCACGCTTCTGTGCAGATAACACGAATAAAAGGTTGCACACACACACGTTCTACACTTTCAAGCCTACGTCGCTTTTCCTTCTTCCCTTTTATATATTGTATAAGTAGTACTCAGATGCGGGGGCTCCTGGCGGTGATGCATCGTTGTTTCTATACGCTGGTTTAGTGCGATTTTTTGCACGCATTAGGCTAGAAAGAGCTGGTGAGCTGTGGTGTCTAATGCCTCGAGGACATATATTTGTGAAGAATGGTCAGAACCCACGCTTCCGTGCAGATAACACGAATAAAAGGTTGCACACACACACGTTCTACACTTTCAAGCCTACGTCGCTGCTTATTATGCCCTTTTATATATTGTATATATAGTGCTCCGAGATGCGGGGGCTCCTGGCGGTGACGCGTCGTTGTTTCTATACGCTGGTTTAGTGCGAGTTTTTGCACGCATTAGGCTAGAAAGAGCTGGTGAGCTGTGGTGTCTAATGCCTCGAGGACATATATTTGTGAAGAATGGTCAGAACCCACGCTTCCGTGCAGATAACACGAATAAAAGGTTGCACACACACACGTTCTACACTTTCAAGCCTACGTCGCTGCTCCTTATGCCCTTTTATATATTGTATATATAGTGCTCCGAGATGCGGGGGCTCCTGGCGGTGACGCGTCGTTGTTTCTATACGCTGGTTTAGTGAGAGTTTTTGCACACATTAGGCTAGAAAGAGCTGGTGAGCTGTGGTGTCTAATGCCTCGAGGACATATATTTGTGAAGAATGGTCAGAACCCACGCTTCCGTGCAGATAACACGAATAAAAGGTTGCACACACACACGTTCTACACTTTCAAGCCTACGTCGCTGCTTATTATGCCCTTTTATATATTGTATATATAGTGCTCCGAGATGCGGGGGCTCCTGGCGGTGACGCGTCGTTGTTTCTATACGCTGGTATAGTGCGAGTATTTGCACGCATTAGGCTAGAATGAGCTGGTGAGCTGTGGTGTCTAATGCCTCGAGGACATATATTTGTGAAGAATGGTCAGAACGCACGCTTCCTTGCAGATAACACGAATAAAAGGTTGCACACACACGTTCTACACTTTCAAGCCTACGTCGCTGCTCCTTCTTCCCTTTTATATATTGTATAAATAGTACTCAGAGATGCGGGGGCTCCTGGCGGTGATGCATCGTTGTTTCTATACGCTGGTTTAGTGCGAGTTTTTGCACGCATTAGTCTATAGAGAGCTGGTGAGCTATGGTGTCTAATGCCTCGAGGAAATATATTTGTGAAGAATGGTCAGAACCGACGCTTCCGTGAGGATAACGCGAATAAAAGGTTGCACACACACACGTTCTACACTTTCAAGCCTACGTCGCTGCTCCTTCTGCCCTTTTATATATCGTATAAGTAGGACTCAGAGATGCGGGGGCTCCTGGCGGTGACGCGTCGTTGTTTCTATACGCTGGTTTAGCGCGAGTATTTGCACGCATTAGGCTAGAATGAGCTGGTGAGCTGTGGTATCAAATGCCTCAGGGACATATATTTGTGAAGAATGGTCAGAACCCACGCTTCCGTGCAGATAACGCGAATAAAAGGTTGCACACACACACGTTCTACACTTTCAAGCCTACGTCGCTGTTCCTTCTTCCCTTTTATATATTGTATAAGTAGTACTCAGATGCGGGGGCTCCCGGCGGTGATGCATCGTTGTTTCTATACGCTGGTTTAGCGCGAGTTTTTGCACGCATTAGGCTAGAAAGAGCTGGTGAGTTATGGTGTCTAATGCCTCGAGGACATATATTTGTGAAGAATGGTCAGAACCCACGCTTCTGTGCCGATAGCACGAATAAAAGGTTGCACACACACACGTTCTACACTTTCAAGCCTACGTCGCTGTTCCTTCTTCCCTTTTATATATTGTATAAGCAGTACTCAGATGCGGGGGCTCCTGGCGGTGATGCATCGTTGTTTCTATACGCTGGTATAGTGCGAGTATTTGCACGCATTAGGCTAGAAAGAGCTGGTGAGCTGTGGTGTCTAATGCCTCGAAGACATATATTTGTGAAGAATGGTCCGAACCCACGCTTCCGGGCGGATAACGCGAATAGAAGGATACACACACACACGTTCTACACTTTCAAGCCTACGTCGCTGCTCCTTCTTCCCTTTTATATATTGTATAAGTAGTTCTCAGATGCGGGGGCTCCTGGCGGTGATGCATCGTTGCTTCTATACGCTGGTTTAGCGCGAGTTTTTGCACGCATTAGGCTAGAAAGAGCTGGTGAGGTATGGTGTCTAATGCCTCGAGGACATATATTTGTGAAGAACGGTCAGAACCCACGCTTCCGTGCAGATAACACGAATAAAAGGTTGCACACACACACGTTCTACACTTTCAAGCCTACGTCGCTGCTCCTTCTTCCCTTTTATATATTGTATAAGTAGTACTCAGATGCGGAGGCTCCTGGCGGTGATGCATCGTTGTTTCTATACGCTGGTTTAGCGCGAGCTTTTGCACGCATTAGGCTAGAAAGAGCTGGTGAGCTATGGTGTCTAATGCCTCGAGGACACATATTTGTGAAGAACGGTCAGAACCCACGCTTCCGTGCAGATAACACGAATAAAAGGTTGCACACACACGCGTTCTACACTTTCAAGCCTACGTCGCTGCTCCTTCTTCCCTTTTATATATTGTATAAGTAGTACTCAGATTCGGGGGCTCCTGGCGGTGATGCATCGTTGTTTCTATACGCTGGTTTAGCGCGAGTTTTTGCACGCATTAGGCTAGAAAGAGCTGGTGAGTTATGGTGTCTAATGCCTCGAGGACATATATTTGTGAAGAACGGTCAGAACCCACGCTTCCGTGCAGATAACACGAATAAAAGGTTGCACACACTCGCGTTCTACACGTTCAATCCTACGTCGCTGCTCCTTCTTCCCTTTTATATATTGTATAAGTAGTACTCAGATGCGGGGGCTCCTGGCGGTGATGCATCGTTGTTTCTATACGCTGGTTTAGCGCGAGCTTTTGCACGCATTAGGCTAGAAAGAGCTGGTGAGCTATGGTGTCTAAAGCCTCGAGGAAATATATTTGTGAAGAATGGTCAGAACCCACGCTTCCGTGCAGATAACACGAATAAAAGGTTGCACACACACGCGTTCTACACTTTCAAGCCTACGTCGCTGCTCCTTATGCCCTTTTATATATTGTATATATAGTGCTCCGAGATGCGGGGGCTGCTGGCGGTGACGCGTCGTTGTTTCTATACGCTGGTTTAGCGCGAGTTTTTGCACGCATTAGGCTAGAAAGAGCTGGTGAGCTGTGGTGTGTAATGCCTCGAGGACACATATTTGTGAAGAACGGTCAGAACCCACGCTTCCGTGCAGATAACACGAATAAAAGGTTGCACACACACACGTTCTACACTTTCAAGCCTACGTCGCTGCTCCTTCTTCCCTTTTATATATTGTATAAGTAGTACTCAGATGCGGAGGCTCCTGGCGGTGATGCATCGTTGTTTCTATACGCTGGTTTAGCGCGAGCTTTTGCACGCATTAGGCTAGAAAGAGCTGGTGAGCTATGGTGTCTAATGCCTCGAGGACACATATTTGTGAAGAACGGTCAGAACCCACGCTTCCGTGCAGATAACACGAATAAAAGGTTGCACACACACACGTTCTACACTTTCAAGCCTACGTCGCTGCTCCTTCTTCCCTTTTATATATTGTATAAGTAGTACTCATATGCGGAGGCTCCTGGCGCGTGATGCATCGTTGCTTCTATACGCTGGTTTAGCGCGAGTTTTTGCACGCTTTAGGCTAGAAAGAGCTGGTGAGTTATGGTGTCTAATGCCTCGAGGACATATATTTGTGAAGAATGGTCGGAACCCGCGCTTCCGTGCAGATAACACGAATAAAATGTTGCACAACACACTCGTCCCACCCTTTCAAGCCTACGTCGCTGCTCCTTATGCCACTTTATATATTGTATAAATAGTACTCAGAGATGCTGGGGCTCCTGGCGGTGACGCGTCGTTGTTTCTATACGCTGGTAGAGTGCGAGTATTTGCACGCATTAGGCTAGAAAGAGCTGGTGAGCTGTGGTGTCTAATGCCTCGAAGACATATATTTGTGAAGAATGGTCCGAACCCACGCTTCCGGGCGGATACCGCGAATAGAAGGTTGCACACACACACGTGCTACACTTTCAAGCCCACGTCGCTGCTCCTTCTTCCCTTTTATATATTGTATATGTAGTACTCAGATGCGGGGGCTCCTGGCGGTGATGCATCGTTGTTTCTATACGCTGGTTTAGCGCGAGTTTTTGCACGCATTAGGCTAGAAAGAGCTGGTGAGTTATGGTGTCTAATGCCTCGAGGACATATATTTGTGAAGAACGGTCAGAACCCACGCTTCCGTGCAGATAACACGAATAAAAGGTTGCACACACACACGTTCTACACTTTCAAGCCTACGTCGCTGCTCCTTCTTCCCTTTTATATATTGTATAAGTAGTACTCAGATGCGGAGGCTCCTGGCGGTGATGCATCGTTGTTTCTATACGCTGGTATAGTGCGAGTATTTGCACGCATTATGCTAGAATGAGCTGGTGAGCTGTGGTGTCAAATGCCTCAGGGACATATATTTGTGAAGAATGGTCAGAACCCACGCTTCCGTGCAGATAACGAGAATAAAAGGTTGCAGACACACACGTTCTACAATTTCAAGCCTACGTCGCTGCTCCTTCTTCTCTTTTATATATTGTATATATAGTGCTCCGAGATGCGGGGGCTCCTGGCGGTGATGCGTCGTTGTTTCTATACGCTGGTATAGTGCGAGTATTTGCACGCATTAGTCTATAGAGAGCTGGTGAGCTATGGTGTCTAATGCCTCGAGGAAATATATTTGTGATGAATGGTCAGAACCGACGCTTCCGTGAGGATAACGCGAATAAAAGGTTGCACACACACACGTTCTACACTTTCAAGCCTACGTCGCTGCTCCTTCTTCCCTTTCATATATTGTATAAATAGTACTCAGAGATGCTGGGGCTCCTGGCGGTTACGCGTCGTTGTTTCTATACGCTGGTATAGTGCGAGTATTTGCACGCATTAGGCTAGAATGAGCTGGTGAGCTGTGGTGTCAAATGCCTCAGGGACATATATTTGTGAAGAATGGTCAGAACCCACGCTTCCGTGCAGATTACGCGAATAAAAGGTTGCACACACACACGTTCTACACTTTCAAGCCTACGTCGCCGTTCCTTCTTCCCTTTTATCTATTGTATAAGTAGTACTCAGATGCGGGGGCTCCCGGCGGTGATGCATCGTTGTTTCTATACGCTGGTTTAGCGCGAGTTTTTGCACGCATTAGGCTAGAAAGAGCTGGTGAGCTATGGTGTCTAAAGCCTCGAGGAAATATATTTGTGAAGAATGGTCAGAACCCACGCTTCCGTGCAGATAACACGAATAAAAGGTTGCACACACACGCGTTCTACACTTTCAAGCCTACGTCGCTGCTCCTTATGCCCTTTTATATATTGTATATATAGTGCTCCGAGATGCGGGGGCTGCTGGCGGTGACGCGTCGTTGTTTCTATACGCTGGTTTAGCGCGAGTTTTTGCACGCATTAGGCTAGAATGAGCTGGTGAGCTGTGGTGTGTAATGCCTCGAGGACACATATTTGTGAAGAACGGTCAGAACCCACGCTTCCGTGCAGATAACACGAATAAAAGGTTGCACACACACACGTTCTACACTTTCAAGCCTACGTCGCTGCTCCTTCTTCCCTTTTATATATTGTACAAGTAGTACTCAGATGCGGAGGCTCCTGGCGGTGATGCATCGTTGTTTCTATACGCTGGTTTAGCGCGAGCTTTTGCACGCATTAGGCTAGAAAGAGCTGGTGAGCTATGGTGTCTAATGCCTCGAGGACACATATTTGTGAAGAACGGTCAGAACCCACGCTTCCGTGCAGATAACACGAATAAAAGGTTGCACACACACACGTTCTACACTTTCAAGCCTACGTCGCTGCTCCTTCTTCCCTTTTATATATTGTATAAGTAGTACTCAGATGCGGAGGCTCCTGGCGGTGATGCATCGTTGTTTCTATACGCTGGTTTAGCGCGAGCTTTTGCACGCATTAGGCTAGAAAGAGCTGGTGAGCTATGGTGTCTAATGCCTCGAGGACACATATTTGTGAAGAACGGTCAGAACCCACGCTTCCGTGCAGATAACACAAATAAAAGGTTGCACACACACACGTTCTACACTTTCAAGCCTACGTCGCTGCTCCTTCTTCCCTTTTATATATTGTATAAGTAGTACTCATATGCGGAGGCTCCTGGCGCGTGATGCATCGTTGCTTCTATACGCTGGTTTAGCGCGAGTTTTTGCACGCTTTAGGCTAGAAAGAGCTGGTGAGTTATGGTGTCTAATGCCTCGAGGAAATATATTTGTGAAGAATGGTCAGAACCCACGCTTCCGTGCAGATAACACGAATAAAAGGTTGCACACACACGCGTTCTACACTTTCAAGCCTACGTCGCTGCTCCTTATGCCAATTTATATATTGTATAAATAGTACTCAGAGATGCTGGGGCTCCTGGCGGTGACGCGTCGTTGTTTCTATACGCTGGTAGAGTGCGAGTATTTGCACGCATTAGGCTAGAAAGAGCTGGTGAGCTGTGGTGTCTAATGCCTCGAAGACATATATTTGTGAAGAATGGTCCGAACCCACGCTTCCGGGCGGATAACGCGAATAGAAGGTTGCACACACACACGTGCTACACTTTCAAGCCCACGTCGCTGCTCCTTCTTCCCTTTTATATATTGTATATGTAGTACTCAGATGCGGGGGCTCCTGGCGGTGATGCATCGTTGCTTCTATACGCTGGTTTAGCGCGAGTTTTTGCACGCATTAGGCTAGAAAGAGCTGGTGAGTTATGGTGTCTAATGCCTCGAGGACATATATTTGTGAAGAACGGTCAGAACCCACGCTTCCGTGCAGATAACACGAATAAAAGGTTGCACACACACACGTTCTACACTTTCAAGCCTACGTCGCTGCTCCTTCTTCCCGTTTATATATTGTATAAGTAGTACTCAGATGCGGAGGCTCCTGGCGGTGATGCATCGTTGTTTCTATACGCTGGTATAGTGCGAGTATTTGCACGCATTATGCTAGAATGAGCTGGTGAGCTGTGGTGTCAAATGCCTCAGGGACATATATTTGTGAAGAATGGTCAGAACCCACGCTTCCGTGCAGATAACGCGAATAAAAGGTTGCACACACACACGTTCTACAATTTCAAGCCTACGTCGCTGCTCCTTCTTCTCTTTTATATATTGTATATATAGTGCTCCGAGATGCGGGGGCTCCTGGCGGTGATGCGTCGTTGTTTCTATACGCTGGTATAGTGCGAGTATTTGCACGCATTAGTCTATAGAGAGCTGGTGAGCTATGGTGTCTAATGCCTCGAGGAAATATATTTGTGAAGAATGGTCAGAACCGACGCTTCCGTGAGGATAACGCGAGAAAAAGGTTGCACACACACACGTTCTACACTTTCAAGCCTACGTCGCTGCTCCTTCTTCCCTTTCATATATTGTATAAATAGTACTCAGAGATGCTGGGGCTCCTGGCGGTTACGCGTCGTTGTTTCTATACGCTGGTATAGTGCGAGTATTTGCACGCATTAGGCTAGAATGAGCTGGTGAGCTGTGGTGTCAAATGCCTCAGGGACATATATTTGTGAAGAATGGTCAGAACCCACGCTTCCGTGCAGATTACGCGAATAAAAGGTTGCACACACACACGTTCTACACTTTCAAGCCTACGTCGCCGTTCCTTCTTCCCTTTTATATATTGTATAAGTAGTACTCAGATGCGGGGGCTCCCGGCGGTGATGCATCGTTGTTTCTATACGCTGGTTTAGCGCGAGTTTTTGCACGCATTAGGCTTGAAAGAGCTGGTGAGTTATGGTGTCTAATGCCTCGAGGACATATATTTGTGAAGAATGGTCAGAACCCACGCTTCCGTGCAGATAACACGAATAAAAGGTTGCACACACACACGTTCTACACTTTCAAGCCTACGTCGCTGCTCCTTCTTCCCTTTTATATATTGTATAAGTAGTACTCAGATGCGGAGGCTCCTGGCGGTGATGCATCGTTGTTTCTATACGCTGGTTTAGCGCGAGCTTTTGCACGCATTAGGCTAGAAAGAGCTGGTGAGTTATGGTGTCTAATGCCTCGAGGACATATATTTGTGAAGAATGGTCGGAACCCGCGCTTCCGTGCAGATAACACGAATAAAATGTTGCACAACACACTCGTCCCACCCTTTCAAGCCTACGTCGCTGCTCCTTATGCCATTTTATATATTGTATAAATAGTACTCAGAGATGCTGGGGCTCCTGGCGGTGACGCGTCGTTGTTTCTATACGCTGGTAGAGTGCGAGTATTTGCACGCATTAGGCTAGAAAGAGCTGGTGAGCTGTGGTGTCTAATGCCTCGAAGACATATATTTGTGAAGAATGGTCCGAACCCACGCTTCCGGGCGGATAACGCGAATAGAAGGTTGCACACACACACGTGCTACACTTTCAAGCCCACGTCGCTGCTCCTTCTTCCCTTTTATATATTGTATATGTAGTACTCAGATGCGGGGGCTCCTGGCGGTGATGCATCGTTGCTTCTATACGCTGGTTTAGCGCGAGTTTTTGCACGCATTAGGCTAGAAAGAGCTGGTGAGTTATGGTGTCTAATGCCTCGAGGACATATATTTGTGAAGAACGGTCAGAACCCACGCTTCCGTGCAGATAACACGAATAAAAGGTTGCACACACACACGTTCTACACTTTCAAGCCTACGTCGCTGCTCCTTCTTCCCTTTTATATATTGTATAAGTAGTACTCAGATGCGGAGGCTCCTGGCGGTGATGCATCGTTGTTTCTATACGCTGGTATAGTGCGAGTATTTGCACGCATTATGCTAGAATGAGCTGGTGAGCTGTGGTGTCAAATGCCTCAGGGACATATATTTGTGAAGAATGGTCAGAACCCACGCTTCCGTGCAGATAACGCGAATAAAAGGTTGCACACACACACGTTCTACAATTTCAAGCCTACGTCGCTGCTCCTTCTTCTCTTTTATATATTGTATATATAGTGCTCCGAGATGCGGGGGCTCCTGGCGGTGATGCGTCGTTGTTTCTATACGCTGGTATAGTGCGAGTATTTGCACGCATTAGTCTATAGAGAGCTGGTGAGCTATGGTGTCTAATGCCTCGAGGAAATATATTTGTGAAGAATGGTCAGAACCGACGCTTCCGTGAGGATAACGCGAATGAAAGGTTACACACACACACGTTCTACACTTTCAAGCCTACGTCGCTGCTCCTTCTTCCCTTTCATATATTGTATAAATAGTACTCAGAGATGCTGGGGCTCCTGGCGGTTACGCGTCGTTGTTTCTATACGCTGGTATAGTGCGAGTATTTGCACGCATTAGGCTAGAATGAGCTGGTGAGCTGTGGTATCAAATGCCTCAGGGACATATATTTGTGAAGAATGGTCAGAACCCACGCTTCCGTGCAGATTACGCGAATAAAAGGTTGCACACACACACGTTCTACACTTTCAAGCCTACGTCGCCGTTCCTTCTTCCCTTTTATATATTGTATAAGTAGTACTCAGATGCGGGGGCTCCCGGCGGTGATGCATCGTTGTTTCTATACGCTGGTTTAGCGCGAGTTTTTGCACGCATTAGGCTTGAAAGAGCTGGTGAGTTATGGTGTCTAATGCCTCGAGGACATATATTTGTGAAGAATGGTCAGAACCCACGCTTCCGTGCAGATAACACGAATAAAAGGTTGCACACACACACGTTCTACACTTTCAAGCCTACGTCGCTGCTTATTATGCCCTTTTATATATTGTATATATAGTGCTCCGAGATGCGGGGGCTCCTGGCGGTGACGCGTCGTTGTTTCTATACGCTGGTTTAGTGCGAGTTTTTGCACGCATTAGGCTAGAAAGAGCTGGTGAGCTGTGGTGTCTAATGCCTCGAGGACATATATTTGTGAAGAATGGTCAGAACCCACGCTTCCGTGCAGATAACACGAATAAAAGGTTGCACACACACACGTTCTACACTTTCAAGCCTACGTCGCTGCTCCTTATGCCCTTTTATATATTGTATATATAGTGCTCCGAGATGCGGGGGCTCCTGGCGGTGACGCGTCGTTGTTTCTATACGCTGGTTTAGTGAGAGTTTTTGCACGCATTAGGCTAGAAAGAGCTGGTGAGCTGTGGTGTCTAATGCCTCGAGGACATATATTTGTGAAGAATGGTCAGAACCCACGCTTCCGTGCAGATAACACGAATAAAAGGTTGCACACACACACGTTCTACACTTTCAAGCCTACGTCGCTGCTTATTATGCCCTTTTATATATTGTATATATAGTTCTCCGAGATGCGGGGGCTCCTGGCGGTGACGCGTCGTTGTTTCTATACGCTGGTATAGTGCGAGTATTTGCACGCATTAGGCTAGAATGAGCTGGTGAGCTGTGGTGTCTAATGCCTCGAGGACATATATTTGTGAAGAATGGTCAGAACGCACGCTTCGTTGCAGATAACACGAATAAAAGGTTGCACACACACGTTCTACACTTTCAAGCCTACGTCGCTGCTCCTTCTTCCCTTTTATATATTGTATAAATAGTACTCAGAGATGCGGGGGCTCCTGGCGGTGATGCATCGTTGTTTCTATACGCTGGTTTAGTGCGAGTTTTTGCACGCATTAGTCTATAGAGAGCTGGTGAGCTATGGTGTCTAATGCCTCGAGGAAATATATTTGTGAAGAATGGTCAGAACCGACGCTTCCGTGAGGATAACGCGAATAAAAGGTTGCACACACACACGTTCTACACTTTCAAGCCTACGTCGCTGCTCCTTCTTCCCTTTCATATATTGTATAAATAGTACTCAGAGATGCTGGGGCTCCTGGCGGTTACGCGTCGTTGTTTCTATACGCTGGTATAGTGCGAGTATTTGCACGCATTAGGCTAGAATGAGCTGGTGAGCTGTGGTATCAAATGCCTCAGGGACATATATTTGTTAAGAATGGTCAGAACCCACGCTTCCGTGCAGATAACGCGAATAAAAGGTTGCACACACACACGTTCTACAATTTCAAGCCTACGTCGCTGTTCCTTCTTCCCTTTTATATATTGTATAAGTAGTACTCAGATGCGGGGGCTCGCGGCGGTGATGCATCGTTGTTTCTATACGCTGGTTTAGCGCGAGTTTTTGCACGCATTAGGCTAGAAAGAGCTGGTGAGTTATGGTGTCTAATGCCTCGAGGACATATATTTGTGAAGAATGGTCAGAACCCACGCTTCTGTGCCGATAACACGAATAAAAGGTTGCACACACACACGTTCTACACTTTCAAGCCTACGTCGCTGCTCCTTCTTCCCTTTTATATATTGTATAAGTAGTACTCAGATGCGGAGGCTCCTGGCGGTGATGCATCGTTGTTTCTATACGCTGGTTTAGCGCGAGCTTTTGCACGCATTAGGCTAGAAAGAGCTGGTGAGCTATGGTGTCTAATGCCTCGAGGACACATATTTGTGAAGAACGGTCAGAACCCACGCTTCCGTGCAGATAACACGAATAAAAGGTTGCACACACACGCGTTCTACACTTTCAAGCCTACGTCGCTGCTCCTTCTTCCCTTTTATATATTGTATAAGTAGTACTCAGATGCGGGGGCTCCTGGCGGTGATGCATCGTTGTTTCTATACGCTGGTTTAGCGCGAGTTTTTGCACGCATTAGGCTAGAAAGAGCTGGTGAGTTATGGTGTCTAATGCCTCGAGGACATATATTTGTGAAGAACGGTCAGAACCCACGCTTCCGTGCAGATAACACGAATAAAAGGTTGCACACACTCGCGTTCTACACTTTCAAGCCTACGTCGCTGCTCCTTCTTCCCTTTTATATATTGTATAAGTAGTACTCAGATGCGGGGGCTCCTGGCGGTGATGCATCGTTGTTTCTATACGCTGGTTTAGCGCGAGCTTTTGCACGCATTAGGCTAGAAAGAGCTGGTGAGCTATGGTGTCTAAAGCCTCGAGGAAATATATTTGTGAAGAATGGTCAGAACCCACGCTTCCGTGCAGATAACACGAATAAAAGTTTGCACACACGCGCGTTCTACACTTTCAAGCCTACGTCGCTGCTCCTTATGCCCTTTTATATATTGTATATATAGTGCTCCGAGATGCGGGGGCTCCTGGCGGTGACGCGTCGTTGTTTCTATACGCTGGTTTAGCGCGAGTTTTTGCACGCATTAGGCTAGAAAGAGCTGGTGAGCTGTGGTGTGTAATGCCTCGAGGACACATATTTGTGAAGAACGGTCAGAACCCACGCTTCCGTGCAGATAACACGAATAAAAGGTTGCACACACACACGTTCTACACTTTCAAGCCTACGTCGCTGCTCCTTCTTCCCTTTTATATATTGTATAAGTAGTACTCAGATGCGGAGGCTCCTGGCGGTGATGCATCGTTGTTTCTATACGCTGGTTTAGCGCGAGCTTTTGCACGCATTAGGCTAGAAAGAGCTGGTGAGCTATGGTGTCTAATGCCACGAGGACACATATTTGTGAAGAACGGTCAGAACCCACGCTTCCGTGCAGATAACACGAATAAAAGGTTGCACACACACACGTTCTACACTTTCAAGCCTACGTCGCTGCTCCTTCTTCCCTTTTATATATTGTATAAGTAGTACTCAGATGCGGAGGCTCCTGGCGGTGATGCATCGTTGTTTCTATACGCTGGTTTAGCGCGAGCTTTTGCACGCATTAGGCTAGAAAGAGCTGGTGAGCTATGGTGTCTAATGCCTCGAGGACACATATTTGTGAAGAACGGTCAGAACCCACGCTTCCGTGCAGATAACACGAATAAAAGGTTGCACACACACACGTTCTACACTTTCAAGCCTACGTCGCTGCTCCTTCTTCCCTTTTAAATATTGTATAAGTAGTACTCAGATGCGGAGGCTCCTGGCGGTGATGCATCGTTGTTTCTATACGCTGGTTTAGCGCGAGCTTTTGCACGCATTAGGCTAGAAAGAGCTGGTGAGCTATGGTGTCTAAAGCCTCGAGGAAATATATTTGTGAAGAATGGTCAGAACCCACGCTTCCGTGCAGATAACACGAATAAAAGGTTGCACACACACGCGTTCTACACTTTCAAGCCTACGTCGCTGCTCCTTATGCCCTTTTATATATTGTATATATAGTGCTCCGAGATGCGGGGGCTCCTGGCGGTGACGCGTCGTTGTTTCTATACGCTGGTTTAGCGCGAGTTTTTGCACGCATTAGGCTAGAAAGAGCTGGTGAGCTGTGGTGTGTAATGCCTCGAGGACACATATTTGTGAAGAACGGTCAGAACCCACGCTTCCGTGCAGATAACACGAATAAAAGGTTGCACACACACGCGTTGTACACTTTCAAGCCTACGTCGCTGCTCCTTATGCCCTTTTATATATTGTATATATAGTGCTCCGAGATGCGGGGGCTCCTGGCGGTGACGCGTCGTTGTTTCTATACGCTGGTTTAGTGCGAGTTTTTGCACGCATTAGGCTAGAAAGAGCTGGTGAGCTGTGGTGTGTAATGCCTCGAGGACATATATTTGTGAAGAATGGTCAGAACCCTCGCTTCCGTGCAGATAACACGAATAAAAGGTTGCACACACACGCGTTCTACACTTTCAAGCCTACGTCGCTGCTCCTTATGCCCTTTTATATATTGTATATATAGTGCTCCGAGATGCGGGGGCTCCTGGCGGTGACGCGTCGTTGTTTCTATACGCTGGTTTAGCGCGAGCTTTTGCACGCATTAGGCTAGAAAGAGCTGGTGAGCTATGGTGTCTAAAGCCTCGAGGAAATATATTTGTGAAGAATGGTCAGAACCCACGCTTCCGTACAGATAACACGAATAAAAGGTTGCACACACACGCGTTCTACACTTTCAAGCCTACGTCGCTGCTCCTTATGCCCTTTTATATATTGTATATATAGTGCTCCGAGATGCGGGGGCTCCTGGCGGTGACGCGTCGTTGTTTCTATACGCTGGTTTAGCGCGAGTTTTTGCACGCATTAGGCTAGAAAGAGCTGGTGAGCTGTGGTGTGTAATGCCTCGAGGACACATATGTGTGAAGAACGGTCAGAACCCACGCTTCCGTGCAGATAACACGAATAAAAGGTTGCACACACACGCGTTCTACACTTTCAAGCCTACGTCGCTGCTCCTTATGCCCTTTTATATATTGTATATATAGTGCTCCGAGATGCGGGGGCTCCTGGCGGTGACGCGTCGTTGTTTCTATACGCTGGTTTAGCGCGAGTTTTTGCACGCATTAGGCTAGAAAGAGCTGGTGAGCTGTGGTGTGTAATGCCTCGAGGACATATATTTGTGAAGAATGGTCAGAACCCTCGCTTCCGTGTAGATAACACGAATAAAAGGTTGCACACACACACGTTCTACACTTTCAAGCCTACGTCGCTGCTCCTTATGCCCTTTTATATATTGTATATATAGTGCTCCGAGATGCGGGGGCTCCTGGCGGTGACGCGTCGTTGTTTCTATACGCTGGTTTAGCGCGAGCTTTTGCACGCATTAGGCTAGAAAGAGCTGGTGAGCTATGGTGTCTAAAGCCTCGAGGAAATATATTTGTGAAGAATGGTCAGAACCCACGCTTCCGTACAGATAACACGAATAAAAGGTTGCACACACACGCGTTCTACACTTTCAAGCCTACGTCGCTGCTCCTTATGCCCTTTTATATATTGTATATATAGTGCTCCGAGATGCGGGGGCTCCTGGCGGTGACGCGTCGTTGTTTCTATACGCTGGTTTAGCGCGAGTTTTTGCACGCATTAGGCTAGAAAGAGCTGGTGAGCTGTGGTGTGTAATGCCTCGAGGACACATATGTGTGAAGAACGGTCAGAACCCACGCTTCCGTGCAGATAACACGAATAAAAGGTTGCACACACACGCGTTCTACACTTTCAAGCCTACGTCGCTGCTCCTTATGCCCTTTTATATATTGTATATATAGTGCTCCGAGATGCGGGGGCTCCTGGCGGTGACGCGTCGTTGTTTCTATACGCTGGTTTAGTGCGAGTTTTTGCACGCATTAGGCTAGAAAGAGCTGGTGAGCTGTGGTGTGTAATGCCTCGAGGACATATATTTGTGAAGAATGGTCAGAACCCTCGCTTCCGTGCAGATAACACGAATAAAAGGTTGCACACACACGCGTTCTACACTTTCAAGCCTACGTCGCTGCTCCTTATGCCCTTTTATATATTGTATATATAGTGCTCCGAGATGCGGGGGCTCCTGGCGGTGACCCGTCGTTGTTTCTATACGCTGGTTTAGCGCGAGTTTTTGCACGCATTAGGCTAGAAAGAGCTGGTGAGCTGTGGTGTGTAATGCCTCGAGGACATATATTTGTGAAGAATGGTCAGAACCCTCGCTTCCGTGCAGATAACACGAATAAAAGGTTGCACACACACACGTTCTACACTTTCAAGCCTACGTCGCTGCTCCTTATGCCCTTTTATATATTGTATATATAGTGCTCCGAGATGCGGGGGCTCCTGGCGGTGACGCGTCGTTGTTTCTATACGCTGGTTTAGTGCGAGTTTTTGCACGCATTAGGCTAGAAAGAGCTGGTGAGCTGTGGTGTCTAATGCATCGAGGACATATATTCGTGAAGAATGGTCAGAACCGACGCTTCCGTGCGGATAACGCGAATAAAAGGTTGCACACACACACGTTGTACACTTTCAAGCCTACGTCGCTGCTCCTTCTTCCCTTTTATATATTGTATAAATAGTACTCATAGATGCGGGGGCTCCTGGCGGTTATGCGTCGTTGTTTCTATACGCTGGTTTAGTGCGAGTTTTTGCACGCATTAGGCTAGAAAGAGCTGGTGAGCTGTGGTGTCTAATGCCTCCAGGACATATATTTGTAAAGAACGGTCAGAACCCACGCTTCCGTGCAGATAACACGAATAAAAGGTTGCACACACACACGTTCTACACTTTCAAGCCTACGTCGCTGCTCATTATGCCCTTTTATATATTGTATATATAGTGCTCCGAGATGCGGGGGCTCCTGGCGGTGACGCGTCGTTGTTTCTATACGCTGGTATAGTGCGAGTATTTGCACGCATTAGGCTAGAATGAGCTGGTGAGCTGTGGTGTCTAATGCCTCGAGGACATATATTTGTGAAGAATGGTCAGAACCCACGCTTCCGTGCAGATAACACGAATAAAAGGTTGCACACCCACACGTTCTACACTTTCAAGCCTACGTCGCTGCTCCTTCTTCCCTTTTATATATTGTATAAGTAGTACTCAGATGCGGAGGCTCCTGGCGGTGATGCATCGTTGCTTCTATACGCTGGTTTTGTGCGAGTTTTTGCACGCATTAGGCTATAGAGAGCTGCTGAGCTATGGTGTCTAATACCTCGAGGACATATATTTGTGAAGAACGGTCAGAACCCACGCTTCCGTGCAGATAACGCGAATAAAAGGTTGCACACACACACTTTCTACACTTTCAAGCCTACGTCGCTGCTCCTTCTTCCCTTTTATATATTGTATAAGTAGTACTCAGATGCGGAGGCTCCTGGCGGTGATGCATCGTTGTTTCTATACGCTGGTATAGCGCTAGTTTTTGCACGCATTAGGCTAGAAAGAGCTGGTGAGCTATGGTGTCTAATGCCTTGAGGACATATATTTGTGAAGAACGGTCAGAACCCACGCTTCCGTGCAGATAACACCAATAAAAGGTTGCACACACACACGTTCTACACTTTCAAGCCTACGTCGCTGCTCCTTCTTCCCTTTTATATATTGTATAAGTAGTACTCAGATGCGGGGGCTCCTGGCGGTGATGCATCGTTGCTTCTATACGCTGGTTTAGTGCGAGTTTTTGCACGCATTAGGCTAGAAAGAGCTGGTGAGCTGTGGTGTCTAATGCCCCCAGGACATATATTTGTGAAGAACGGTCAGAACCCACGCTTCCGTGCAGATAACACGAATAAAAGGTTGCACACACACACGTTCTACACTTTCAAGCCTACGTCGCTGCTCATTATGCCCTTTTATATATTGTATATATAGTGCTCCGAGATGCGGGGGCTCCTGGCGGTGACGCGTCGTTGTTTCTATACGCTGGTATAGTGCGAGTATTTGCACGCATTAGGCTAGAATGAGCTGGTGAGCTGTGGTGTCTAATGCCTCGAGGACATATATTTGTGAAGAATGGTCAGAACCCACGCTTCCGTGCAGATAACACGAATAAAAGGTTGCACACCCACACGTTCTACACTTTCAAGCCTACGTCGCTGCTCCTTCTTCCCTTTTATATATTGTATAAGTAGTACTCAGATGCGGAGGCTCCTGGCGGTGATGCATCGTTTTTTCTATACGCTGGTATAGCGCTAGTTTTTGCACGCATTAGGCTAGAAAGAGCTGGTGAGCTATGGTGTCTAATGCCTTGAGGACATATATTTGTGAAGAACGGTCAGAACCCACGCTTCCGTGCAGATAACACCAATAAAAGGTTGCACACACACACGTTCTACGCTTTCAAGCCTACGTCGCTGCTCCTTCTTCCCTTTTATATATTGTATAAGTAGTACTCAGATGCGGGGGCTCCTGGCGGTGATGCATCGTTGCTTCTATACGCTGGTTTAGTTGCGAGTTTTTGCACGCATTAGGCTATAGAGAGCTGCTGAGCTATGGTATCTAATGCCTCGAGGACATATATTTGTGAAGAACGGTCAGAACCCACGCTTCCGTGCAGATAACACTAATAAAAGGTTGCACACACACACGTTCTACACTTTCAAGCCTACGTCGCTGCTCCTTCTTCCCTTTTATATATTGTATAAATAGTACTCATAGATGCGGGGGCTCCTGGCGGTTATGCGTCGTTGTTTCTATACGCTGGTTTAGTGCGAGTTTTTGCACGCATTAGGCTAGAAAGAGCTGGTGAGCTGTGGTGTCTAATGCCTCCAGGACATATATTTGTAAAGAACGGTCAGAACCCACGCTTCCGTGCAGATAACACGAATAAAAGGTTGCACACACACACGTTCTACACTTTCAAGCCTACGTCGCTGCTCATTATGCCCTTTTATATATTGTATATATAGTGCTCCGAGATGCGGGGGCTCCTGGCGGTGACGCGTCGTTGTTTCTATACGCTGGTATAGTGCGAGTATTTGCACGCATTAGGCTAGAATGAGCTGGTGAGCTGTGGTGTCTAATGCCTCGAGGACATATATTTGTGAAGAATGGTCAGAACCCACGCTTCCGTGCAGATAACACGAATAAAAGGTTGCACACCCACACGTTCTACACTTTCAAGCCTACGTCGCTGCTCCTTCTTCCCTTTTATATATTGTATAAGTAGTACTCAGATGCGGAGGCTCCTGGCGGTGATGCATCGTTGCTTCTATACGCTGGTTTAGTGCGAGTTTTTGCACGCATCAGGCTATAGAGAGCTGCTGAGCTATGGTGTCTAATACCTGGAGGACATATATTTGTGAAGAACGGTCAGAACCCACGCTTCCGTGCAGATAACGCGAATGAAAGGTTGCACACACACACGTTCTACACTTTCAAGCCTACGTCGCTGCTCCTTCTTCCCTTTTATATATTGTATAAGTAGTACTCAGATGCGGAGGCTCCTGGCGGTGATGCATCGTTGTTTCTATACGCTGGTATAGCGCTAGTTTTTGCACGCATTAGGCTAGAAAGAGCTGGTGAGCTATGGTGTCTAATGCCTTGAGGACATATATTTGTGAAGAACGGTCAGAACCCACGCTTCCGTGCAGATAACACCAATAAAAGGTTGCACACACACACGTTCTACACTTTCAAGCCTACGTCGCTGCTCCTTCTTCCCTTTTATATATTGTATAAGTAGTACTCAGATGCGGGGGCTCCTGGCGGTGATGCATCGTTGCTTCTATACGCTGGTTTAGTGCGAGTTTTTGCACGCATTAGGCTAGAAAGAGCTGGTGAGCTGTGGTGTCTAATGCCTCCAGGACATATATTTGTGAAGAACGGTCAGAACCCACGCTTCCGTGCAGATAACACGAATAAAAGGTTGCACACACACACGTTCTACACTTTCAAGCCTACGTCGCTGCTCATTATGCCCTTTTATATATTGTATATATAGTGCTCCGAGATGCGGGGGCTCCTGGCGGTGACGCGTCGTTGTTTCTATACGCTGGTATAGTGCGAGTATTTGCACGCATTAGGCTAGAATGAGCTGGTGAGCTGTGGTGTCTAATGCCTCGAGGACATATATTTGTGAAGAATGGTCAGAACCCACGCTTCCGTGCAGATAACACGAATAAAAGGTTGCACACCCACACGTTCTACACTTTCAAGCCTACGTCGCTGCTCCTTCTTCCCTTTTATATATTGTATAAGTAGTACTCAGATGCGGAGGCTCCTGGCGGTGATGCATCGTTGTTTCTATACGCTGGTATAGCGCTAGTTTTTGCACGCATTAGGCTAGAAAGAGCTGGTGAGCTATGGTGTCTAATGCCTTGAGGACATATATTTGTGAAGAACGGTCAGAACCCACGCTTCCGTGCAGATAACACCAATAAAAGGTTGCACACACAGACGTTCTACACTTTCAAGCCTACGTCGCTGCTCCTTCTTCCCTTTTATATATTGTATAAGTAGTACTCAGATGCGGAGGCTCCTGGCGGTGATGCATCGTTGCTTCTATACGCTGGTTTAGCGCGAGTTTTTGCACGCATTAGGCTAGACAGAGGTGGTGAGCTATGGTGTCTAATGCCTCGAGGACATATATTTGTGAAGAATGGTCAGAACCCACGCTTCCGTGCAGATAACACCAATAAAAGGTTGCACACACAGACGTTCTACACTTTCAAGCCTACGTCGCTGCTCCTTCTTCCCTTTTATATATTGTATAAATAGTACTTAGAGATGCGGGGGCTCCTGGCGGTGAGGCGTCGTTGTTTCTATACGCTGGTTTAGTGCGAGTTTTTGCACGCATTAGGCTAGAAAGAGCTGGTGAGCTGTGGTGTCTAATGCCTCCAGGACATATATTTGTGAAGAACGGTCAGAACCCACGCTTCCGTGCAGATAACACGAATAAAAGGTTGCACACACACACGTTCTACACTTTCAAGCCTACGTCGCTGCTCATTATGCCCTTTTATATATTGTATATATAGTGCTCCGAGATGCGGGGGCTCCTGGCGGTGACGCGTCGTTGTTTCTATACGCTGGTATAGTGCGAGTATTTGCACGCATTAGGCTAGAATGAGCTGGTGAGCTGTGGTGTCTAATGCCTCGAGGACATATATTTGTGAAGAATGGTCAGAACCCACGCTTCCGTGCAGATAACACGAATAAAAGGTTGCACACCCACACGTTCTACACTTTCAAGCCTACGTCGCTGCTCCTTCTTCCCTTTTATATATTGTATAAGTAGTACTCAGATGCGGAGGCTCCTGGCGGTGATGCATCGTTGTTTCTATACGCTGGTATAGCGCTAGTTTTTGCACGCATTAGGCTAGAAAGAGCTGGTGAGCTATGGTGTCTAATGCCTTGAGGACATATATTTGTGAAGAACGGTCAGAACCCACGCTTCCGTGCAGATAACACCAATAAAAGGTTGCACACACAGACGTTCTACACTTTCAAGCCTACGTCGCTGCTCCTTCTTCCCTTTTATATATTGTATAAGTAGTACTCAGATGCGGAGGCTCCTGGCGGTGATGCATCGTTGCTTCTATACGCTGGTTTAGCGCGAGTTTTTGCACGCATTAGGCTAGACAGAGGTGGTGAGCTATGGTGTCTAATGCCTCGAGGACATATATTTGTGAAGAATGGTCAGAACCCACGCTTCCGTGCAGATAACGCTAATAAAAGGTTGCACACACACGCGTTCTACACTTTCAAGCCTACGACGCTGCTCCCTCTGTCCTTTTATATATTGTATAAATAGTACTTAGAGATGCGGGGGCTCCTGGCGGTGAGGCGTCGTTGTTTCTATACGCTGGTTTAGTGCGAGTTTTTGCACGCATTAGGCTAGAAAGAGCTCGTGAGCTGTGGTGTCTAATGCCTCGAGGACATATATTTGTGAAGAATGGTCAGAACGCACGCTTCCTTGCAGATAACACGAATAAAAGGTTGCACACACACGTTCTACACTTTCAAGCCTACGTCGCTGCTCCTTCTTCCCTTTTATATACTGTATAAATAGTACTCAGAGATGCGGGGGCTCCTGGCGGTGATGCATCGTTGTTTCTATACGCTGGTTTAGTGCTAGTTTTTGCACGCATTAGTCTATAGAGAGCTGGTGAGCTATGGTGTCTAATGCCTCGAGGAAATATATTTGTGAAGAATGGTCAGAACCGACGCTTCCGTGAGGATAACGCGAATAAAAGGTTGCACACACACACGTTCTACACTTTCAAGCCTACGTCGCTGCTCCTTCTTCCCTTTCATATATTGTATAAATAGTACTCAGAGATGCTGGGGCTCCTGGCGGTTACGCGTCGTTGTTTCTATACGCTGGTATAGTGCGAATATTTGCACGCATTAGGCTAGAATGAGCTGGTGAGCTGTGGTATCAAATGCCTCAGGGACATATATTTGTGAAGAATGGTCAGAACCCACGCTTCCGTGCAGATAACGCGAATAAAAGGTTGCACACACACACGTTCTACACTTTCAAGCCTACGTCGCTGTTCCTTCTTCCCTTTTATATATTGTATAAGTAGTACTCAGATGCGGGGGCTCCCGGCGGTGATGCATCGTTGTTTCTATACGCTGGTTTAGCGCGAGTTTTTGCACGCATTAGGCTAGAAAGAGCTGGTGAGTTATGGTGTCTAATGCCTCGAGGACAAATATTTGTGAAGAATGGTCAGAACCCACGCTTCTGTGCCGATAACACGAATAAAAGGTTGCACACACACACGTTCTACACTTTCAAGCCTACGTCGCTGTTCCTTCTTCCCTTTTATATATTGTATAAGCAGTACTCAGATGCGGGGGCTCCTCGCGGTGATGCATCGTTGTTTCTATACGCTGGTATAGTGCGAGTATTTGCACGCATTAGGCTAGAAAGAGCTGGTGAGCTGTGGTGTCTAATGCCTCGAAGACATATATTTGTGAAGTATGGTCCGAACCCACGCTTCCGGGCGGATAACGCGAATAGAAGGATACACACACACACGTTCTACACTTTCAAGCCTACGTCGCTGCTCCTTCTTCCCTTTTATATATTGTATAAGTAGTTCTCAGATGCGGGGGCTCCTGGCGGTGATGCATCGTTGCTTCTATACGCTGGTTTAGCGCGAGTTTTTGCACGCATTAGGCTAGAAAGAGCTGGTGAGGTATGGTGTCTAATGCCTCGAGGACATATATTTGTGAAGAACGGTCAGAACCCACGCTTCCGTGCAGATAACACGAATAAAAGGTTGCACACACACACGTTCTACACTTTCAAGCCTACGTCGCTGCTCCTTCTTCCCTTTTATATATTGTATAAGTAGTACTCAGATGCGGAGGCTCCTGGCGGTGATGCATCGTTGTTTCTATACGCTGGTTTAGCGCGAGCTTTTGCACGCATTAGGCTAGAAAGAGCTGGTGAGCTATGGTGTCTAATGCCTCGAGGACACATATTTGTGAAGAACGGTCTGAACCCACGCTTCCGTGCAGATAACACGAATAAAAGGTTGCACACACACGCGTTCTACACTTTCAAGCCTACGTCGCTGCTCCTTCTTCCCTTTTATATATTGTATAAGTAGTACTCAGATGCGGGGGCTCCTGGCGGTGATGCATCGTTGTTTCTATACGCTGGTTTAGCGCGAGTTTTTGCACGCATTAGGCTAGAAAGAGCTGGTGAGTTATGGTGTCTAATGCCTCGAGGACATATATTTGTGAAGAACGGTCAGAACCCACGCTTCCGTGCAGATAACACGAATAAAAGGTTGCACACACTCGCGTTCTACACTTTCAAGCCTACGTCGCTGCTCCTTCTTCCCTTTTATATATTGTATAAGTAGTACTCAGATGCGGGGGCTCCTGGCGGTGATGCATCGTTGTTTCTATACGCTGGTTTAGCGCGAGCTTTTGCACGCATTAGGCTAGAAAGAGCTGGTGAGCTATGGTGTCTAAAGCCTCGAGGAAATATATTTGTGAAGAATGGTCAGAACCCACGCTTCCGTGCAGATAACACCAATAAAAGGTTGCACACACACACGTTCTACACTTTCAAGCCTACGTCTCTGCTCCTTCTTCCCTTTTATATATTGTATAAGTAGTACTCAGATGCGGGGGCTCCTGGCGGTGATGCATCGTTGCTTCTATACGCTGGTTTAGTGCGAGTTTTTGCACGCATTAGGCTATAGAGAGCTGCTGAGCTATGGTGTCTAATGCCTCGAGGACATATATTTGTGAAGAACGGTCAGAACCCACGCTTCCGTGCGGATAACGCGAATAAAAGGTTGCACACACACACGTTGTACACTTTCAAGCCTACGTCGCTGCTCCTTATTCCCTTTTATATATTGTATAAATAGTACTCATAGATGCGGGGGCTCCTGGCGGTTATGCGTCGTTGTTTCTATACGCTGGTTTAGTGCGAGTTTTTGCACGCATTAGGCTAGAAAGAGCTGGTGAGCTGTGGTGTCTAATGCCTCCAGGACATATATTTGTAAAGAACGGTCAGAACCCACGCTTCCGTGCAGATAAAACGAATAAAAGGTTGCACACACACACGTTCTACACTTTCAAGCCTACGTCGCTGCTCATTATGCCCTTTTATATATTGTATATATAGCGCTCCGAGATGCGGGGGCTCCTGGCGGTGACGCGTCGTTGTTTCTATACGCTGGTATAGTGCGAGTATTTGCACGCATTAGGCTAGAATGAGCTGGTGAGCTGTGGTGTCTAATGCCTCGAGGACATATATTTGTGAAGAATGGTCAGAACCCACGCTTCCGTGCAGATAACACGAATAAAAGGTTGCACACCCACACGTTCTACACTTTCAAGCCTACGTCGCTGCTCCTTCTTCCCTTTTATATATTGTATAAGTAGTACTCAGATGCGGAGGCTCCTGGCGGTGATGCATCGTTGCTTCTATACGCTGGTTTAGTGCGAGTTTTTGCACGCATTAGGCTATAGAGAGCTGCTGAGCTATGGTGTCTAATACCTCGAGGACATATATTTGTGAAGAACGGTCAGAACCCACGCTTCCGTGCAGATAACGCGAATAAAAGGTTGCACACACACACGTTCTACACTTTCAAGCCTACGTCGCTGCTCCTTCTTCCCTTTTATATATTGTATAAGTAGTACTCAGATGCGGAGGCTCCTGGCGGTGATGCATCGTTGTTTCTATACGCTGGTATAGCGCTAGTTTTTGCACGCATTAGGCTAGAAAGAGCTGGTGAGCTATGGTGTCTAATGCCTTGAGGACATATATTTGTGAAGAACGGTCAGAACCCACGCTTCCGTGCAGATAACACCAATAAAAGGTTGCACACACACACGTTCTACACTTTCAAGCCTACGTCGCTGCTCCTTCTTCCCTTTTATATATTGTATAAGTAGTACTCAGATGCGGGGGCTCCTGGCGGTGATGCATCGTTGCTTCTATACGCTGGTTTAGTGCGAGTTTTTGCACGCATTAGGCTAGAAAGAGCTGGTGAGCTGTGGTGTCTAATGCCTCCAGGACATATATGTGTGAAGAACGGTCAGAACCCACGCTTCCGTGCAGATAACACGAATAAAAGGTTGCACACACACACGTTCTACACTTTCAAGCCTACGTCGCTGCTCCTTCTTCCCTTTTATATATTGTATAAGTAGTACTCAGATGCGGAGGCTCCTGGCGGTGATGCATCGTTGCTTCTATACGGTGGTTTAGTGCGAGTTTTTGCACGCATTAGGCTATAGAGAGCTGCTGAGCTATGGTGTCTAATACCTCGAGGACATATATTTGTGAAGAACGGTCAGAACCCACGCTTCCGTGCAGATAACGCGAATAAAAGGTTGCACACACACACGTTCTACACTTTCAAGCCTACGTCGCTGCTCCTTCTTCCCTTTTATATATTGTATAAGTAGTACTCAGATGCGGAGGCTCCTGGCGGTGATGCATCGTTGTTTCTATACGCTGGTATAGCGCTAGTTTTTGCACGCATTAGGCTAGAAAGAGCTGGTGAGCTATGGTGTCTAATGCCTTGAGGACATATATTTGTGAAGAACGGTCAGAACCCACGCTTCCGTGCAGATAACACCAATAAAAGGTTGCACACACACACGTTCTACACTTTCAAGCCTACGTCGCTGCTCCTTCTTCCCTTTTATATATTGTATAAGTAGTACTCAGATGCGGGGGCTCCTGGCGGTGATGCATCGTTGCTTCTATACGCTGGTTTAGTGCGAGTTTTTGCACGCATTAGGCTAGAAAGAGCTGGTGAGCTGTGGTGTCTAATGCCTCCAGGACATATATTTGTGAAGAACGGTCAGAACCCACGCTTCCGTGCAGATAACACGAATAAAAGGTTGCACACACACACGTTCTACACTTTCAAGCCTACGTCGCTGCTCATTATGCCCTTTTATATATTGTATATATAGTGCTCCGAGATGCGGGGGCTCCTGGCGGTGACGCGTCGTTGTTTCTATACGCTGGTATAGTGCGAGTATTTGCACGCATTAGGCTAGAATGAGCTGGTGAGCTGTGGTGTCTAATGCCTCGAGGACATATATTTGTGAAGAATGGTCAGAACCCACGCTTCCGTGCAGATAACACGAATAAAAGGTTGCACACCCACACGTTCTACACTTTCAAGCCTACGTCGCTGCTCCTTCTTCCCTTTTATATATTGTATAAGTAGTACTCAGATGCGGGGGCTCCTGGCGGTGATGCATCGTTGCTTCTATACGCTGGTTTAGTGCGAGTTTTTGCACGCATTAGGCTATAGAGAGCTGCTGAGCTATGGTGTCTAATGCCTCGAGGACATATATTTGTGAAGAACGGTCAGAACCCACGCTTCCGTGCAGATAACACTAATAAAAGGTTGCACACACACACGTTCTACAATTTCAAGCCTACGTCGCTGCTCCTTCTTCCCTTTTATATATTGTATAAATAGTACTCATAGATGCGGGGGCTCCTGGCGGTTATGCGTCGTTGTTTCTATACGCTGGTTTAGTGCGAGTTTTTGCACGCATTAGGCTAGAAAGAGCTGGTGAGCTGTGGTGTCTAATGCCTCCAGGACATATATTTGTAAAGAACGGTCAGAACCCACGCTTCCGTGCAGATAACACGAATAAAAGGTTGCACACACACACGTTCTACACTTTCAAGCCTACGTCGCTGCTCATTATGCCCTTTTATATATTGTATATATAGTGCTCCGAGATGCGGGGGCTCCTGGCGGTGACGCGTCGTTGTTTCTATACGCTGGTATAGTGCGAGTATTTGCACGCATTAGGCTAGAATTAGCTGGTGAGCTGTGGTGTCTAATGCCTCGAGGACATATATTTGTGAAGAATGGTCAGAACCCACGCTTCCGTGCAGATAACACGAATGAAAGGTTGCACACCCACACGTTCTACACTTTCAAGCCTACGTCGCTGCTCCTTCTTCCCTTTTATATATTGTATAAGTAGTACTCAGATGCGGAGGCTCCTGGCGGTGATGCATCGTTGCTTCTATACGCTGGTTTAGTGCGAGTTTTTGCACGCATTAGGCTATAGAGAGCTGCTGAGCTATGGTGTCTAATACCTCGAGGACATATATTTGTGAAGAACGGTCAGAACCCACGCTTCCGTGCAGATAACGCGAATAAAAGGTTGCACACACACACGTTCTACACTTTCAAGCCTACGTCGCTGCTCCTTCTTCCCTTTTATATATTGTATAAGTAGTACTCAGATGCGGAGGCTCCTGGCGGTGATGCATCGTTGTTTCTATACGCTGGTATAGCGCTAGTTTTTGCACGCATTAGGCTAGAAAGAGCTGGTGAGCTATGGTGTCTAATGCCTTGAGGACATATATTTGTGAAGAACGGTCAGAACCCACGCTTCCGTGCAGATAACACCAATAAAAGGTTGCACACACACACGTTCTACACTTTCAAGCCTACGTCGCTGCTCCTTCTTCCCTTTTATATATTGTATAAGTAGTACTCAGATGCGGGGGCTCCTGGCGGTGATGCATCGTTGCTTCTATACGCTGGTTTAGTGCGAGTTTTTGCACGCATTAGGCTAGAAAGAGCTGGTGAGCTGTGGTGTCTAATGCCTCCAGGACATATATTTGTGAAGAACGGTCAGAACCCACGCTTCCGTGCAGATAACACGAATAAAAGGTTGCACACACACACGTTCTACACTTTCAAGCCTACGTCGCTGCTCATTATGCCCTTTTATATATTGTATATATAGTGCTCCGAGATGCGGGGGCTCCTGGCGGTGACGCGTCGTTGTTTCTATACGCTGGTATAGTGCGAGTATTTGCACGCATTAGGCTAGAATGAGCTGGTGAGCTGTGGTGTCTAATGCCTCGAGGACATATATTTGTGAAGAATGGTCAGAACCCACGCTTCCGTGCAGATAACACGAATAAAAGGTTGCACACCCACACGTTCTACACTTTCAAGCCTACGTCGCTGCTCCTTCTTCCCTTTTATATATTGTATAAGTAGTACTCAGATGCGGAGGCTCCTGGCGGTGATGCGTCGTTGTTTCTATACGCTGGTATAGCGCTAGTTTTTGCACGCATTAGGCTAGAAAGAGCTGGTGAGCTATGGTGTCTAATGCCTTGAGGACATATATTTGTGAAGAACGGTCAGAACCCACGCTTCCGTGCAGATAACACCAATAAAAGGTTGCACACACACACGTTCTACACTTTCAAGCCTACGTCGCTGCTCCTTCTTCCCTTTTATATATTGTATAAGTAGTACTCAGATGCGGGGGCTCCTGGCGGTGATGCATCGTTGCTTCTATACGCTGGTTTAGTGCGAGTTTTTGCACGCATTAGGCTATAGAGAGCTGCTGAGCTATGGTGTCTAATGCCTCGAGGACATATATTTGTGAAGAACGGTCAGAACCCACGCTTCCGTGCAGATAACACTAATAAAAGGTTGCACACACACACGTTCTACACTTTCAAGCCTACGTCGCTGCTCCTTCTTCCCTTTTATATATTGTATAAGTAGTACTCAGATGCGGAGGCTCCTGGCGGTGATGCATCGTTGCTTCTATACGCTGGTTTAGCGCGAGTTTTTGCACGCATTAGGCTAGACAGAGGTGGTGAGCTATGGTGTCTAATGCCTCGAGGACATATATTTGTGAAGAATGGTCAGAACCCACGCTTCCGTGCAGATAAGACGAATAAAAGGTTGCACACACACACGTTCTACACTTTCAAGCCTACGTCGCTGCTTATTATGCCCTTTTATATATTGTATATATAGTGTTCCGAGATGCGGGGGCTCCTGGCGGTGACGCGTCGTTGTTTCTATACGCTGGTATAGTGCGAGTATTTGCACGCATTAGGTTAGAATGAGCTGGTGAGCTGTGGTGTCTAATGCCTCGAGGACATATATTTGTGAAGAATGGTCAGAACGCACGCTTCCTTGCAGATAACACGAATAAAAGGTTGCACACACACGTTCTACACTTTCAAGCCTACGTCGCTGCTCCTTCTTCCCTTTTATATATTGTATAAATAGTACTCAGAGATGCGGGGGCTCCTGGCGGTGATGCATCGTTGTTTCTATACGCTGGTTTAGTGCTAGTTTTTGCACGCATTAGTCTATAGAGAGCTGGTGAGCTATGGTGTCTAATGCCTCGAGGAAATATATTTGTGAAGAATGGTCAGAACCGACGCTTCCGTGAGAATAACGCGAATAAAAGGTTGCACACACACACGTTCTACACTTTCAAGCCTACGTCGCTGCTCCTTCTTCCCTTTCATATATTGTATAAATAGTACTCAGAGATGCTGGGGCTCCTGGCGGTTACGCGTCGTTGTTTCTATACGCTGGTATAGTGCGAGTATTTGCACGCATTAGGCTAGAATGAGCTGGTGAGCTGTGGTATCAAATGCCTCAGGGACATATATTTGTGAAGAATGGTCAGAACCCACGCTTCCGTGCAGATAACGCGAATAAAAGGTTGCACACACACACGTTCTACACTTTCAAGCCTACGTCGCTGTTCCTTCTTCCCTTTTATATATTGTATAAGTAGTACTCAGATGCGGGGGCTCCCGGCGGTGATGCATCGTTGTTTCTATACGCTGGTTTAGCGCGAGTTTTTGCACGCATTAGGCTAGAAAGAGCTGGTGAGTTATGGTGTCTAATGCCTCGAGGACATATTTTTGTGAAGAATGGTCAGAACCCACGCTTCTGTGCCGATAACACGAATAAAAGGTTGCACACACACACGTTCTACACTTTCAAGCCTACGTCGCTGTTCCTTCTTCCCTTTTATATATTGTATAAGCAGTACTCAGATGCGGGGGCTCCTGGCGGTGATGCATCGTTGTTTCTATACGCTGGTATAGTGCGAGTATTTGCACGCATTAGGCTAGAAAGAGCTGGTGAGCTGTGGTGTCTAATGCCTCGAAGACATATATTTGTGAAGTATGGTCCGAACCCACGCTTCCGGGCGGATAACGCGAATAGAAGGATACACACACACACGTTCTACACTTTCAAGCCTACGTCGCTGCTCCTTCTTCCCTTTTATATATTGTATAAGTAGTTCTCAGATGCGGGGGCTCCTGGCGGTGATGCATCGTTGCTTCTATACGCTGGTTTAGCGCGAGTTTTTGCACGCATTAGGCTAGAAAGAGCTGGTGAGGTATGGTGTCTAATGCCTCGAGGACATATATTTGTGAAGAACGGTCAGAACCCACGCTTCCGTGCAGATAACACGAATAAAAGGTTGCACACACACACGTTCTACACTTTCAAGCCTACGTCGCTGCTCCTTCTTCCCTTTTATATATTGTATAAGTAGTACTCAGATGCGGAGGCTCCTGGCGGTGATGCATCGTTGTTTCTATAGGCTGGTTTAGCGCGAGCTTTTGCACGCATTAGGCTAGAAAGAGCTGGTGAGCTATGGTGTCTAATGCCTCGAGGACACATATTTGTGAAGGACGGTCAGAACCCACGCTTCCGTGCAGATAACACGAATAAAAGGTTGCACACACACGCGTTCTACACTTTCAAGCCTACGTCGCTGCTCCTTCTTCCCTTTTATATATTGTATAAGTAGTACTCAGATGCGGGGGCTCCTGGCGGTGATGCATCGTTGTTTCTATACGCTGGTTTAGCGCGAGTTTTTGCACGCATTAGGCTAGAAAGAGCTGGTGAGTTATGGTGTCTAATGCCTCGAGGACATATATTTGTGAAGAACGGTCAGAACCCACGCTTCCGTGCAGATAACACGAATAAAAGGTTGCACACACTCGCGTTCTACACTTTCAAGCCTACGTCGCTGCTCCTTCTTCCCTTTTATATATTGTATAAGTAGTACTCAGATGCGGGGGCTCCTGGCGGTGATGCATCGTTGTTTCTATACGCTGGTTTAGCGCGAGCTTTTGCACGCATTAGGCTAAAAAGAGCTGGTGAGCTATGGTGTCTAAAGCCTCGAGGAAATATATTTGTGAAGAATGGTCAGAACCCACGCTTCCGTGCAGATAACACGAATAAAAGGTTGCACACACACGCGTTCTACACTTTCAAGCCTACGTCGCTGCTCCTTCTTCCCTTTTATATATTGTATAAGTAGTACTCAGATGCGGAGGCTCCTGGCGGTGATGCATCGTTGTTTCTATACGCTGGTTTAGCGCGAGCTTTTGCACGCATTAGGCTAGAAAGAGCTGGTGAGCTATGGTGTCTAATGCCTCGAGGACACATATTTGTGAAGAACGGTCAGAACCCACGCTTCCGTGCAGATAACACGAATAAAAGGTTGCACACACACACGTTCTACACTTTCAAGCCTACGTCGCTGCTCCTTCTTCCCTTTTATATATTGTATAAGTAGTACTCAGATGCGGAGGCTCCTGGCGGTGATGCATCGTTGTTTCTATACGCTGGTTTAGCGCGAGCTTTTGCACGCATTAGGCTAGAAAGAGCTGGTGAGCTATGGTGTCTAATGCCTCGAGGACACATATTTGTGAAGAACGGTCAGAACCCACGCTTCCGTGCAGATAACACGAATAAAACGTTGCACACACACACGTTCTACACTTTCAAGCCTACGTCGCTGCTCCTTCTTCCCTTTTATATATTGTATAAGTAGTACTCAGATGCGGAGGCTCCTGGCGGTGATGCATCGTTGTTTCTATACGCTGGTTTAGCGCGAGCTTTTGCACGCATTAGGCTAGAAAGAGCTGGTGAGCTATGGTGTCTAATGCCTCGAGGACACATATTTGTGAAGAACGGTCAGAACCCACGCTTCCGTGCAGATAACACGAATAAAAGGTTGCACACACACACGTTCTACACGTTCAAGCCTACGTCGCTGCTCCTTCTTCCCTTTTATATATTGTATAAGTAGTACTCAGATGCGGGGGCTCCTGGCGGTGATGCATCGTTGTTTCTATACGCTGGTTTAGCGCGAGCTTTTGCACGCATTAGGCTAGAAAGAGCTGGTGAGCTATGGTGTCTAAAGCCTCGAGGAAATATATTTGTGAAGAATGGTCAGAACCCACGCTTCCGTGCAGATAACACGAATAAAAGGTTGCACACACACGCGTTCTACACTTTCAAGCCTACGTCGCTGCTCCTTATGCCCTTTTATATATTGTATATATAGTGCTCCGAGATGCGGGGGATCCTGGCGGTGACGCGTCGTTGTTTCTATACGCTGGTTTAGCGCGAGTTTTTGCACGCATTAGGCTAGAAAGAGCTGGTGAGCTGTGGTGTGTAATGCCTCGAGGACACATATTTGTGAAGAACGGTCAGAACCCACGCTTCCGTGCAGATAACACGAATAAAAGGTTGCACACACACGCGTTCTACACTTTCAAGCCTACGTCGCTGCTCCTTCTTCCCTTTTATATATTGTATAAGTAGTACTCAGATGCGGAGGCTCCTGGCGGTGATGCATCGTTGTTTCTATACGCTGGTTTAGCGCGAGCTTTTGCACGCATTAGGCTAGAAAGAGCTGGTGAGCTATGGTGTCTAATGCCTCGAGGACACATATTTGTGAAGAACGGTCAGAACCCACGCTTCCGTGCAGATAACACGAATAAAAGGTTGCACACACACACGTTCTACACTTTCAAGCCTACGTCGCTGCTCCTTCTTCCCTTTTATATATTGTATAAGTAGTACTCAGATGCGGAGGCTCCTGGCGGTGATGCATCGTTGTTTCTATACGCTGGTTTAGCGCGAGCTTTTGCACGCATTAGGCTAGAAAGAGCTGGTGAGCTATGGTGTCTAATGCCTCGAGGACACATATTTGTGAAGAACGGTCAGAACCCACGCTTCCGTGCAGATAACACGAATAAAACGTTGCACACACACACGTTCTACACTTTCAAGCCTACGTCGCTGCTCCTTCTTCCCTTTTATATATTGTATAAGTAGTACTCAGATGCGGAGGCTCCTGGCGGTGATGCATCGTTGTTTCTATACGCTGGTTTAGCGCGAGCTTTTGCACGCATTAGGCTAGAAAGAGCTGGTGAGCTATGGTGTCTAATGCCTCGAGGACACATATTTGTGAAGAACGGTCAGAACCCACGCTTCCGTGCAGATAACACGAATAAAAGGTTGCACACACACACGTTCTACACGTTCAAGCCTACGTCGCTGCTCCTTCTTCCCTTTTATATATTGTATAAGTAGTACTCAGATGCGGGGGCTCCTGGCGGTGATGCATCGTTGTTTCTATACGCTGGTTTAGCGCGAGCTTTTGCACGCATTAGGCTAGAAAGAGCTGGTGAGCTATGGTGTCTAAAGCCTCGAGGAAATATATTTGTGAAGAATGGTCAGAACCCACGCTTCCGTGCAGATAACACGAATAAAAGGTTGCACACACACGCGTTCTACACTTTCAAGCCTACGTCGCTGCTCCTTATGCCCTTTTATATATTGTATATATAGTGCTCCGAGATGCGGGGGCTCCTGGCGGTGACGCGTCGTTGTTTCTATACGCTGGTTTAGCGCGAGTTTTTGCACGCATTAGGCTAGAAAGAGCTGGTGAGCTGTGGTGTGTAATGCCTCGAGGACACATATTTGTGAAGAACGGTCAGAACCCACGCTTCCGTGCAGATAACACGAATAAAAGGTTGCACACACACGCGTTCTACACTTTCAAGCCTACGTCGCTGCTCCTTATGCCCTTTTATATATTGTATATATAGTGCTCCGAGATGCGGGGGCTCCTGGCGGTGACGCGTCGTTGTTTCTATACGCTGGTTTAGTGCGAGTTTTTGCACGCATTAGGCTAGAAAGAGCTGGTGAGCTGTGGTGTGTAATGCCTCGAGGACATATATTTGTGAAGAATGGTCAGAACCCTCGCTTCCGTGCAGATAACACGAATAAAAGGTTGCACACACACACGTTCTACACTTTCAAGCCTACGTCGCTGCTCCTTATGCCCTTTTATATATTGTATATATAGTGCTCCGAGATGCGGGGGCTCCTGGCGGTGACGCGTCGTTGTTTCTATACGCTGGTTTAGTGCGAGTTTTTGCACGCATTAGGCTAGAAAGAGCTGGTGAGCTGTGGTGTCTAATGCATCGAGGACATATATTCGTGAAGAATGGTCAGAACCGACGCTTCCGTGCGGATAACGCGAATAAAAGGTTGCACACACACATGTTGTACACTTTCAAGCCTACGTCGCTGCTCCTTCTTCCCTTTTATATATTGTATAAATAGTACTCATAGATGCGGGGGCTCCTGGCGGTTATGCGTCGTTGTTTCTATACGCTGGTTTAGTGCGAGTTTTTGCACGCATTAGGCTAGAAAGAGCTGGTGAGCTGTGGTGTCTAATGCCTCCAGGACATATATTTGTGAAGAACGGTCAGAACCCACGCTTCCGTGCAGATAACACGAATAAAAGGTTGCACACACACATGTTCTACACTTTCAAGCCTACGTCGCTGCTCATTATGCCCTTTTATATATTGTATATATAGTGCTCCGAGATGCGGGGGCTCCTGGCGGTGACGCGTCGTTGTTTCTATACGCTGGTATAGTGCGAGTATTTGCACGCATTAGGCTAGAATGAGCTGGTGAGCTGTGGTGTCTAATGCCTCGAGGACATATATTTGTGAAGAATGGTCAGAACCCACGCTTCCGTGCAGATAACACGAATAAAAGGTTGCACACCCACACGTTCTACACTTTCAAGCCTACGTCGCTGCTCCTTCTTCCCTTTTATATATTGTATAAGTAGTACTCAGATGCGGAGGCTCCTGGCGGTGATGCATCGTTGCTTCTATACGCTGGTTTAGTGCGAGTTTTTGCACGCATTAGGCTATAGAGAGCTGCTGAGCTATGGTGTCTAATACCTCGAGGACATATATTTGTGAAGAACGGTCAGAACCCACGCTTCCGTGCAGATAACGCGAATAAAAGGTTGCACACACACACGTTCTACACTTTCAAGCCTACGTCGCTGCTCCTTCTTCCCTTTTATATATTGTATAAGTAGTACTCAGATGCGGAGGCTCCTGGCGGTGATGCATCGTTGTTTCTATACGCTGGTATAGCGCTAGTTTTTGCACGCATTAGGCTAGAAAGAGCTGGTGAGCTATGGTGTCTAATGCCTTGAGGACATATATTTGTGAAGAACGGTCAGAACCCACGCTTCCGTGCAGATAACACCAATAAAAGGTTGCACACACACACGTTCTACACTTTCAAGCCTACGTCGCTGCTCCTTCTTCCCTTTTATATATTGTATAAGTAGTACTCAGATGCGGGGGCTCCTGGCGGTGATGCATCGTTGCTTCTATACGCTGGTTTAGTGCGAGTTTTTGCACGCATTAGGCTAGAAAGAGCTGGTGAGCTGTGGTGTCTAATGCCTCCAGGACATATATTTGTGAAGAACGGTCAGAACCCACGCTTCCGTGCAGATAACACGAATAAAAGGTTGCACACACATACGTTCTACACTTTCAAGCCTACGTCGCTGCTCATTATGCCCTTTTATATATTGTATATATTGGCCTCGAGCTCCACCACTGGAAAAGCTGGCGCCACCGTCGGCGTGACGTGCTAGGAGGGATCACGTGGACATAGCGGCTGCGTCGGCTGCTTCGGGCGCGCCGAAGCGAGCTGAAAACGAGTTTAAGTTCCCTCGTACGCTGCGGTCCTCATTTAGTGGCGAAATTTTCCCGCTTCGAGTGTCTCCTTTACAACGCTTCAAAGCACTACAATAAGTAGCAAAAACACTACAATAAGTAGCGGCTGCCTTTGAAGGCGCGCAACATGGTAGGCTACTGCTCGGTGCCGCAGGGCCGGACGCACGTAACGGAGGCCGGCGTCAGCCTTATTCACACGTAGCCGCAGGACAAGAAGCTGCGTGAAGCTTGGCTCGCGAAAAATAAAACCGGCAAACAGTCATCGGCTACAACTCGGGTATGCAGCAAGCACAGACGCGATGAAGATTTCTGCTACGGCGCCCGGTCTGCGATGTTCTGTAAACGCGCACTGAGACGCTCGCCCGAGTCCGCTGCCCGACTAATGTCATGACAGTTTGGTCTATGAACTTGTCGATGCTATAGATACTGGCAAGTTCACTGGAGTGGAAAGGGAGCGATAAGAAGCACATATTAAAAAAAAGCATGGCATATGGTCATGTTTGTGTTATGAATTAATGCACTGTATTACAAAAAAGAAGCAGCGGGAAATCGCACGCTGAGAACACCGATAAACATACAGTGCGACGGAACTCGAAAAATGATATTGAAACGACCAAGAATCTAGAAGAAAAAAAAAGATTGAATCGTCGCGAAGGCACATCACAGTCTCCGTAGGCGTCGAAGTCTCTACAATGAAATTATTTTTGAACAGCTCTGATAGCGCCCACGCAACAATGGTTGCTTGTATACTGTCAAATGATTCTGCGGCCTAAAGCTCATGGCACGTTGCGAAAACGCGCACGCGGCGAAAGCGAAACAGTGCGCGGACAAGCATGCAGACGCGCAGTCGGTCGCTGCGAATCTGTGCGATCGCTTCATTGAGGCTTCATTCTATTACACTCTATTTAGTTATACAAACACTACAAGAACATATTTCACATATTTTGCTTTCAGCGTTTACCTAGCTTTCACACAAGAAGCCGGTTCGGGAGACACCATCGCGGCGACCGCGCGCAGTGGCGTTCACTGTACGTATTCGGTAAACAGATAGCGTCTGTAGACCATTCTGTGCTTTCTGCTTGCCTAAGATTATTATTTAGACAATAACAAACTTCTCTCGTTTCGAAAGTACTTACAGAAATGTCCGGGAGAGCTCCCGCGTGGTGTTTTAAGCGAGCGCTGACAGCAAACCCTATGAGGAGCGCGCCACGTGATCCCTCATACTACGGAAGCGAGGCGCTTCCGATAGAGGGCGACTCCGTAACTCCTCGCCGCCAATAGTGCTCCGAGATGCGGGGGCTCCTGGCGGTGACGCGTCGTTGTTTCTATACGCTGGTATAGTGCGAGTATTTGCACGCATTAGGCTAGAATGAGCTGGTGAGCTGTGGTGTCTAATGCCTCGAGGACATATATTTGTGAAGAACGGTCAGAACCCACGCTTCCGTGCAGATAACGCGAATAAAAGGTTGCACACACACACGTTCTACACTTTCAAGCCTACGTCGCTGCTCCTTCTTCCCTTTTATATATTGTATAAGTAGTACTCAGATACGGAGGCTCCTGGCGGTGATGCATCGTTGTTTCTATACGCTGGTATAGCGCTAGTTTTTGCACGCATTAGGCTAGAAAGAGCTGGTGAGCTATGGTGTCTAATGCCTTGAGGACATATATTTGTGAAGAACGGTCAGAACCCACGCTTCCGTGCAGATAACACCAATAAAAGGTTGCACACACACACGTTCTACACTTTCAAGCCTACGTCGCTGCTCCTTCTTCCCTTTTATATATTGTATAAGTAGTACTCAGATGCGGGGGCTCCTGGCGGTGATGCATCGTTGCTTCTATACGCTGGTTTAGTGCGAGTTTTTGCACGCATTAGGCTATAGAGAGCTGCTGAGCTATGGTGTCTAATGCCTCGAGGACATATATTTGTGAAGAACGGCCAGAACCCACGCTTCCGTGCAGATAACACTAATAAAAGGTTGCACACACACACGTTCTACACTTTCAAGCCTACGTCGCTGCTCCTTCTTCCCTTTTATATATTGTATAAGTAGTACTCAGATGCGGAGGCTCCTGGCGGTGATGCATCGTTGCTTCTATACGCTGGTTTAGCGCGAGTTTTTGCACGCATTAGGCTAGACAGAGGTGGTGAGCTATGGTGTCTCATGCCTCGAGGACATATATTTCTGAAGGATGCTCAGAACCCACGCTTCCGTGGAGATAACACGAATAAAATGTTGCACAACACACTCTCCCCACCCTTTCAAGCCTACGTCGCTGCTCCTTCTGCCCTTTTATATATTGTTTAAATAGTACTCAGAGATGCGGGGGCTCCTGGCGGAGACGCGTCGTTGTTTCTATACGCTGGTATAGTGCGAGTATTTGCACTTATTAGGCTAGAAAGAGCTGGTGAGCTATGGTGTCTAATGCCTCGAGGACATATATTTGTGAAGAATGGTCAGAACCCACGCTTCCGTGCAGATAACGCTAATAAAAGGTTGCACACACACGCGTTCTACACTTTCAAGCCTACGACGCTGCTCCCTCTGTCCTTTTATATATTGTATAAATAGTACTTAGAGATGCGGGGGCTCCTGGCGGTGAGGCGTCGTTGTTTCTATACGCAAGTTTACTGCTAGTTTTTGCACGAATTAGGCTTGAAAGAGCTGGTGAGCTACGGTGTCTAATGACTCGAGGACATATATTTCTGAAGGATGCTCAGAACCCACGCTTCCGTGGAGATAACACGAATAAAATGTTGCACAACACACTCTCCCCACCCTTTCAAGGCTACGTCGCTGCTCCTTCTGCCCTTTTATATATTGTATAAATAGCACTCAGAGATGCGGAGGCTCCTGGCGGTGACGCATCGTTGTTTCTATACGCCAGTTTAGTGCGAGTTTTTGCACGCATTAGGCTAGACAGAGGTGGTGAGCTATGGTGTCTAATGCCTCGAGGACATATATTTATGAAGGATGGTCAGAGCCCACGCTTCCGTGCAGATAACGCTAATAAAAAGTTGCACACACACACGTTCTACACTTCCAAGCCTACATCGCTGCTCCTTATGCCCTTTTATATATTGTATAAATAGTACTGAGAGATGTGGGGGCTCCTGGCGGTGACGCGTCGTTGTTTCTATACGCTGGTTTAGGGTGAGTTTTTGCACGCATTAGGCTACACTGTAAGCAAAAATTAGCCGAGATGGGAGTTTTATCGGCTTATAAGCCCCAATACCTCCCATGCCCCAAACATTTACTCCGTCATAGCGGAGTGAAGACGGCATATGTCTTCATTATACTCCGATAGGTTAGGAACGGAGTATAAAAACGATATGACACGATTATACTCCGCACGGAGTTTCAGGTCACGTGGTTGGAAACTCCCCACGGAGTTAATAGCGACGTGCGTGCGTGTGTCAGCGCGCGTCCGTGTGAAGCTTGTGAAGCTCGTGTGCCTTCGCTGGTTTCATGTGATCATTTGCCAAGAGAACGTATCATCAGTGCACCGAGTAGCTGCAACGACCGATTAGTGTTTTGTGTGAACGTGTGAAGGTTATTTGCACTCGCTGCTCAAACGCGGTGGGCGTCTTCCCTGGGTTGTATACGCTTGAAAATCCGCGATAATATTTTCGGTGTCCGAGAAAACGCCAATGCGACAAGATGTCGTGCACCTGTGCAAGGCATGTTTTGGCTGTGTACAGCCGCTCAATCTACGAGATCGCGCCGTTTGTACATTGAACGCAAAACAAGTCGTGGTATACAACTGTCGGTAGCAGTTCACAAACTTAAGCAAATTGCAGCAGAAAGTGCGACTTCTCCGTCACAGCGACGTTTACTAATCGAAACAGACGACGAAATGTATCACGCTGCCGCTTCCCTGGCAATCCTATTGCAAAACCCAGTACGCAGTGTCCAATACAACGCCGGATTATGGGACCGTGTCGCGCGCTGCATGCTGGGGCGCTAGTCAGGCACGGCGTACTGGTGCGAAAAAAAAGCTCTAGCGCGTTAAACACGCGGTGCCCGGAAACGTATATGTATTTTTATATTATAGAAAGCAATAAAGAACGTATTAGTGAAAAAAAAAAAAAGAAAAAGGACCAGATTACGAATCGACCTAACGACCTTCAGATGTCAAGCGCGGTGCTTTACCACTACGCCACGTCAACAGGCGGTACCGTGTGGTTAATTTACTATATTTTAGTTTTGGGCAGAGAGGTCTCGTACAGATTGTAAATGCGTTATCGCCCAGCAACTAAAACTCACGCCTGTACCATAGAAATAAAGTTGCTGTTCTTATTGAGTAGTATGCTTGAAAGTGTCACAACATCGATTTTCATTTGCGATAGATACTTTAACTACGAAAAAAGTCCTAAATTAACCGCCGACCCGGGAAGCTGTATAGGCTGTGACTACTGATTTGGATAGCCGTTTCTTGTTCTTCAGGCATGGGATATGCAACGTTTTCTAAGTTCGGGGATGCGATTCAATTGACATGTCCGTTTAGTCATATATCTTCGTCAGAGAAGCGCAGGCTAGTGCTGGCAGCCTTCGGCGACAGCACGTATACTTGTGTTTATGACGCGTCACATCGGCGCGCATCGCTTCTTGTACTGGCACCGTAAACACGAAAGGAAAAAAAACTGTTTATTTAAGAACACCGATGCGAAAGTTGAAATATGGAGTGATTTATCCTTGTTTAGACTTGTTGATTCCTGAGCCCAGACGCGCCGATAGCGTGCGAACGGACTCGGCGGATACGCCTGAGCTTCGGTGGGGAACGATCTCGGCGCGGGTAGCTGGCGAAAGCTAAAATGCGTGTATTTGAGCCCCAGAACCTTCTTTTAGTACAATAGGGAAAGTGGAAGCGCGCGAATCGCCTCAACTTGGTTGTCGGTGCGATAATATCAATCAGCGGTAGGCTTCGAACTCGGGGTCCGTTCGAGCGCGTCTGAACAACTTCTAGATTTCATGTCCACTCCACAACATTGCGACAACGGCGACAAATCCCAGTCATATGTTACGCGCAAACTACTAAAAAACGCGGCGTCCTCTGCGTCTGCGTGATTTCGTTCAAGAATTTAGCTATCCGCCCAGTCAAAAGGGAAAATGCAAGAAAACGAGAGTGATCTTCAGTGTCAAATGTGCATGTATAAACAGGGCAGCTTACGCACCTTTGCACCAAGCTGCGACACGAAATAGAGTGTTATGACCCCAAGATATAACGCTATTTAGGACAAGAGACTAGTATGAAGCGATGAAATTGTATAAAGCATTTAATATTCAGCAGCGATCGTCCTCGCGCACTGGAACCAGCGCTGCACAAACACACCCAGCGCAGTTTCCAGTGCGAACCAGTGAACTGCAGCGAGAACCAGCGCCTGTACAGCACAAACCAGTGCGCCCGAGAGTCATGGCAGTGGAACCAGCGTCTCGTCCAGTGGGACCCAGCGTTCTCACTGGTGTCCCAGTCAGTCCCAGCGAGCGCCAGCGTCCCCATGTGCGATCCAGTGTCAAAAAACGTGCTGGTTTCACACTGGAAGGCACTGGAAGCAACTGTTGACTTCAGCGGCGGCGCTCTCCGTCGCGTTCGCGAAACACCTGCTTTGCGCGCGATCCGCCGTGCAACGCGTCGGAGTGGTTTCCGCGGCGATTCGTGTGGTATACGAACAAGCCCCTGCAAACACGACCAGAATACTTCGCAGCCAAGAAGCTGCAAACAAACGTCTATGCTCAGCGCTCCTTCGTTTTACGCAAATCGATCTTACTAAACGCGAGTGTCGATGTTATGTCGACGCGATGTTATCAATGCGAGTGTCGCCGCAGCGGAGTGCCGTCTATTTAGGCTCCCCTTGCAGCCGCTGATATCGCTGGGAGCCACTAGGCTTAGAACCTATATTCGTCAGGATAATAAACGTCTCTATAATTTTGTCGTGTCTGATGAAAATGCCGCTGGCTGTGTTGACATGGTTGGCAGCGATGAGCAAGCACATACGCAAGCCACGCAAACCACCGCGACTCATGATCGCTGTGCTGCCCGCCTATATACGAGTCAACTTGTATCGTGGATCTCGAGTTGTGACTAAATTAATTAACGTCGTGCCTCAGGGACGGGCGGGCCACTTTTAAAACGCCAGGCCCTTTGGAGCTGGCTACTTATAAAGGTCGAGGTGGTCTTTAAGCACAGTTGCAGAACCAATGAACCAAGAAAAATTGCCGTCAGCCGACATTGTCTAGCCATGACATAAATAAACTGCCAACATATTTAAGCAGAACACACATAATCACGTAACTGTAACAAGAGATGAGGAATAGTGTAACCTAGTGTCTCATGTTACCAAACTTATATGTGCTATGCTGAATGAAATCTCTAGAAGCTTACGCCAAGACAAACTGCCCTAATCTAACTAAACATAGAAAATTGAGGCTAAGCTTTAATAACATCAGCTTTACACGTGTGACAGGTGGGCCAGTACGTATCGATTCACCCTAGCTTATGGAACATGCTAACCTACCGAAACTCCTTCAAAGTGTAAGCTGCTATACCATATCTAATACCTGTCACACTGGACATTTTAATGTCATTAGATGCAAATTACATTCAGTGCAATAAATGCCATTCGACCTGTGGTGGTGGTACACAACAAAAATTGATGTCATTCGGTCATGATATCAATGGCAATCATTGCAAAAAAAAATTGATGAGAGAACAAGAGCAAGGCATATGTAGAATGTCTATGTAGAAAGTCAAGTTATTTTAACATAAATATGGCGTGTCACTTCACCAGAATAACACGCATATAAAACTTCCAATTCCAGAATTTCTAGCCACTACAAGCAAAAACAAGGCTTGACCAGCTTAGTAGCCATAGCCAATAAATTGAAGACAAACAATACGGCTGACATGGCAGTGCTGGATGACGCTCGGTTGCAGTAGCCGAAGCAGTTAGTTGATGTGTGCTTTGCATTGTGAACAAAGCAATCGGAGGAAGAGGCGAGACTGTCAAATAGATGCATACAGGCGCTCGACTGCTTGCAGTATGACTGACCAGTAAAGCGACAGCCGCCAGACGCCACTGAGGTGGAGAGTAAAAAAACATTTTGTGAAAGCCTGCCGTACAGCTTTCCTCTAGTAAAAATAGCAGATGCCTTAAATAACACAAAATTAATTACCTCTTTACATCACTGCTTCTGAAATTATGAATGCTCAATATCATTTTAGTCATTCGCCACGAGTGCAAAGCCGACTGATTTTTTTCAGATTCATTTGATTGCAGGACTAATTCGATTCTAATGGCGTTAAATATTGCTGCGTAACAACCAAATAATGTCATTCAATGCTAATGCCATTCGATTCGAATGACATTAAAATGTCCGGTGTGACAGGAGTATAACACAACCACTTGTGAGCCACTGGCGATGTTACCACTATCCATTCATCTTTAGAATGATGATTAATTATGTTTCAGAATGATTTCATTAAATATGCTAGTCCTATTCCCAAGCCTGTGTGAATCAGTCACTTGTGAAGAAACTTTCAATTTTTCTGTGAAGTATGGGTTAGGTCGCTGCATCAGCTCAGATAGGGTACCAGAAGTTGTTTCTACCCGTCAAATGACGAAACACAAGTCTACAGTTACCTTCATTGCCTTTACATTGCACTTATTGCGCAAAGTATAAATGGTATTGCAGCTTTCGAAAAACTGATTCAAAATCAGCTATTTATTTTGCATCCGTATTTTGCTCATGGTGCACATCTTTCTACAGAAATTGCTATATCAATGTCAGCAGTAGAAGCAAAACTAAGGTAGATCATTCTTGTCGCAGATTTTTAGAAAACATTTGAATATGAAGTGCATTGCAAGCAATCAGTGCAGGCTGAAATTATTTATTTGCTTCATGACTTACAAACAGGCGATGGAGGTATCAGATTTTGTGTATTCATATAAATACTTTGTACGTACAAAGTAACTATGCACGGCACAACATATAATACTCCTGAATTCATGTCGAAAGATTGTAACGCATACTGTTGAGTAATATCTCATGGTGTCTTTTTAACTCTAGAAGTCAACAATGCACCCATGAAATTTTTGTTGTTGGAACAAATGATATGAAGAAATCATATATACTAATTCAGATGAGTAGACAATTACATTTGCCTTTAACATAGTGCACAGCCCTCAGCACTGAGAACATGCTAGAGATATTGACACATCATAGCAAGATTCACATACTGTAACAAATTTAGATATTTTGCTTTACAGCTCGATGTCCAGAGCTGGATTGCTATTATTTTGTAAAATTGCCACTCAAGCCAATTTTCAAGGAATAAAAAGCCGGATTATTTCAGCACCATTACAGATATTTTTTTATTATTATCAAGCAAGAACGTCTATAAAAGGCCACTCATTGAAGAAGGCAAACAAAACACAAAATTCCACAATCACAATGCAAGGTCATCCAAACGCCTCGTGGGTTCTATCGCAGATGCAGGTAAATCACAAAGATAACGAGGAAACACTACGTAATCGCGTTTATTCGCTGGAACGCACTGCAGCCACTTGGCTACAAAAACATCGTACACCACCGCACATTTCTAGTACGCACCACGTAGGACACATGTACGCTGCAGAGATATGTGTTTTTTTCTGAGGAATGTTCGTGAGTCGCACCATACACACAGAAGGCACGGGCGACAGGCGCGCTACCCGCGCACATTGAACACACCGGCACGAAAGCAAATGCGGACGACACCGGTGTAACCTGCGCTACACGAGTGATGAACCCTGGTAGATTTGATGCTTTCCGACTGAAACAGCTACAACACGCACGGAAACATCGCACGCTGCACAAGCGTACACCTGATACCGTGTCTACAATTCCTGAGGCTATAGTTGATGTTGACGACAGCAGAAAGTTATTTAACACGAAGTGACAACGCACGTAGCACGGGCAGGAGCTCATAACTTCATGAAAAAACTTCAATACAGCTAATTTGAAGTGCCGATGTCGGAGGCCATACTTTTGCTGGCTGCATACGGCAGAAGTTTTTCAAAATCGAAAATACGCCATAAACTTTTTTTCTACAGTAAAGTATAGCGTGCAATATAGACGCTTCAATGTTCGTTTTTTTGTCTCGCAACTATACGTAGTTGGGCGCAATATGGCACAAAATGAGTGCGTACTGGTTAATATTAAGGCATCACGGGGGCCACACAACCGCAAAGGTCTTCAGGTGACGCTCGCCCCATGCGATCGGTTGGTGGCGCAACCCACCACCCTGTTTCAAAGGAGACGCTCATAGCATTCATTCGTCTACTCTGCTCTCTATTTTGCAACTGCCGGTCGCCGGGCGGTTGCGGGAGTTGTTGTGGCGTGTTTGTCTAATCGTGTGGTTTTGTGTTTGGTGTAACGAAATGTGACTTAGTTCGCGAACACAGAAGTGCCAGAAGATAGCTCGTGTCTCTCTGAAAACTCGCCATATGCGTGGCGTGCCAGGCAAATGGGGACCAACGATTTTCATGCCCTGGAGTGCGTTCTCTTTTGTGTCTGGTTGTGGGAAGTTCGCTGGACGTCGCAAAGAAATAATGTGTATTATTAGCGTGCCTCAGCTCGTCCACTACGTAACGGCGTGTAGGCTGGGAGTCGACGCAGCACCGGCAACTTGGAGAGCGCTTTTCGACCGCGTCGTACCATTCAAAAGGTAAGTAATCGTGCTTGCTAACTACACGTGTATTGTGCGTGCTTGTCGTGTATGCACAGAGTGCACGAGCGTAAAATAGAACCAATAGAACTGCTACGGCAACAGTGGAACCCGTGCTGATGCTTGCTGAGCGCTGGCTGTCAGAATTTAGCTAGCAAGTTTATTGTCTTAATGCGAAATTGAAAATCATTATAAGCGTTTTCTTCCGTTGAGAAATATTACGTTCGGAAATAATCGTGTTCATCATGTGCGCCTGTGCGTGCGCTCCCGCTTTTCTGCTTAAGTTGCATAACAACGCTCATCTGCATTTTAACAGATTCTTACTGCAATGACGTTTCCTCGCGTATAAATGCTTCTACGTTGTAAATAATGTGTGCTTACGCGGTTCTGAATTTACGAGCAGTTATAGAAAAAAAAAACGTAAGCAGTCAAAGCTTGCAACAGGTACAGATTACTAAAAATTTTTAAGACAAGATGTGTTGACATAACTTATGCATAACTAAACATGACACGAGACAGTTGCTTAAACTAAGTCATGAAAAAATTGAATTGGTATGTAAACAAAGATTTCTTTGTAATGTGTTGCTGTGTGTGTGTTACAAATTTTACGGTGATGAAGGGGTCCCTCTGTTGCCACCCTTCATTATTGCAAACATTATTTTCGTCACTATTTTTAATTGCTCCTTGAATGTGTTCACACTGTGACAGCGTTAATGTGCCACTGCTATAAATTAACTGCGAACTTTCCGAACTTATTTTGTAGTGGCGAGGCCGTAACCCACACCAGTGTCCACATAATGGAGGAGCCAGCAGAAATGCAGGGAAACCTTGAATGACTGCCATAGCACAGTGTGTAATCTGATTGCTTTGTTCAGGTATGTATAATGTGGATGTGTTCCAAAGAGTAGGACCTCGGTATCATTCGTGAATAAGTTTATCAACATATTACTCAACACAGCTTACTAAGTAGGCTAAGTATTTTTGCAACTTGCTGCTTATTCGTGTTCATAGCTGTTATGCACATATTGTTTTCTATATAAAACTAGATCTAACATGTCCTGATGTTAAGTATTTTTTCTTGCATCAATTGCTTGGCTGCAATTTAAATTTCATTTTTGTTTGACAGAATAGTTCTTGCGGAAACCCACAAGGTGGAGAGAAGTAATTAATAAAGGGAAAATCAGACATCCACCCATTCATTGCAATTGCTACAAAGGAAACCCGTACGGGTTCCTCGAAAGAAAAGCCTCGAAGTTCAAGAAAAATTCGTCATGGTCCGGGACTGGAACCCGGGACCACTGTCTTTCAGGGGCAGCCACTCTACCATCTGAGCTAACCAGGCGGCTAGCAAATGGTAGGGCGAAGTCAAATTTGTCAACAGCTGACAAATCCTGTCTGATTTTCCCTTTATTATTTTTGAAAGAGCGTAGGTTTGGGCATGTTGGCATTCCATAACCTTTAGGTTTTTGGCACACAGAAAGGGGTGAGAGACAGAGTTACGACGCAGACACAGCGCTAACTTCCATCTATTGTTTTATTCTATGAAGCGGTACGCATATATATAGGTAACAGACAACAGCGTACACATGCGCATATGCACTGGTTTCTAATCAAATGAGACAGCAACGAGACATGTGTAATGGAAAGTTAAGATGATATCGAAGATGAAAAAGCGACCATGCATAGCCAAAAAATTTTGTGTAATTGCAAGATTAAAATGCTATCTCCGTCAAGCCACCCTCTGTGACGTTTAAAAAATCGAATTCTTTTTTTTGAAAGATCGATTGAAGGCGTGCTAACACAGATTATTGAAGCGGCGAAGATCGCTAGTTTGGGGAACGCTCGTGTTAGCGCACCTTCATCGATCTTTCAAAAAAAAGAATTTGATTTTTTGAACATGTCACAGAGGGTGGCTTGATGGAGATGGCATTTTAATCTTGCAACTACAAAAGTTTTTTGGCTATGCATGGTCGCCTTTTCGTCTTCGATATCATCTTAACTTTCCATTACACATGTTTTGTTGCTGTCTCATTTGATTAGAAACCAGTGCATATGTGCATGCTTATGCTGTTGTCTGTTACCCATAAATATGTGTACCGCTGTGTCCGTGTCATACCTCTGTCTCTCGTCCCTTTTTGTGCGCTAAAAGCCTAAAAGTTATTATTTTTGCTTAGTACACCGTGTATTTCTCACTTTATTATTGTGGCTTTATTGTTTTGAAACTGTTTCCTATGCTGCAGCTTTTATTTCCATCTTCTTTTCTGTTTATTCTACACGCTTGTGCAGTTTCTGTGCACATAAGAATTCAAAGTGTAGTTGGACAACTATGTTGCATGTCTGAGCACATGGCGTGCTTACCATTGTTTAACATTCATATTTGCAATTATTTATCTCTTGTTCGCAGAATAACTGCCACTGGCAAATACACATTTGATGAGCCTAAACTTTTTGAAATGATACATGAAGGTCATTATTCATTGTGCTGCAGTTACTGCTGTAACATATGGGTAACAGCACAAACATGATCACAAGAAGGGGGACACATACACACAGTGCTGGCTAACAACTGGTTTTATTGGCAAGGATAGCACACCTTATATATGCCAGTGAAGCAAAGGAAACGAAGGGGAAAACCCGTCAAGGGTGATAGCATGCTAACCACGCAAGCACGATACAGCCAACCAAGCGCAACAATATGCAAACAATTATTTTTCTTTGCTGTCTGAAGCCCCGGTAGCCACATACAGAAGGTCAAATTCAGCATCGCAGAGAGCAAGGGAAGGGGTGCTAAAGCACCTGCTACCAAATTTTCTAATGTAGTAGGCTTCTAAACTGATGCGTGCGGTCGTGTCACTGCCCTTTCCTAGAATTGTCTCTTTCAACCAGGCCACCCAATCAGTATACTTGCTAACGTTCGCAACTAAATGTGCATATTTATCATCTAGTTGTTTCCTTTTTTCACTTTTTGAGCGTGTTCCCCTAAACAGTCATTGACACAGCGACCAGTTTCGCCGACGTAAACCATCCCACATGACATGGGGATGCAATACACCACTCCAGTGGAACATTTTACTAACAGCGGTTGGTGGTTCTTCTGGCATCCACGTTTTATGGCGTTACAGATATGTGGACACAACTTTCCCAGCTTAATTGGGGCAGAGCAACAAATTGGAATGCCGTGCCTACTTGCCACCTTCTTAAGATTGTGGGAAAATTTATGGATGTAAGGGACCACCTCTGTCTTACGTGGCTTCCATTGATCCTCAGCCATTGTACTTCCTGATCCTCACTTGAATTTTGGAAGTAGGATTTCAGAAACGGCAGTCAAGACCAAGACGGGGAACCTGAAGCCAAAGGCGACTTGCCTGATTATTAAACGTGGGCTTAATCTGATGTGGGCACGATTTTTGGAGAGCTGATGCCATACACAACACCGCTATACCTCTCTTAATTGTCTTGGAGTGTGCTGAGTCAAAGGGCAGCAACTCCTTCTTAGCTCGTCGGTAGTAGCCCCAGCAAACATGTCCATCACAGAACATGATTTCTAGGTCTAAAAACTGTAAACTTCAAAGGTACGGGAGTTCATGGGTGAAACGCAACCCATGTCTATGTTTGCTAAAAATGGAAAATATTTTGCCTAATGTAGAGGGGTAGGGGAAGGTCGGCTGCTTTTTTAAAAGCACTAACACATTCTCAACATACCTAAAAAATTTTAAAACCGGCATCCATTAAACATCTGTTCCAGTGCATTTTCCACCTTGGCCAGAAAAATGTCAGAAAGAATAGGGGCTCCGCAAGAGCCTATGCAGATGCCATCGCGCTACAGAAATCACTACTCGTCAAATACAGTAAATGTAATTAATTTAGGGAAAATGAGGTATCCACCAAATCATAGCAATTGTTACAAAGGAAACCCATGCGGGTTCCTTAAAGAAAAGCCTCGCAGTTGAAAAATTCGTCCTAGTCCGGGACTCGAACCCAGGACCACTGCCTTTCCAGGGCAGCCACTCTACCAGCTGAGCTAACCCGGTGGCTAGCAGGTAGTAGGGTAGCAGATGTCAATCGTAGCAAATAATTGCTACGATTCAGTGGATGTCTCATTTTCCCATAAATAATTACTTATCTCCACCTTGCGGGTTTCCGCAGAACTATTACCACAATAGAAGTAGAGTTCAAATGAAACTGCAATAATGATAGAAAGTTATGAACGGACAAACCGACAGTGTTCTGGAAGTATACGTCGCCATTATTTTCAATGCAGTCTTTGATACACGCTAGCAGTTGATTCTGCGGAACAGGATGAAACGAGTCCTGCACGTCTGCTGAAAAACCGAAACCAGCATGATAATTTCCCTCTAAAATCTACTACTGCGACTGATTGCTTTAGAAGAAATAGGTCATTCAAAGCTAGCGTCTTGAGCTTCTTAGCAAAAACTGGCTAACACACTTCTGCCACGATCCCTCTTCACTAACAATAGTGCCAAATGGAACTTCGGGCTTTTGTGTCTTGGCTGTGAAAAGCCCCCTCAAACTGTTCCCTCTGCTGTTAGATATGTCCCTGGCAAACTTTTCGAGGTCTAATTGCTTACAAAACTCAACGAACTTGGTTTTTACTTGCACTTCACTTTTCTCTCCAGGGTCAAAGTTCTTATTAGCCGCTACCAAACCTTTTTCATTGTAAATTCTCTTGGGTAAAATAATGAACCCACCCTGTTTGTTAGCTTGCATAAGCATCACGTTGTTACTCTTAAAGAAAGAGATGTCATTCAACAATCTAGTACGGTACGAGTCCGGGGTTTTCGGAGCAAACTTTCGCAGGCAGTCAATACCTTCAAGAAGGCAGCTGTCCCGATTATCATCTTATCCTGAGTGGCCACTTTTCGATTCATTGCAGCGATATCATGCACAGGAACATCAGCTTGGACCCCAAATTTGGATCCTTTCTGCAGATGTTGCATAATCTTCTCTGGTATATGGATGTCCCCCATGACGCTGACATTGCTTCCATCTTGCGTCATTTTCTTGTCTCCTGTACAACAGAGCAACATATTCAATATGCACCTCCACCTGCACTCCATGAGCTGTGCCACTAGGCACTTCAAAGATGCGAGCTTCTTAATCACAAGCCGGTCAGGATGCTCCTTAAATCACAGAAGGTGCAACCTGTCCTGAGCGACTTATTCTGCAAAGTATTTTCACGTGCCCCCACGCTGGTTTCACAGGGCCGAAGGGGGCACTTACTTCGTTATGGACGAGTCATTTCCGGATGGAAAAAGCGAACTGTCTTGACTAGCATGTTGCATGGGCGATGTGACTGAGTAGAAGGTTGATGGTGGAAAAGGAAGGTGCCTTACAACCTTACAATAGGAAGGAAAGACTCTTCACCTTTTGCATCCGGAAAGGACTCGTCCGTAATGAAGTAAGTACCCTCTTCAGCCTTGTGAAACCAGTGTGGGGGCATGTGAAAAGATTTTGCAGAATAAGTCACTCAGAACTGTGACAACAAGTCCAACTTTTTCAGGACTGGTTCCATCTTCTGTGTTTTAAGGACCATCCTGATTGGCTTGCGATTAAGATGCTTGCATCTTGAATGAATTGCTCCGGTGTTCAGGAGGAAAATGACGCAAGATGGAAGCAATGTCGTCATGGGGGACGTCCACATACCAGGGAAGATTATGCATCATCTGCAGAGAGGATCCAAATTTGGGGTCCAAGCTGATGTTCCTGCACATGATCTCACTGCATTGAATTGGAAAGTGGGCACTCAGGAAAAGATGATAATCGGGACCACCGCCATCTCAAAGGTGTTGACTGCCTGCTAAAGCTTGCTCCAAAAACCCCTGACTCGCACCATAGTAGATTGTTGAATGACATATCTTTTTTTAAGAGCAACAACCTGATGCTTATGCAAGCTGACAAAGAGAGTGGGCTCGCCGTATTACCCAAGTGAGAGAGAGAGAAATTTATTTACAGAAAGGCAGAGAGGTCGGCCTGAGCTCTAACTTGCTCTGGCCTGCTACTCTACACTGGGGAAGAGGGACGGGGAGGAAAATGGCTGATGAATGATGATGGTATAAGGAAGAGATGCGTATATACAAATTCAGAGTTGTGGCCTCTCTAAAGCCGTGCGTCCAGCCGGAGAAAAGCTACAGCGGCTCTTGTTACCAGGGATGAGCTGTTTGCATTAGGCCAAGGACCTAAAGGAAACTTGTCCGATAGCGGTCTCTCATGGATCTTTGCAATGGAAGAGACAAGTTGCTGTCGTTCTTGCGCGTAGGCGGGACACACACAAAATATATGTTCAAGCGTTTCTGGCACCTCACAGCATTCACTGTTTGGGCTAGTATCACTGGCACCTATTATATGTCTATAACGGTTGGTGAATGCGACACCAAGGCGAATCCGGTGCACCATGCTCGTGTGGCTTCTTTTGAGCTTGTGAGCCATACGAAATTTCATTTCTTGGTCCCATTTGTGTAATCGCTTGTGTCGTCGATCTGGTTGGGTCCAGTGTTCTAACGTAGAGTTGCGGTTTACGTGACGAAGTAGGACGTTTGTGTCTGTACGTGAGAACGGAATGCGTACTTCACAAGCATTATCTAAAGCAGTTTTCGCTTCAGCTTCTGCCTGTTCGTTTCCAATCAGGCCACAGTGTGAGGGTATCCACTGAAAGGTCACATTGTGGCCATATCTAGTTGCGTGGTGGAGCCGTTCTGTAATTTCTATAACCATGGAATAATACGGGTCCCGTCTGAGGACACAGTCAATCGTTTGAAGAGCTGGCTTGTAATCGCAGAATATCGTCCATGCGTGAGGAGGCTCCTCGGAGAGAAATCGAAGTGCCTCCCGGATAGAAACAAGTTCTGCGGCAGTTGATGTTGAGCTATGGTCTAGTTCTGCGGCAGTTGATGTTGAGCTATGGCCTAGTTTAAACCGCCGAGCAATGATCATATGTGGAATGACGAAGGCTGCAGTGGAGGCATATGGTGTGACAGAGCCATCGGTATACACGTGTGCAGTATCTCCGTACTTTGCAGAAATGTGCCACAGGGTGAGTTGCCTGAGGCCAATAGATGCAACGAATATGACTTTTTAGTAATTCCAGGTATCTGCAATGTAACGACAGGTTTAGGCAGAACCCACAGGGGTATTCTTGGAATACAGGCGGGAGAAAATCTCGATTGCAAAACGCATTGATGGCGCGATATAGTCCTTGAAAAGCTGGAACCTGGGTGGGTGGTAGGGAGCGATGACGGAGCATGGCGCCTGTGTCGGGTCAACACGCGAAGTTACATTCGAAGAGGCTCTCAGAGCAAGTATACCCCAATATGACAAGTAAGAGCTTCTGCTATTGTTCTATTGGTTGACGTGCATCGTGGGAGGCCTAAACATGTGTGCAATGCTTGAGCTTGAATGTTCTCCAGCGCGCGCACACAGCTAAGTCTCATGCTTGAGAGCGCCGGAATACTGTACCGTATATACCCTACGAATAGTGCTTGGTACGATTGGAGTAATGACGACTCCGAGGGGCCCCATCTTGTTCCTGCAATGACGCAAAGGACGTGTACAAAACTCTTCAGCTTTGACTTCAGTGCGGCGACGTGTCTTGACCAAGATAATCCCCGGTATATGACTACACCAAAGAATCTGTGGTGTGTAACCGTAGGTATCGCTACTCCGTTAATGATTATCGGATACCTGGTCATTTGTTTTCGCGTGAATGTAATCACGGAACATTTTTCTGTTGAGAGTTGGAGGCCTTGACGCCGCAGATACTTAGCTGTAATTGTCACTACACGTTGAAGCCTAGCACGCATTTGGGGACAGGTGGCTCCAGATGTCCATATGCACATGTCCGCATATGCGCTAATCTTCACCGTGCTAGGAAGTTCGGATGCAAGGCCAATCAATGCAACATTGAAAAGAGTTGGACTGAGAACTCCTCCTTGTGGAACACCTCGATGTATATGGTACTGTCCGGTGTCGCCATCACTTGTCGACATATACACCGTGCGCCCACTGTGGCCCACATTCCATGCATATAGCCGGCCACCGACGTCTAAATCTTCCAGTGCATCAAGGATTGCATAATGGAGTACATTGTCGTATGCACCCTTAATATCCAGAAAAACAGCTCCAACTAACCGACGGCGACTTCTTTCTTGTTCAACAGTGGAGACCAAGTCGATAACACCGTCAATGGAAGAACGGCCTCTTCTAAATCCATGCATAAAATCAGGAAAGCAATTATTTTTCTCTAGAAATCATTCCAGCCTTGACAAGACCATTCTTTCCATTACTTTGTCGACGCAACTGGCTAAGGCGATCGCTCTGTAGGAGGAGAGCTCGTTAGGGTATTTCCCCGGTTTAAGCAGGCCTACAATGCAACTGCATTTCCAAGAATCTGGAACATTTCCTGTCTCCCATGTCATATTATAATAAGATAGAAGAAGACGTCATGATTCGATGCCAAGATGAGTCATTTCGGCACCAGGACCAGACGGAATCACATACGTTACCCAAGGGAATTTACAATTAAAAATTTTTGGTAGCGGCTAATAAGAACTGTGTCCCTGGAGAGAAAAGTGAAGTGCGAAGAAAAATTAAGTTCGTTGAGTTTTGTAAGCAATTATACCTTCGAAAGTTTGCCAGGGACATATCTAACAGCAGAGGGAACAGTTTGAGGGGGGTTTTGACAGCCAAGACACATAAGCCCAAAGTTCCGTAACAGGTATCGTGGCAGAAGTGTTAGCCAGTTTTTGCTAAAGAAGCTCAAGGCGCTAGCCTTAAACGACCCATTACTTTTAAAGAAATCAGTCGCAGTAGTACAGTTTTTCGGGCGGAATGATCATTTTGGTTTCGGTTTTTCGGAAGACGTGCAGGAGTTGTTTAATTCTGTTCCACAGAATCAACTGCTAGCATGTGTCAAAGAGTGCATAGAAGATAACGGCGACGCATCCTTCCAGAACACCGTTGGTTTGGCCGTTCATAATTTTCTATCTTTATTGCAGTTTTATTTGAACTCGACTTTTATTGTATTTGAGAAGCAGCTGTTTTTGCAGTGTGATGGCATCTGCATAGGGTCTTGCGTAGCCCCTAATCTTTGTGACATTTTTCAGGTAAAGGTGGACAACACACTGGAATAAGTGTTTAATGGGGGGCCAGTTTTAAACATTTTTGGGCATGTTGACACTTATTTGGTGCTTTTATAAACAGCAGCCCACCTTCACCTACCCTCTACAGTAGGCAAAGTGTTACCTATATTTAGCGAACATGGACGTGAGTTGCCTTTCACCCTTGAACTTCTGAACCTTTCAATTTTAGTTTTTATACCTAAAAATTACGTTCAGTGATGGACATGTTGGCTGGCCCTCCAACCCACGAGCTAAGGAATTGCTGCCCTTTCATTCGGCACACTCCAAGACAATTAAGAGAAGTATACAGGTGTTGCATATGGAATAGGCTCTCCAAAAATCGTGCTCACATCAGATTAAGCTCAGTTTTCATAATAAGGTAAGCCGTCTTTTAGCTGCAGGGTTCCCCACCTCGGTCTTGACTGCCATTTCAGAAGTCCTCCTTGAAAAGTTCAAGTGTGGATGTGGAAGTGCAATGGTTGAGGATCAATTGAAGGCACCTAAGACAGAGGTGGTCCCTTACATCCACAAACTTTCACACAATCTTAAGGTGGCAAGAAGGCACGGTGTGCCAATTTGTTTCTATGCCCGAAATGAGCTGGGAAAGTTGTGTCAACGTATATGTAATGCCAGAAAACGTGGATGCCAGAAGAACCACCAACCGCCGTTAGTAAAATGTTCCACTGGAGTGGTGTATTGCATCCCCATGTCATGTGGGATGTTTTCTGTCCGTGAAATTGCTCGCTGTATCAATGACCGTTCAGGGGAACACCCTCAAAAACTGAAAAAAAAGACACTAGATGAGAAATATGCACATTTAGTTGCGCACGTGAGCAAGTATACGGATTGTGTGGCCCAGTTGAAAGTCACGACGATTCTAGGAAAGAGCTGTGACAAGACTGCGCGCATCAGTTTAAAAGCCTTGCACATTAGAAAATTCGGTAGCAACTGTTTTAGCACCCCTCACTTTGCTCTCTTTGAAGCTGAATCTGATCTGGGTGCGACTATCGGGGCTTCAAATTGCAAAGGAAAAGAAAAATAATTGTTTGCGCTTTGTTGTGTTTGGTTGGCTTCATTGCGCTTGTGAATTTGGCATGCTGTCACCCTTGACATGATTTTCCCTTTCATTTCCCTTGCTTCACTCTGGCATATACAGGGTGTCCCACATAACGTGAGCCAAGAATTTAAAAATGAAAGGCACGTGTGAAGGGAATTGAACGAAACCCATACTATTCGTAATAGCCTATAGTAACTCAGACATTTTTTTGTTTTCCCCATAACTTGCTCATTAAATAAGTTTAATTACAGAACTTTTAGTTATTGGCTGAGGACACCAAATATGGTACGCAGATTTGTAGAGCACCTTCAGAAACCACCGATCGAGTTCTTTCCTTTACTAAATGTCTCATGTAGTCCTTTTTTCCAGGTTGCAAAGAAAGCCCATGAAATATGAAGAAGGCCACGTGATGGAGCATAGTGGTATTGTGCTGCTCTCAAGCGTGTGTTCAGTGAACAAGGTTGGCTGCATCGTGACTGGTGACGAGAAAGTGGCAGGGCATTCTTTATCTCATTGGCAGCGCTCCGCCTGCAGCATGCATTTTCGCCATCATCCGTCGGGAGCCGACCTTGTTCACCGAAGGCACGCTTGAGAGGAGCACAATACCACTGCACAAGCACTCTGTCACGTGCCTTGTTTCATATTTCGCGGACTTTCTTTGCAACTCAGAAGAAATGACTATGTGAGACGTATCGTAAAGCAAACAACTCGATCGGTGGTTTCTGAACGGGCTCTACAAATCTGTGTGCCACACTTGGGGTCCTCAGCCAATAATTAGAGTTGGGTAAGTAAATGTAATTAATTGAGTTATGGGGAAAACAAAGGATTGTAGGAGTTACTATAGGCTATTGCGAATAGAATGCATTCTGTTCAGTTCGATTCGAACGTGCCTGTCATTTTTAAAAAAATTCTTGGCTCAAGTTATGTCAGACACCCTACAAGGTGTGCTATCCTTGCCAATAAAATCAGTTGTTTGTCAGCACTGTGTGTGCGTGTCTGCCTTCTTGTGGTCTGTTTGTGCTGCTACCCATATGTTTCGAGATGAACTAACTCTCCCAAAAGGAAGTATTGATGACGTTACTGCTGTACTGAGGTGTTTTCTAGTAAGTTTTTTTTCTCTCCCATTAAAAAAAAATTTTGCAAGCTATGCCCATCCATGCAAATAGGCATTGTAGCAGTTAAGAGTCAACGTCCAGTTACATTATTTTTCACTTTAAGTAAACACAGTATAGATCACATAGTTAGCTGATAGATCCGTGTATTGATGCTCAATCATTAAAGAACACTATTTCATACATAGTGCTAAATTGTCTGGTTGCTTTTGCTGTAGCATTTGCTCGTTGTTGCTCATCAAATGAATTTAATTTCAACTGCACCACATAGAACATCAACCAACAAGCCCTAATTCAACAGCTGTCATGAATAATTTCTAATACTTTGGGTCCCTTTTCATGTGTTCTGTTTCACACTATGTATTTGGTCAGCACAGTGGGCATTCTTATATTCAATCTGCTTGGTGCTGTTGAGGTCAGAATATCTTCAACCAGCAAGTCTAAATTATAATGCTATCAATAAAACTTCAATTACTGGGCAGATGAAAGCATTTTATCTCATTCTAAAAGTATCTTTGTTGTAACCACCAGTGTCTAGAGCAAGCATCATATGCACAGCAACTCATAATAAGTTTTTAAGTTGGATGGGCGAGTATCTATAGCTAAGTATACCTGTGCATGTACTTTCTACGTATTAGCTAGTGTTTTAGCCGCACGAAACAGCCTAGGTTGTGTTTGCTGAAATCAAATTTATGGTTGATGCACCAGCTTTTTTTTGTTGTGCACTTACACTTCTGTGGTCTCTTAAGCACTGTAGTCGTGTGACAGCTGAAGTATTGCAGTAGTGTCGAAGTTAGCGTGCTACACTATGCCGACACATACCTATCACCGTATTCGTGCATTTTCCGAGAACCAGCTGTGTTCACTAGGCGAAATTTGTAGTGTCCTTATGAGTTTGCCATTCAGTTCATGTAACTTTTCAGGACAGAATTTGCACAGGGAGGGAAGGGAGACCATACAACATGACTGCTGCTAACAACTGTCTCTTTAGTTTCATGGAAGGATTAAAAATAACAATATCACTGGATATGTGCTTATATTGTGCACAAGTTCTTTCAGAGGGAAGATGTAAGTTGTGATATAAAGGCATTAAACCACGATAAACAGTATTTGCATAAAACAAAAAGTAAATATGTGCAGAATAATTTCTATCCCTTGTCATCTAGAAAGGACGATTTCTTGCATTGACAATGAGGGCTGGCTAACACGTCTTATTTATGTGGTACGCCTCACTGATTTCTCTCGGCAACTCTTCACCATGGGTGAGAACAGATGAACGATCTTAACTTAGCCTGAGGCACTATCGCAGCAATGCACGGTCAAGTTGGACAAGCATACTAGTGATTTCTTTGGCACACATTTGGCACATTTAGCTATGGCCAGTCTGCCCTGTGTACATTTGACCACATGTGAAAGGAATACAGTACACTGCCTCTCACACACACTAGACAAACTTGCTTTAACCAAGCAAACCTCGTTTGCCTGCTCGCCTTTCTCAATTCACTTGTGGACTGTTGTGCATGTGTATACATATGTGTATCCCTAGCAAGCAGTCTACAAGCGAATTGAGAAAGGCACCCAGGCTAGGGAGGCTTGCTTAGTTAAAGATACCACCAAATTTGTCTTGTGTCCGTTAGCAGTTGTGTAGCCTATTCCTTTGATCATCTGTATATGTGGTCAAATGTACATTGGGCAGACTGGCTGGTGCCTCAACATGCACCCAGGAGAGCACCATATGTCCCACATGACAATGCATTGACATGACTGGTGCTATGCATCAGATTTAGATTGTTCATCTGTTTCGTTCACCTCTGGTAACTGAATGACCAACAATAACAGTAAGCAATATCACTTAAATACTGGGACGTGTCAGTCCGCTCTCATTATGATTGCGTGAAAAAGAGGAACACTCTCTAAATGACACAGAATAGCAATCACTCTGTGCTTTCTAATTCTACTTGTTATGCAACATTTGCCCTCATTCTAAAAGAACGTTTGTGCAGTACAAGTGCACATGCAGTGCAAATATTTTCTGTATTCCTTTCCATAAAATAAACATTTAAACATTGAATTGGTAGCTTTTGTGCCCTGTGGTCTCTCTTCTGTCCCTTGTGTTGTACGCAAAAGTTAAACATGAACATGCACCAACTTTCTCAGTTACTCTTCAGTCAGTGTTGATACTGAATGTTTCCAGCCAGAACATTCTTACCATTTACGTCACATCCAGTCAATATAGTACCACTCTGGCTTTTCATAAAGCATGCTAATATGTACTTCTGCATTTATAGTTTATGTAATGATAGCCTAACAGCACAAGCCAAAAGTTGTAGAGATACAAGCTGTCTAATTGCTCAGAGGGTGATCAGAGGCGGATACTAAGAGAGCTCTTCTGATTGGTTGTTACAACCTGTACCACACAGTAACTTTCTCTTGAGCGACTTCGTCTTTGCTAAATGCCATGCTGTTGTAGTGCAACAAACTGCAAAAAGAAAGATAGAAAAGGACAGAAAGAAGGGAAAGAAAGAAGGCACTACACTCACAACTGTTTATTAGGCACAAAACTTGCTACATATATATTGCGCACACTCTTGACATCGGGGGCAGCAAAAAGAGCAAGTGACAGGTCATGTTGTTTGTGTAAAACCCAACAATTACATTTCCACATCATATAAAACACATATTTGACTAACACATGCTTGACCACTGATCTGAATATGATATGCCTCTAGTAGTTCCCGCGCGGTTTTATCTCTTCTCTTACCTAGGATTCTCACCTCAGAAAAACGTGGCTTACAGGAGCACGATTTGCAATGTGCAGAGAGATGGGTGTTCATATCCTTTTTTAAATTGTTTTTGTTGCCTCATTCGGTCATTCACACAATGGCCAATCTGCCCGACATAGGTTTTCCCATAACTTAACGGTGTCTGGTAAACCACGTGGACCGCTTTTCCACATAGATTTTCTGTCTAGATTCAAGCATCATGTCCAGCAGCTTTTAAATGCCAGATTTCCTCATTCGGTCATCACCTAGTGGCAGAAACCTCGCTGCAGCAACTCAAATGTAACAATAATCCAAAGGGGAGTGAGGGAAGTAAGCACGATTCCCAAAGAAAGGCTCAGGTGGCACCTTATTACCACAGGGTGAGCCACAGCCTCAAGGCGGCGAACAGGTATGAGGTACCTGTTGTTTTCTTCCTCGAACAAGCTGTCTTGCTTATGTCCCCGAATCATAGAATGTGCAGTGCAAATGTACGAAGTCAAACATGCAAAGTGCTACGTGGAAAAGTGTTCCACTGCTGTGGTTTACCAGATACATGTACCGCTAAGTTACAAGAAAACCTACATCGGGCAGACTGGCCGTTGTGTGAACGACTGAATGAGGGAACATGCAAACAATTTAAAAACGCATATGAATGCCCATTTTTCTGCGTATTGTATACCGTGCTGCTGTACTGTAAGCCAAGTTTTTCTGTGGTGAGAATCCTAGGTATGAGTAGCGATAATACTGCGCAGGAACTGCTAGAGGCATGTCACATTCGTATAACTGGTCAAGCGTGTGTTAGTCAAACATCTGTTTTGTTATATGATGCAAAAAGAAATTGCTGGGTTTGACGCAAACAAGATGACCTGACACTTGCTCTTTTTTCCCCTGATGTCGAGAGTGTGCGCGGTATATATGTAGCAAGTTTTGTGCCTAATAAACAGTTGAGTGTGGCGCCGTCTTTCCCTTTTTTCTGTCCTTTAGAACCTTTCTTTTTCGAGTTTTTTGTGCTACACCATGCCGTACAAGCTGTACCACTTTCTACGCTTCACAAAGCTGAAGGTCAACTTGGGCTCACTGAAAGTGGTTATGTATTGCTTGTGTAGTCTCTTTAAAGATTACTTTCAAACAGAGGTAAGCCATATAATTTTGTGTGGAGCCCCTACACTAATGCCACTGAACATACTTCTTTTTGCTGCCAGCAGTTAGTGACATAAAACCAATGGCTGATTGCACAAACAATAAAAATGCAATAAAAATGCTTGATGTCAGATTTCTCAGGTTCCTGTAAACAAAGCAAATTAGCTGCTTTAATGAGAAAGTTTGGCAGACTTGGTGGGAATAGAACCTGGGGTGTGAAACAAGGACACTTCTGTGATGCCACAATATGCATGTGCTTTTGGAAGTAACCGTTGCAGATGTAAACGCTACTGAGGGTGAGCTTTGTGTTGTGCCAAGAACTAGGTCCTTAAAAATCGGTTGTCAGTCCCTTTAAGGTGTGCCTACTGTGTGTGTCATATTGTGCACGTCACATTGCAGCCATCTGGTTCACTAAAGATGCTCTCACGTTCCCGCACCTAAGCAGTCTTAACGTGTCTCTGCCCTTTTATTGCAGGTGGACCTAGGAAATGTATACATTGACGAGGAGTTGCACCTGCTCTAGTGCCATGGCTAGGACTCCCTGTTCTGCAAAGAACTGGCGAAACTGGTGTGGGGAGTTCTGGCACTCAGGATAGGAGCATCACAGGCGCTCTATGGTGGTGCTTCCTGAACGACCCCAATTTCATTGAGAAGCCGGCATTGAGCCTCCATAAATTGGAAGCTGTGGACAGTATCGTCGACATTGTTTCAAATTTGTTTGTGTAATGTTTGTAACAATACATGTATTACAGTGAAATGATTAATTTTCCAGATGCACTTGATGCATATCTTTCGAGATCTGGTGCCCTTGAGGAGGAGAAATCGCGGTGCTCAAAATGAACCGTAGCCTAGCAGACATGGTGAGAGAAATTAGGTAAGCGTGTAATTGCACACATGTGTACATGCAGTAAACCTCATTAATTTGAAGTCGTGGGGGCCATGCGAAATGTCAGGATTAGGCAAATGCAACCAAAATGGTTTAAAATATATTTATGTTTCGGCTTCCCATGGGGCCTTGTTCACAATGAAACCAGCAGCAGAGTAGGTAGCGTTCTTATCTGCAGCTCAAAACATGATGAAGGTACTTGGCATACATGGACATGGATGATTAGAGATTCAAGATAAAGACACGTAAAATGATTTCATTCCTTAACAATCAAGCGATATTTTTCCTAGCTAATTGTGACGTAGTTGCGCAGTGCTCGGCCAGGGCATTCGATGCAATGTATCGTTTCTGGACATCATTCCTGTGCTGTTTAAGTCTTTTTTTTGGAGTTGCCGGTTTCTCCGATGTAGACATACCGACAGTTCGCACACCGAAGGACCTACACTACGCCTGGGAACTTGCCCTTTTCCGAACGGTCTTTCACATGCATGAGCTCGTGTTTAAGTTTTGGAACGTGCACAGCCTGCACATCATATGACCACAACGCATGCAAGGGTCTCACTTATGCAGGGGACATATGGTATTGAAGCCCATTTTTCGGGGGGTGCAGGGTGGGTGGGTACTGCGCAAGCCAGCTGGCACCCTACTGTGTCAATGGAGTACTCAGGGTACCCACAAGCCATCTATTCCCACTGCACAAGTGAATTGTCTACCATGTGGTCTTCTGCTGTTGTGCACACATTTTTCACCTAACGGAGAGAGCAGACAACAGACCTCTTTTGCGAAGCAGGGTGCACCAATGTGTAGTTGAGGTAGCGCCCCGTGTGAGTTAGCTTCCTAAACACCTCGAATAACAGGTTTGGCCCTTTATGTTGCACGAGGCTGTCCAAGAATGACAGTTGGCCTTCAGATTCCACTTCTATGGTGAACTTAATTGCTGCTTGCATTACTGTTTAAGTGAGCCATGAAGAGGTGAACATTCTGTTGTTGCAAAACTCTGAAACAGTCGACATATCTGAAGAAGACCTTAGGTGTCGATGTAAACAATCTAACCTTGAGTTAAACCTCGACCTCTTCACGGCTCACTTAAACAATATGCAAGCAAAATTAGGTTCACCATAGAAGTGGAGTGTGAAGGTCAACTGCCATTCTTGGACACCCTTGTGCCACGCGAAGGACCAAACCTGTTATTCGAAGTGTTTAGGAAGCTAACTCACACGGGGCGCTACCTCAACTACACATAGGTGCACCCTGCTTCGCAAAAGAGGTCTGTTGTCTGCTCTCTCCTTCGTTGGGTGAAAAATGTGTGCACAACAGCAGACCACATGGCAGACAATTCACTTGTGCGGTGGGAATTGATGGCTTGGGGATACCTTGAGTACTTCATTTGAGTCAGTAGGGTGCCAGCTGGCTCACGCAGTACCTACCCACCCTGGACCCCCCCAAGAAACGGGCTTCAATACCGTACATCCGTGGCATAAGCGAGACCCTTGCTCATGTGGAAGAGCACGGCAGGAAGAACAAATCCTGACAGGCTTGCCAACTGTCACGAATTTCAGCGCTCCAGGAATGGACAGAGACGCAATGCAAATATGTTAAATATTTTTCCCTAGACAATATAACCCAAAACAAATGAACAGCAAAGTAAGTGCGCACAAAATATACCCTGTACACAAAAGAGATATTAACAAAACTAGGTATATACATAATCAAACAGATGAGATATTAGCTGTATAATGTTTATAGTCTGACTGGCCAAGTGACACAGTCCCCAAGAAGTGACACAGTCCCCAAGAATTGAATGTTCTGACTGTCAGAGTAGCAGTGAACGTTGGCACGGCGTGGTGCAAGATGTCGGCCTGCGTAGTTGCAACACGACGTAGACATAGACCTTCGTTGTGAGTGACAAGGTTGTAGCCCCCTTATGAGACTTGCATTGTACAGGACGCAGTCTGGACTAGTAAGGCATTGTGTGGCTGGCGTGGTCAGGCGATTGTGGCACTGGACAAGGCCGGTTATGGCAGCGTGGCGTTGGGCCGGGGTTGCAGAGCATAGTCATGGCGATGTAGTCAGGTCTTGGAAGCTGTTGTTGGCCAACTCTTGGATGTCCTCTCATCTGTCCGTGGTCCCAAGCTACTACTTCCCGTCTCCAAAGCACAGCTAGAGATGCGACTGCCTTGCTTCTCATCCATGTCAGCAATGCGCGCTCCTTAGTTTTCCTCCCCTTTTCCTTCAATTTTTCGCTTACACTTCACATGCTTCCTCACCTCATGTATCCATTGTCCATTTCACTGACCAATGTCGCCTGCTCCACATTATCGCACATGCTCTGCCGGTGACTCGTGACAGTGCGAAAAGGCAAAGCATGGCAGCAAACGTATCCACTTGTCAGTCAGCACTGTGTTTGTCTTTTGTTTTATCTCATCTGTTGGTACTGTTCCTTGCCAAGGTGGCCAAGGTTTGTATTCAACATATGAAAAGAGTGCAGTGCAAACCGGAAAAGAGATGGTACCCTGGCTTGAATGGAAGCATACTCCGTTGACTTCAGTTGCACAAATGGCCAGGAGTGTACACCTTGAGACACTCTAGTTTATGGCATTGTAGGTCTTGAAGGCCGTGGAATTGGCTAACATGGCTAACACTTTTCTGCATGCTTCACTTGATGATTCTCGTAAACCACAAGTGTTCTCAGCATTATGTTCAAATGCCTTATGCCATTTTAATGTGATGTTTAACATGCCTCCCTTCTCTGCTACTAGTGCACTTTCTATTTCGTTGCTTATATGTACCTTTTATTTACTTATTAGTTATGTGTAATATCTGCAGTGTCATTGTCTTACAGCGACACTGTTACGAGGTGTTTCACAATGGTTACAGTCTATATTCTTTCTTTAATTATGTGCAATATATGCAGTGCCATTGAGACTTCCAACATCTTATGCGATGCTGTTAAGAAAAGTTACAATGTGGATGCAGCTACATTAAATGTAAATGCAACGCTGGTTTGAAGCCTTGAACTTGTTTTGAGACATAATTATCAACAATTATAAAATAAAAGTTACCTGCATATACCTTGTTTGAATACATAGCTTATTTGCACGGTTTCTGAATAAGTAATTCATAATTTTTGTTTCTCGCATCTTACTATACTGGCTTTGTGTTAAAAGTCAGCAAGGACCTTGTATGGCTGCTGCCGTAAAAGCAGATGCCAAGCTGCTGCTAGCCTGCATGCAGGCTATCACTAATACAACCAGCCTTGACCATGCTCGAGCGCAGCAGCACTTGCTGCGTGCAAGCAAGGCTGTGAGCCAGCAATCAGATCCCTTATTCCTCTGAAGGGTGTGAGAAATCTCTTATAACAGTGTTGTCAGATTGGCACAGTAAAACTTCATTTGGGCCTAGTTGGTACATAATTCTGAACTTAACGTTACAGCGCAAACACCTAAGACGAACCACAAGAAGCGCCAGTGTGTGTCGTGTCTTCTTGTGGTTCGTCTTGGGTGTTTGTGCTGTAATGTTAGGTTCAGATTGGCACACTTCTCTGAAAGATTTTTTTTTACTTTTTATTCTTCCCAAGATGTTATGGAATGAAGCTTCCAAAAGTTGTCATCTCGACTAGGCCACATGTTCTTTTAGGATGCGGTCTTCAGCACTGCCTGTTTTTTGCCTTTAATCGTCAGAAGTGAGCCCACACGGTGGTTCTAAGGCTCTGTAAGCCTTCTTGCACCAGCAGCATTGTCCGGGTGGAATATCAGTAAGGAAGCTTGGATGATGGCCATCAGAAGCCCACTAGTCATTATTCTGCCACTTTTGTTGCTTTTCTTGAGACAGCTTTTTCTTTCAATGTTATTATGTTAAGAAATTAAAGCATGACGTATGTTCGGAGCTAAGGGCATGATACACCGGCTTCAAAGTTCCTAGAGTCAGTCTGTGCAAGGAATTGTGAGGAGGTGCTGCTATTAAGGGCATGCACTTTCACCCGCTCTTAAAATCGGGGTACAATACAATGAACATTTTACCATCCCTTACGACTGTCTTTTAGCCACTATGTTTGCCTTTCGGTAATATGGGAGAAAAAAGCAAAGCTGAACTCTGCTTTATTTAGTCCACTCTGCCAGCTTGTCGCAGTAAATATGGCTCTGTTAGTGCCTACCAGAACTTTCATTTTCCTAATCATTTAATTTTGAAGTGCAATTAGTGTTGTGGCGTCTTCTCAACTTTTTGCTGCTTTAACTCTTGCACATGTCAATATTAATGAGAAATGATGTCCTCTTTACCTTGTGTAGTACCACAGTCTAGATTTGTCAGAGAATGCACTGTTATAGCTATGTTATTTCTACAATAACTGTATTGCACATTGTTTAGGCACTTGTGGCTGATTTCCATGTATTTTTTATGTACTTCATAAGGTCCTGGCTTAAACCTGCAGCTGGATGAGTTGCTTTCTATTCTTACTGTTTGGTTTGTGTAGATAACACATGGGCAAGAAAATCAAAAACCAGTTGAGAGATTGTGCTTGCGTCGTCCATTTCTTCCTTGCCTCTGCTTATGCAATAAATTTATTTTCTACAAAGCACTACTTTGCTTACTTTTGTTTGCATCTTCTAGCTTGCAAACCAATATATTGTGTATTTCTCAGTGTGGAAAATCAATATTGAAAATTCATAACTTGGCATACTAGCCGAGTCATGTGAACAGATACTCCCATATGTTCCTGTAAAACCTCCATGATCATTGTAAAGAAATACTATGGTACTTTGAAAAGCCTCCCTCGAATGTAAAAAAGTATTCCCATAGCTTCCTGCAAAAGCTCCCGGATGGATGTAAACACATGCTCCCATAATTCCCTGCATAAGCTCTTTGATGGAGGTAAACATATACTCCCATAGTTTCCTACAAAAGCTCCGCGATGGAGGTAAACACGTGCTCCCATAGTTCCCTGCGAAAGCTCTTTGATGGAGGTAAACATATACTTCCATAGTTCCCTACAAAAGCTCCGCGATGGAGGTAAACATATGCTCCCATAGTTGCCCGCAGAATCTCCGCGATGGAAGTAAACATATACTCCCATAAGTACCTCCACAACCTCCGCGATGGAGGTAAACATATACTCCCATAGTGACCCGCAGAAGCTCCGCGATGGAGGTAAACATATACTCCCATAGTTCCCTACAAAAGCTCCGCGATGGAGGTAAACATATGCTCCCATAGTTACCCGCAGAAGCTCCGCGATGGAAGTAAACATATACTCCCATAAGTACCGCCACAACCTCCGCGATGTAGGTAAACATATACTCCCATATGGCGTAGTAGTTCTTCGGAAACCCGCAAGGTGGAGAGAAGTAATGAATAAAGGGAAAATCAGACATCCACCTGTTCGTAGCAATTGCTACAAAGGAAACCCATACGGGTTCCTCGAAAGAAAAGCCTCATAGTTGAAGAAAAATTCGTCCTGGTCCGGGACTCGAACCCGGGACCACCGCCTTTCCGGGGCAGCCGCTCTACCATCTCAGCTAACCAGGCGGCTAGCAGATGGCAGGGCGAAGTCGAATTTGTCGACAACACGAAGCAAGGCAACAGTTTGACGTAGTAGTTCTGCGGAAACCCGCAATTGCGGGTCCACATACCAGGGAAGATTATGCATCATCTGCAGAGAGGATCCAAATTTGGGGTCCAAGCTGATGTTCCTGCACATGATCTCACTGCATTGAATTGGAAAGTGGCCACTCAGGAAAAGATGATAATCGGGACCACCGCCTTCTCAAAGGTGTTGACTGCCTGCTAAAGCTTGCTCCAAAAACCCCTGACTCGCACCATAGTAGATTGTTGAATGACATATCTTTTTTTAAGAGCAACAACCTGATGCTTACGCAAGCTGACAAAGAGAGTGGGCTCGCCGTATTACCCAAGTGAGAGAGAGAGAAATTTATTTACAGAAAGGCAGAGAGGTCGGCCTGAGCTATAACTTGCTCTGGCCTGCTACTCTACACTGGGGAAGAGGGATGGGGAGGGAAAGGGCTGATGAATGATGATGGTATAAGGAAGAGATGCGTATATACAAATTCAGAGTTGTGGCCTCTCTAAAGCCGTGCGTCCAGCCCAGTGGCTTGGAGAAAAGCTACAGCGGCTCTTGTTACCAGGGCTGCGCTGTTTGCATTAGGCCAAGGACCTAAAAGAAACTTGTCCGATAGCGGTCTCTCATGGATCTTTGCAATGGAAGAGACAAGTTGCTGTCGTTCTTGCGCGTAGGCGGGACACACACAAAATATATGTTCAAGCGTTTCTGGCACCTCACAGCATTCACAGTTTGGGCTAGTATCACTGGCACCTATTATATGTCTATAACGGTTGGTGAATGCGACACCAAGGCGAATCCGGTGCACCATGCTCGTGTGGCTTCTTTTGAGCTTGTGAGGCATACGAAATTTCATTTCTTGGTCCCATTTGTGTAATCTCTTGTGTCGTCGATCTGGTTGGGTCCAGTGTTCTAACGTAGAGTTGCGGTTTACGCGACGAAGTAGGACGTTTGTGTCTGTACGTGAGTACGGAATGCGTACTTCACAAGCATTATCTAAAGCAGTTTTCGCTTCAGCTTCTGCCTGTTCGTTCCCAATCAGGCCACAGTGTGAGGGTATCCACTGAAAGGTGACATTGTGGCCATATCTAGTTGCGTGGTCGAGCCGTTCTGTAATTTCTAGAACCATGGAATAATACGGGTCCCGTCTGAGGACACAGTCAATCGTTTGAAGAGCTGGCTTGCAATCGCAGAATATCGTCCATGCGTGAGGAGGCTCCTCGGAGAGAAATCGAAGTGCCTCCCGGATAGAAACAAGTTCTGCGGCAGTTGATGTTGAGCTATGGCCTAGTTTAAACCGCCGAGCAATGATCATATGTGGAATGACGAAGGCTGCAGTGGAGGCATATGGTGTGACAGAGCCATCGGTATACACGTGTGCAGTATCTCCGTACTTTGCAGAAATGTGCCACAGGGTGAGTTGCCTGAGGCCAATAGATGCAACGGATATGACTTTTTAGTAATTCCAGGTATCTGCAATGTAACGACAGGTTTAGGCAGAATCCACGGGGGTATCCTTGGAATACAGGCGGGAGAAAATCTCGATTGCAAAACGCATTGATGGCGCGATATAGTCCTTGAAAAGCTGGAACCTGGGTGGGTGGTAGGGAGCGATGACAGAGCGTGGTGCCTGTGTCGGGTCAACACGCGAAGTGACATTCGAAGAGGCTCGCAGAGCAAGTATACCCCAATATGACAAGTAAGAGCTTCTGCTATTGTTCTATTGGTTGACGTGCATCGTGGAGGCCTAAACATGTGTGCAATGCTTGAGCTTGAATGCTCTCCAGCGCGCGCACACAGCTAAGTCTCATGCTTGAGAGCGCCGGAATACTGTACCGTATATACCCTACGAATAGTGCTTGGTACGATTGGAGTAATGACGACTCCGAGGGGCCCCATCTTGTTCCTGCAATGACGCAAAGGACGTGTACAAAACTCTTCAGCTTTGACTTCAGTGCGGCGACGTGTCTTGACCAAGATAATCCCCGGTCTATGACTACACCAAAGAATCTGTGGTGTGTAACCGTAGGTATCGCTACTCCGTTAATGATTATCGGATACCTGGTCATTTGTTTTCGCATGTATGTAATCACGGAACATTTTTCTGTTGAGAGTTGGAGGCCTTGACGCCGCAGATACTTAGCTGTAATTGTCACTACACGTTGAAGCCTAGCACGCATTTGGGGACAGGTGGCTCCAGATGTCCATATGCACATGTCCGCATATGCGCTAATCTTCACCGTGCTAGGAAGTTCGGATGCAAGGCCAATCAATGCAACATTGAAAAGAGTTGGACTGAGAACTCCTCCTTGTGGAACACCTCGATGTATATGGTACTGTCCGGTGTCGCCATCACTTGTCGACATATACACCGTGCGCCCACTGAGGTAGCTAACATTCCATGCATATAGCCGGCCACCGACGTCTAAATCTTCCAGTGCATCAAGGATTGCATAATGGAGTACATTGTCGTATGCACCCTTAATATCCAGAAAAACAGCTCCAACTAACCGACGGCGACTTCTTTCTTGTTCAACAGTGGAGACCAAGTCGATAACACCGTCAATGGAAGAACGGCCTCTTCTAAATCCATGCATAAAATCAGGAAAGCAATTATTTTTCTTCAGAAATCATTCCAGCCTTGACAAGACCATTCTTTCCATTACTTTGTCGACGCAACTGGCTAAGGTGATCGGTCTGTAGGAGGAGAGCTTGTTAGGGTATTTCCCCGGTTTAAGCAGGCCTACAATGCAACTGCATTTCCAAGAATCTGGAACATTTCCTATCTCCCACGTCATATTATAATAAGATAGAAGAAGACGTCATGATTCGATGCCAAGATGTGTCACGTCAGCACCAGGACCAGACGGAATCACATACGTTACCCAAGGGAATTTACAATTAAAAATTTTTGGTAGCGACTAATAAGAACTGTGTCCCTGGAGAGAAAAGTGAAGTGCGAGGAAAAATTAAGTTCGTTGAGTTTTGTAAGCAATTATACCTTCGAAAGTTTGCCAGGGACATATCTAACAGCAGAGGGAACAGTTTGAGGGGGGTTTTCACAGCCAAGACACATAAGCCCAAAGTTCCGTAACAGGGATCGTGGCAGAAGTGTTAGCCAGTTTTTGCTAAAGAAGCTCAAGGCGCTAGCTTTAAACGACCCATTACTTTTAAAGAAATCAGTCGCAGTAGTACAGTTTTTAGAGCGAAATGATCATGTTGGTTTCGGTTTTTCGGAAGACGTGCAGGAGTTGTTTTATTCTGTTCCACAGAATCAACTGCTAGCATGTGTCAAAGAGTGCATAGAAGATAACGGCGACGCATCCTTCCAGAACACCGTTGGTTTGGCCGTTCGTAATTTTCTACCTTTATTGCAGTTTTATTTGAACTCGACTTTTATTGTATTTGAGAAGCAGCTGTTTTTGCAGTGTGATGGCATCTGCATAGGGTCTTGCGTAGCCCCTAATCTTTGTGACATTTTTCAGGTAAAGGTGGACAACACACTGGAATAAGTGTTTAATGGGGGGCCAGTTTTAAACATTTTTGGGCATGTTGACACTTATTTGGTGCTTTTATAAACAGCAGCCCACCTTCACCTACCCTCTACAGTAGGCAAAGTGTTATCTATATTTAGCAAACATGGACGTGAGTTGCCTTTCACCCTTGAACTTCCGAATCTTTCAATTTTAGTTTTTATACCTAAAAATTACGTTCAGTGATGAACATGTTGGCTGGGCCTCCAACCCACGGGCTAAGGAATTGCTGCCCTTTCACTCGGCACACTCCAAGACAATTAAGAGAAGTATACAGGTGTTGCATATGGAATAGGCTCTCCAAAAATCGTGCCTACATCAGATTAAGCTCAGTTTTCATAATCAGGTAAGCCGTCTTTTAGCTGCAGGGTTCCCCACCTCGGTCTTGACTGCCATTTCAGAAGTCCTCCTTGAAAAGTTCAAGTGTGGATGTGGAAGTGCAATGGTTGAGGATCAACTGAAGGCACCTAAGACAGAGGTGGTCCCTTACATCCACAAACTTTCCCACAATCTTAAGGTGGCAAGTAGGCACGGTGTGCCAATTTGTTTCTATGCCCGAAATGAGCTGGGAAAGTTGTGTCAACGTATATGTAATGCCAGAAAACGTGGATGCCAGAAGAAGCACCAACCGCCGTTAGTAAAATGTTCCACTGGAGTGGTGTATTGCATCCCCATGTCATGTGGGATGTTTTCTGTCCGTGAAATTGCTCGCTGTATCAATGACCGTTCAGGGGAACACCCTCAAAAACTGAAAAAAAAGACACTAGATGAGAAATATGCACATTTAGTTGCGCACGTGAGCAAGTATACGGATTGTGTGGCCCAGTTGAAAGTAACGACAATTCTAGGAAAGAGCAGTGACAAGACGGCGCGCATCAGTTTAAAAGCCTTGCACATTAGAAAATTCGGTAGCAACTGTTTTAGCACCCCTCACTTTGCTCTCTTTAAAGCTGAATCTGATCTTCTGGGTGCGGCTATCGGGGCTTCAGATTGCAAAGGAAAAGAAAAATAATTGTTTGCGCTTTGTTGTGTTTGGTTGGCTTCATTGCGCTTGTGAATTTGGCATGCTGTCACCCTTGACATGATTTTCCCTTTCATTTCCCTTGCTTCACTCTGGCATATACAGGGTGTCCCACATAACGTGAGCCAAGAATTTAAAAATGAAAGGCACGTGTGAAGGGAATTGAACGAAACCCATACTATTCGCAATAGCCTATAGTAACTCGGACAATTTATTGTTTTCCCCATTACTTGCTCATTAAATAAGTTTAATTACAGAACATTTAGTTATTGGCTGAGGACCCCAAGTATGGTACGCAGATTTGTAGAGCACCTTCAGAAACCACCGATCGAGTTCTTTCCTTTACTAAATGTCTCATGTAGTCCTTTTTTCCGGGTTGCAAAGAAAGCCCATGAAATATGAAGAAGGCCACGTGATGGAGCATAGTGGTATTGTGCTGCTCTCAAGTGTGCGTTCAGTGAACAAGGTTGGCTGCATCGTGACTGGTGACGAGAAAATGGCAGGGCATTCTTTATCTCATTGGCACCGCTCCGCCTGCAGCATGCATTTTCGCCATCATCCGTCGGGAGCCGACCTTGTTCACCGAAGGCACGCTTGAGAGGAGCACAATACCACTGCGCAAGCACACTGTCACGTGCCTTGTTTCATATTTCGCGGACTTTCTTTGCAACTCAGAAGAAATGACTATGTGAGACGTATCGTAAAGCAAACAACTCGATCGGTGGTTTCTCAACGGGCTCTACAAATCTGTGTGCCACACTTGGGGTCCTCAGCCAATAATTAGAGTTGGGTAATTAAATTTAATTAATTGGTGAGTTATGGGGAAAACAAAGGATTGTAGGAGTTACTATAGGCTATTGCGAATAGTATGCATTCGGTTCAGTTCGCTTCGAACGTGCCTTTCATTTAAAAAAAAAATTCTTGGCTCAAGTTATGTCAGACACCCTACAAGCTGTGCTATCCTTGCCAATAAAATCAGTTGTTTGTCAGCATTGTGTGTACGTGTCTGTCTTCTTGTGGTCTGTTTGTGCTGTTACCCATATGTTTCGAGATGAACTAACTCTCCCAAAAGGAAGTATTGATGACGTTACTGCTGTACTGAGGTGTTTTCTAGTAAGCTTGATTTTTTTCTCTCCCATTAAAAAAAAATTTTGCCAAGCTATGCCCATCCATGCAAATAGGCATTGTAGCAGTTAAGAGTCAACGTCCAGTTACATTATTTTTCACTTTAAGTAAACACAGTATAGATCACATAGTTAGCTGATAGATCCGTGTATTGATGCTCAATCATTAAAGAACACTATTTCATACATAGTGCTAAATTGTCTGGTTGCTTTTGCTGTAGCATTTGCTCGTTGTTGCTCATCAAATGAATTTAATTTCAACTGCACCACATAGAACATTCTGATTGGCACTTCTGTAATTTTAATAGTGATAATCAACCTACAAGCCCTAATTCAACAGCTGTCACGAATAATTTCTAATACTTTGGGTCCCTTTTCATGTGTTCTGTTTCACACTATGTATTTGGTCAGCACAGTGGGCATTCTTATATTCAATCTGCTTGGTGCTGTTGAGGTCAGAATACCTTCAACCAGCAAGTCTAAATTATAATGCTATCAATAAAACTTCGATTACTGGGCAGATGAAAGCATTTTATCTCATTCTAAAAGTATCTTTGTTGTAACCACCAGTGTCTAGAGCAAGCATCATATGCACAGCAACTCATAATAAGTTTTTAAGTTGGATGGGCGAGTATCTATAGCTAAGTATACCTGTGCATGTACTTTCTACATATTAGCTAGTGTTTTAGCCACACGAAACAGCCTATGTTGTGTTTGCTGAAATCAAATTTATGGTTGATGCACCTGCTTTATTTTGTTGTGCACTTACACTTCTGTGGTCTCTTAAGCACTGTAGTCGTGTGACAGCTAAAGTATTGCAGTAGTGTCGAAGTTAGCGTGCTACACTATGCCGACACATACCTATCACCGTATTCGTGCATTCTCCGAGAACCAGCTGTGTTCACTAGGCGAAATTTGTAGTGTCCTTATGAGTTTGCCATTCAGTTCATGTAACTTTTCAGGACAGAATTTGCACAGGGAGGGAAGGGAGACCATACAACATGACTGCTGCTAACAACTGTCTCTTTAGTTTCATGGAAGGATTAAAAATAACAATATCACTGGATGTGTGCTTATATTGTGCACAAGTTCTTTCAGAGGGAAGATGTAAGTTGTGATATAAAGGCATTAAACCACGATAAACAGTATTTGCATAAAACAAAAAGTAAATATGTGCAGAATAATTTCTATCCCTTGTCATCTAGAAAGGACGCTTTTCTTGCATTGACAGTGAGGGCTGGCTAACACGTCTTATTTATGTGGTACGCCTCACTGATTTCTCTCGTCAATTCTTCACCGTGGGTGAGAACCGATGAACGATCTTAATTTAGCCTGAGGCACTGTCGCAGCAATGCACGGTCAAGTTGGACGAGCATACTAGTGATTTCTTTGGCACACATTTGGCACATTTAGCTATGGCCAGTCTGCCCTGTGTACATTTGACCACATGTGAAAGGAATACAGTACACTGCCTCTCGCACACACTAGACAAACTTGCTTTAACCTAGCAAACCTCGTTTGCCTGCTCGCCTTTCTCAATTCACTTGTGGACTGTTGTGCATGTGTATATATATGTGTATCCCTAGCAAGCAGTCTTCAAGCGAATTGAGAAAGGCACCCAGGCTAGGGAGGCTTGCTTAGTTAAAGATACCACAAATTTGTCTTGTGTCCGTTAGCAGTTGTGTAGCCTATTCCTTTGATCATCTGTATATGTGGTCAAATGTACATTGGGCAGACTGGCTGGTGCCTCAACATGCACCCAGGAGAGCACCATATGTCCCACATGACAATGCATTGACATGACTTGTGCTATACATCAGATTTAGATTGTTCATCTGTTTTGTTCACCTCTGGTAACTGAATGGCCAACAATAACAGTAAGGAATATCACTTAAATACTGGGGCGTGTCAGTCCGCTCTCATTATGATTGCGGCAAAAAGAGGAACACTCTCTAAATGACACAGAATAGCAATCACTCTGTGCTTTCCAATTCTACTTGTTATGCAACATTTGCCCTCATTCTAAAAGAACGTTTGTGCAGTACAAGTGCACATGCAGTGTAAATATTTTCTGTATTCCTTCCCATAAAATAAACATCTAAACATTGAATTGGTAGCTTTTGTGCCCTGTGGTCTCTCTTCTGTCCCTTGTGTTGTACGCAAAAGTTAAACATGAACATGCACCAACTTTCTCAGTTACTCGTCAGTCAGTGTTGATACTCAATATGTTTCCAGCCAGAACATTCTTACCATTTATGTCACATCCAGTCATTATAGTACCACTCTGGCTTTTCATAAAGCATGCTAATATGTACTTCTGCATTTATAGTTTATGTAATGATAGCCTAACAGCACAAGCCAAAAGTTGTAGAGATACAAGCTGTCTAATTGCTCAGAGGGTGATCAGAGGCGGATACTAAGAGAGCTCTTCTGATTGGCTGTTACAACCTGTGCCACACAGTAACTTTCTCTTGAGCGACTTGGTCTTTGCTAAATGCCATGCTGTTGTAGTGCAACAAACTGCAAGAAGAAAGATACAAAAGGACAGAAAGAAGGGAAAGAAAGATGGCACTACACTCGCAACTGTTTATTAGGCACAAAACTTGCTACATATATATTGCGCACACTCTTGACGTCAGGGGCAGCAAAAAGAGCAAGTGACAGGTCATGTTGTTTGTGTGAAACCCAACAATTTCATTTCCACATCATATAAAAAACATGTTTGACTAACACATGCTTGACCACTGATCTGAATGTGATATGCCTCTAGTAGCTCCTGCGCGGTTTTATCTCTACTCTTACCTAGGATTCTCACCTCAGAAAAACGTGGCTTACAGGAGCCCGATTTGCAATGTGCAGAGAGATGGGTGTTCATATCCTTTTTTAAATTGTTTTTGTTCCCTCATTCGGTCATTCACACAATGGCCAATCTGCCCGACATAGGTTTTCCCATAACTTAACGGTGTATGGTAAACCACGTGGACCGCTTTTCCACATAGATTTTCTGTCTAGTTTCAAGCATCATGTCCAGCAGCTTTTAAATGCCAGATTTCCTCATTCGGTCATCACCTAGTGGCAGAAACCTCGCTGCAGCAACTCAAATGTAACAATAATCCAAAGGGGAGTGAGGGAAGTAAGCACGATTCCCAAAGAAAGGCTCAGGTGGCACCTTATTACCACAGGGTGAGCCACAGCCTCAAGGCGGCGAACAGGTATGAGGTACCTGTTGTTTTCTTCCTCGAACCTGTGCCTATGTCTTGCCTATGTCCCCGAATCATAGAATGTGCAGTGCAAATTTACGAAGTCAAACATGCAAAGTGCTACGTGGAAAAGTGTTCCACTGCTGTGGTTTACCAGATACATGTACCGCTAAGTTACAGGAAAACCTACATCGGGCAGACTGGCCGTTGTGTGAACGACTGAATGAGGGAACATGCAAACAATTTAAAAGCGCATATGAATGCCCATTTTTCTGCGTATTGTATACCGTGCTGCTGTACTGTAAGCCAAGTTTTTCTGTGGTGAGATTCCTAGGTAAGAGTAGCGATAAAACTGCGCAGGAACTGCTAGAGGCATGTCACATTCGTATAACTGGTCAAGCGTGTGTTAGTCAAACATCTGTTTTGTTATATGATGCAAAAAGAAATTGTTGGGTTTGACGCAAACAAGATGACCTGACACTTGCTCTTTTCTTCCCCTGATGTCGAGAGTGTGCGCGGTATATATGTAGCAAGTTTCATGCCTAATAAACAGTTGAGTGTGGCGCCGTCTTTCCCTTTTTTTTGTCCTTTAGAACCTTTCTTTTTCCGTTTTTTTTTGTGCTACACCATGCCGTACAAGCTGTACCACTTTCTACGCTTCACAAAGCTGAAGGTTGACTTGGGCTCACTGAAAGTGGTTATGAATTGCTTGTGTAGTCTCTTTAAAGATTACTTTCAAACAGAGGTAAGCCATATAATTTTGTGTGGAGCCCCTACACTAATGCCACTGCACATACTTCTTTTTGCTGGCAGCAGTTAGTGACATAAAACCAATGGCTCATTGCACAAACAATAAAAATGCATAAAAAATGCTTGATGTCAGATTTCTCAGGTTCCTGTAAACAAAGCAAATTAGCTGCTTTAATGAGAAAGTTTGGCAGACTGGGTGGGAATAGAACCTAGGGTGTGAAACAAGGACACTTCTGTGATGCCACAATATGAATGTGCTTTTGGAAGTAACTGTTGCAGATGTAAACTATACTGAGGGTGAGCTTTGTGTTGTGGCAAGAACTAGGTCCTTAAAAATCGGTTGTCAGTCCCTTTAAGGTGTGCCTACTGTGTGTGTTATATTGTGCACGTCACATTGCAGCCATCTGGTTCACTAAAGATGCTCTCACGTTCCCACACCTAAGCAGTCTTAACGTGTCTCTGCCCTTTTATTGCAGGTACACCTAGGAAATGTATACATTGACGAGGAGTGGCACCTGCTCTAGTGCCATGGCTAGGACTCCCTGTTCTGCAAAGAACTGGCGAAACTGGTGTGGGGAGTTCTGGCACTCAGGATAGGAGCATCACAGGGGCTCTTTTGGTGGTGCTTCCTGAACGACCGCAATTTCATTGAGAAGCCGGCATTGAGCCTCCATAAATTGGAAGTTGTGGACAGTATCATCGACATTGTTTCAAATTTGTTTGTGTAATGTTTGTAACAATACATGTATTACAGTGAAATCATTAATTTTCCAGATGCACTTGATGCATATCTTTCGAGATGTGGCGCCCCTGAGGAGGAGAAATCGCGGTGCTCAAAATGAACCGTAGCCTAGCAGACATGGTGAGAGAAATTAAGTAAGCGTGTAATTGCACACATGTGTACATGCAGTAAACCTCATTAATTTGAAGTCGTGGGGGCCATGCGAAATGTCAGGACTAAGCAAACGCAACCAAAATGGTTTAAAATATATATTTATGTTTCGGCTTCCCACAGGAGCCTTGTTCACAATGAAACCAGCAGCAGAGTAGGTAGCGTTCTTATCTGCAGCTCAAAACATGATTAAGGTACTTGGCATACATGGACATGGATGATTAGAGATTCAAGATAAAGACACATAAAATGATTTCATCCTTAACAATCAAGCGATATTTTTCCTAGCTAATTGTGACGTAGTTGCGCAGTGCTCGGCCAGGGCATTCGATGCAAAGTATCGTTTCTGGACATCATTCCTGTGCTGTTTAAGTCTTTTTTTGGAGTTGCCGGTTTCTCCGATGTAGCCATACCGACAGTTCGCACACCGAAGGACCTACACTACGCCTGGGAACTTGCCCTTTTGCGAACGGTCTTTCACATGCATGAGCTCGTGTTTAAGTTTTGGAACGTGCACAACCTGCACATCATATGACCACAACGCATGCAAGGGTCTCGCTTATGCAGGGGACATATGGTATTGAAGCCCATTTTTCGGGGGGTCCAGGGTGGGTGGGTACTGCGCAAGCCAGCTGGCACCCTACTGTGTCAATGGAGTACAGGTCGAGGTTTAACTCAAGGTTGGCTCGTTTACATCGACACCTAAGGTCTTCTTCAGATATGTCGACTGTTTCAGAGTTTTCCAACAACAGAATGTTCACCTCTTCACGGCTCACTTAAACAGTAATGCAAGCAGCAATAAGGTTAACCATAGAAGTGGAATCTGAAGGCCAACTGTCATTCTTGGACAGCCTCGTGCAACATAAAGGGCCAATCCTGTTATTCGAGGTGTTTAGGAAGCTAACTCACACGGGGCGCTACCTCAACTACACATTGGTGCACCCTGCTTCGCAAAAGAGGTCTGTTGTCTCCTCTCTTCGTTGGGTGAAAAATGTGTGCACAACAGCAGAAGACCACATGGCAGACAATTCACTTGTGCGGTGGGAATTGATGGCTTGGGGATAACCTGAGTACTTCATTGACTCAGTAGGGTGCCAGCTGGCTCACGCAGTACCCACCCACCCTGGACCCCCCAAAAAGACGGGCTTCAATACCGTACATCCGTGGCATTAGCGAGGCCCTTGCTCATGTGGAAGAGCACGGCAGGAAGAACAAATCCTGACAAGCTTGCCAACTGTCACGAATTTCAGCGCTCCAAGAATGGACAGAGACGCAATGCAAATATGTTAAATATTTTTCCCAAGACACAATATAACCCAAAACAAATGAACAGCAAAGTAAGTGCGCACAAAATATACCCTGTACACAAAAGAGATATTAACAAAACTAGGTATATACATAATCAAACAAATCAGATATTAGCTGTATAATGTTTATAGTCTGACTGGCCAAGTGACAGTCCCCAAGAATCGAATGTTCTGACTGTCAGAGTAGCAGTGAACGTTGGCAGGGCGTGGTGCAAGATGTCGGCCTGCGTAGTTGCAACACGACGTAGACATAGACCTTCGTTGTGAGTGACGAGGTTGTAGCCCCCTTACGAGACTTGCATTGCACAGGACGCAGTCTGGACTAGTCGGGCATTGTGTGGCCGATGTGGTCAGGTGATTGTGGCACTGGACAAGGCCGGTTATGGCAGCGTGGCTTTGGGCCGGGGTTGCAGAGCATAGTGATGGCGATGTAGTCAGGTCTTGGAAGCTGTTGTTGGCCAACTCTTGGATGTCCTCTCGTCTGTCTGTGGTCCCAACCTACTACTTCCCATCTCCAAAGCACAGCTAGAGATGCGACTGCCTTGCTTCTCATCCATGTCAGCAATGCGCGCTCCTTGGTTTTCCTCCCCTTTTCCTTCAATTTTTCGCTGACACTTCACATGCTTCCTCACCTCATGTATCCATTGTCCATTTCACTGACCAATGTCGCCTGCTCCACATTATCGCACATGCTCTGCCGGTGACTCGTGACAGTGCGAAAAGGCAAAGCATGGCAGCAAACGTATCCACTTGTCAGTCAGCACTGTGTTTGTCTTTTGTTTTATCTCATCTGTTGGTACTGTTCCTTGCCAAGGTGGCCAAGGTTTGTATTCAACATATGAAAAGTGTGCAGTGCAAACCGGAAAAGAGATGGTACCCTGGCTTGAATGGAAGCATACTCCGTTGACTTCAGTTGCACAAATGGCCAGGAGTGTACACCTTGAGACACTCTAGTTTATGGCATTGTAGGTCTTGAAGGCCGTGGAATTGGCTAACATGGCTAACACTTTTCTGCATGCTTCACTTGATGATTCTCGTAAACCACAAGTGTTCTCAGCATTATGTTCAAATGCCTTATGCCATTTTAATGTGATGTTTAACATGCCTCCCTTCTCTGCTACTAGTGCACTTTCTATTTCGTTGCTTATATGTACCTTTTATTTACTTATTAGTTATGTGTAATATCTGCAGTGTCATTGTCTTACAGCGACACTGTTACGAGGTGTTTCAGAATGGTTACAGTCTATATTCTTTCTTTAATTATGTGCAATATATGCAGTGCCATTGAGACTTCCAACATCTTAAGCGATGCTGTTAAGAAAAGTTACAATGCGGATGCAGCTACATTAAATGTAAACGCAACGCTGGTTCGAAGCCTAGAACTTGTTTTGAGACATAAATATCAACAATTATAAAATAATAGTTACCTGCATATACCTTGTTTGAATACATAGCTTATTTGCACGGTTCCTGAATAAGTAATTCATAATTTGTTTCTCGCATCTTATTATACTGGCTTTGTGTTAAAAGTCAGCAAGGACCTTGTATGGCTGCTGCCGTAAAAGCAGATTCCAAGCTGCTGCTAGCCTGCATGCAGGCTATCACTAATACAACCAGCCTTGACCATGCTCGAGCGCAGCAGCACTGGCTGCGTGCAAGCAAGGCTGTGAGCCAGCAATCAGATCCCTTATTCCTCTGAAGGGTGTGAGAAATCTCTTATAACAGTGTGGTCAGATTGGCACAGTAAAACTTCATTTGGGCCTAGTTGGTACATAATTCTGAACTTAACGTTACAGCGCAAACACCTAAGACGAACCACAAGAGCCAGTGTGTGTCGTGTCTTCTTGTGGTTCGTCTTGGGTGTTTGCGCTGTAATGTTAAGTTCAGATTGGCACACTTCTCTGAAAGATTTTTTTTGTACTTTTTATTCTTCCCAAGATGTTATGGAATGAAGCTTCCAAAAGTTGTCATCTCGACTAGGCCACATGTTCTTTTATGATGCGGTCTTCAGCACTGCCTGTTTTTTGCCTTTAATCGTCAGAAGTGAGCCCACACGCTGGTTCTAAGGCTCTGTAAGCCTTCTTGCACCAGCAGCATTGTCCGAGTGGAATATCAGTAAGGAAGCTTGGATGATGGCCATCAGAAGCCCACTTGTCATTATTCTGCCACTTTTGTTGCTTTTCTTGAGACTGCTTTTTCTTTCAATGTTATTATGTTAAGAAATTAAAGCATGACGTATGTTCGGAGCTAAGGGCATGATCCACCGGCTTCAAAGTTCCTAGAGTCAGTCTGTGCATGGAATTGTGAGGCGGTACTGCTATTAAGGGCATGCACTTTCACCCGCTCTCAAAATCGGGGTACAATACAATGAACATTTTACCATCCCTTACGACTCTCTCTTAGCCACTATGTTTGCCTTTCGGTAATATGGGGGAAAAAAGCAAAGCTGAACTCTGCTTTATTTAGTCCACTCTCCCAGCTTGTCACAGTAAAAGTGGCTCTGTTAGTGCCTACTAGAACTTTCATTTTCCTAATCATTTAATTTTGAAGTGCAATAAGTGTTTTGGCGTCTTCTCAACTTTTTGCTGCTTTAACTCTTGCACATGTCAATATTAATGAGAAATGATGTCCTCTTTACCTTGTGTAGTACCACAGTCTAGATTTGTCAGAGAATGCACTGTTATAGCTATGGTATTTCTACAATAAATTTATTGCACCTTGTTTAGGCACTTGTGGCTGATTTCCATGTTTTTTTATGTACTTCATAAGGTCTTGGCTTAAACCTGCAGCTGGATGAGTTGCTTTCTATTCTTACTGTTTGGTTTGTGCACATAACACATGGGCAAGAAAATCAAAACCAGTTGAGAGATTGTGCTTGCGTCGTCCATTTCTTCCTTGCCTCTGCTTATGCAATAAATTTATTTTCTACAAAGCACTACTTTGCTTACTTTTGTTTGCATCTTCTAGCTTGCAAACCAATATATTGTGTATTTCTCAGTGTGGAAAATCAATATTGAAAATTCATAACTTGGCATACTAGCCGAGTCATGTGAACAGATACTCCCATATGTTCCTGTAAAACATCCATGATCATTGTAAAGAAATACTATGGTACTTTGAAAAGCCTCCCTCGAATGTAAAAAAAGTATTCCCATAGCTTCCTGCAAAAACTCCGTGATGGATGTAAACACATGCTCCCATAATTCCCTGCATAAGCTCTTTGATGGAGGTAAACATATACTCCCATAGTTCCCTACAAAAGCTCCGCGATGGAGGTAAACACGTGCTCCCATAGTTCCCTGCGCAAGCTCTTTGATGGAGGTAAACATATACTCCCATAGTTCCCTACAAAAGCTCCGCGATGGAGGAAAACATATGCTCCCATAGTTGCCCGCAGAAGCTCCGCGATGGAAGTAAACATATACTCCCATAAGTACCTCCACAACCTCCGCGATGGAGGTAAATATACTCCCATAGTTGCCCGCAGAAGCTCCGCGATGGAGGTAAACAAGTGCTCCCATAGTTCCCTGCAAAAGCTCTTTGATGGAGGTAAACATATACTGCCATAGTTCCCTACAAAAGCTCCGCGATGGAGGTAAACATATGCTCCCATAGTTACCCGCAGAAGCTCCGCGATGGAAGTAAACATACACTCCCATAAGTACCTCCACAACCTCCGCGATGGAGGTAAACATATACTCCCATAGTTGCCCGCAGAAGCTCCGCGATGGAAGTAAACATATACTCCCATAAGTACCTCCACAACCTCCGTTCAGCAGCGGAGTAAATCTTTTACTCCGCCTACCCGGAGTATATTTACCTCCCATCAGGGAATGCGGTAGAGGACAAGTCATTTACTCCAATCTCGGATCATTTTTGCTAACAGTGTAGAAAGAGCTGCTGAGCTATGGTGTCTAATGCCTCGAAGACATATATTTGTGAAGAATGGTCAGAACCCACGCTTCCGTGCAGATAACGCTAATAAAAGGTTGCACACACACACGTTCTACACATTCAAGCCTACGTCGATGCTGTTTCTGCCTTTTTATATATTGTACAAATAGTACTCAGAGATGCGGGGGCTCCTGGCGGTGACGCGTCGTTGTTTCTATACGATGGTTTAGTGCGTGGTTTTGCATGCATTAGGCTTGAAAGAGCTGGTGAGCTATGGTGTCTAAAGCCTCCAGTACATATATTTGTGAAGGATGGTCAGAACCCATGGTTCCGTGCAGATAACGCGAAAAAATAGTTGCACACACACACGTCCCATACTTTCAAGCCTACGACGCTGCTCCTTCTGTCCTTTTATATATTGTATAAATAGTACTTAGAGATGCGGGGGCTCCTGGCGGTGAGGCGTCGTTGTTTCTGTACGCAAGTTTACTGCCAGTTTTTGCACGCATTAGGCTAGAAAGAGCTGGTGAGCTACGGTGTCTAATGCCTCGAGGACATATACTTCTGAAGAATGCTCAGAACCCACGCTTCCGTGGAGATAACACGAATAAAATGTTGCACAACACACTCTCCCCACCCTTTCAAGCCTACGTCGCTGCTCCTTCTGCCCTTTTATATATTGTATAAATAGCACTCAGAGATGTGGGGGCTCCTGGCGGTGAGGCGTCGTTGTTTCTATACGCAAGTTTACTGCGAGCTTTTGCACGCATTAGGCTAGAAAGAGCTAGCGAGCCACGGTGTCTAATGCCTCCAGGACATATATTTGTGAAGAATGGTCAGAACCCACGGTTCCGTGCAGATAACGCGAATAAAAGGCTGCACAAAAAACGTCCCACACATTCAAGCCTACGTCGCTGCTCCTTTTTGCCTTTTATATATTAGGCAGTTTTAGTGTTGGGGACGCAAGGCGTTGGGGCCCCAAGCGCTTGGGTGCGTTTGCGTTTGCGTACGCAAGCAGAAACGTGTTATAGGTTAGCGGCCCCAAACGCAAACCGCAATGAGGTCGCATGCGCTCGGAGCACCACCAACGTCTGATCGTTGCTGCGTTATCATTTTATAAAATATGAAATGAAGCATATGAAGTAAAGTACACTAAACTCTTTTTATTAGAAGCAATTAATATATATGAAAACGATGTATGTCGACACTAGGCAAAAGATCCATAAGATTATCTACGCGCTTACGGTACGACTGAGGCCCAGCCGAAGCAATCCAAACATACGTTTGGTACGCTGTTAGCATGCTGTTAGGCATCCGTGCTGTTAGGCTTCTCGTGCAGCGTAATCCGACGTGGTCTCTGTTTTGATCATTTAGAGCCTCCTGCAGATTTTGACATGACGCCGTTGCGGCGACAGCGTGCCCGTGTGCTATGCGACCAGCTTCTTTACCTTGATCTGTCGTGGACAGAAATAGAAGATTTATTCCTCGCCCGCCGCGCGCCCACAGAAAGGAAGAGGATTTCGTCCACCGGTTTCGTGGACGCTGCGGCTATGGATGACCAAACTTTTCGGAGGCTGTTCCGAATCGAGAAGGGCGACCTCCACATGCTCAAGGATGCCTTGCGCATCACGGAAATCCGGAGCAGCCAGGGAGTCACTGTGTCGGCAGAGGAAGCTCTATTGATGGGTCTGCGCAGACTTGCGTACCCCAATAGATGGTGGGATTTAGAGCCCCTTTTCGGCCGACACGCGTCCGCAATGTCAAGCATCGTGAGCATACTGTTCAATCATATTGACAGCTCATTCGGCCATCTGCTGGACGACTTGAATAACCACAGCTGGCTGCGTCTCAGTGACTTGGAGGATTTTTCCAAAGTAAGTGGGCGAAAATTGTATTGGTGTGATTTGCTTTTGCACACTTCATGTTCTTGCACTGCACCCTTTTTTGTGCTTTTGTTTTTGTGCAACAGATAAATGTTTACTTGATACGAGGTATTAAAATCTTTTTCTCCAGTTTTGCATGCGGCATGCTATGGCTGCTCATTGCTGTCACCATCCGATTGCCAGTAAATTAAGTAAATGTTTCAGCAGCAAATGTATACTACAGGCTAAAATATATTGTGACAGTAAGCTCAGCGTTACCGCTAAAATTGAGCGTGTACATGCAGTTTTGACTGAGGAGGTTTTGTTTGTCTTTACAGGCTGTGTATGACAGAGGGGCTCCCCTGCGCATTTGTTGGGGCTTTGTGGATGGCACGGCAAGGCCCATTTGCCACCCTTCAGTGAACCAGCGCATGTATTTTTCTGGGCACAAGAGGCACCACGCACTCAAGTATCAGGCAATCATGTGTGCCAATGGGATTGTGTGCCAACTTGATGGGCCTTATGAAGGGCACAGGCATGACGCTGGTCAGTGTTTCTTTGTTTAATGTAGAGTTTGTAAAACAATTACAGCTAGATCGGAATGTTTGTTAGGGCGTTTCAAGCACTATAGTTGACACAGAACCAAAGTAAGACACAATACCACGGATAAAGCACCGACTTTCAATTGACTGATTTTATTAGGTAAATGATTACATATGTCCGTGAAATGCCTTAAGATCTTTCATGACAATGCAAGAGCACAGGTGTTATTGCTCTACAGATACTGCAGTCCATGCTGTTCTCCCAGACATTTGTGTTCTTTTCCATGCTTTTTTTGCATTCTTGGTTCCTACTATAATGAGTTGTGCACTTTGCATGTGACATATATAAACATTTACCTAATGAAATCTGCTAGCTTAAAGTCAGTGCTTTGTCAGTCGTATGGTGTCTTTCTCTTATTGAACATCAGCTATAACGCTGCCCTTAATACAAAAGTTTACATTTGCAGACAAACTAATTGTGTATGCGAATTTCTTGGGTTCAGGCGAGACCCAAGCAGAGTTTAGACGTGACATATGGGAGCCACTTGTGTCCACTTTATCTAGAACCAACTTCTCTAACCCAACTAGATGTCCACACACTTGGAATAATTCCTACACATTACCTACACCTTTCTCCTCATTTTAACCATCTGTAAACAATTTTTCATGTTTATTTCAATGACAGTTTCACAAAAATCTAATATGAAACCACTGCTTTTGCCTCATTTCCGCATTGCTACTGCATGTTGTTTACCATGCCACTTATACTGAGGTGGAAATGCATTAAACACACATTCAGGTTGCAATTTGGAAAAGGCAACCACCCATAATTGATCTTATAGTCCGAAATGTTGAGCTACAACCATCTGCTACGGATTGTTCTATGGTGCGGGCCATCACAACCTATTAAGCACTGCCTGAAACAGTGTCAGAGCTAGAGCCACCCTGCAGTGAAGATACACAGCTTCATGGCCATTTTTAAAAGCATTTGTTCTTTTTTTACACAGGTATCCTGCGCGACAGTGGCCTCTACGAGAAGTTGGAGCGGCTAGTGCAGGGTAACTCCTACTGCATCTATGGTGAACCTGCGTATCCTTTGCGCACTCTCCTGATGAGGCCTTACGCCGGTGCTGCCCTCACTCGCCAGCAAGAGCTCTTCAACAAGCAAATGAGCACAGTTCGTCAAGCAGTGGAATGGGGATTCGGCAAGACTGTGGCTCAGTTTTCATTCCTTGATTTGAAAAAAAATCAGAAGCTGCTGCTGCAAAACCTTGGGCAGATGTACCATGTCGGAACTTTGCTTGCGAACTGCCACACATGTATCTATGGAAGTCAAACTGGCATGTTTTTTGGTATCCGTGCACCTGAACTGCACGAATATTTGGAAGTCTAAAGGAGTACCAAGATGATATTTGCCTCCTCGTAGTTTTTTTAAAGGGACACTAAACCGAAACAATAAATCAGTTTAGACTAATGAAGCATTGTTTGAGAACCCTGTAGGCAGCCATTTAAAAAAATAGTTTGATTATTAGTTGAGAAAATGAAGGTCCAAGTATCAGTATTTGAATTTCGCGCCAGAACCCCAGCGCTGGTCTGTCAGCGTGACGTCAGGGATTCCAAAGTGCTTTCATATTTGGGCCGCATTGGCTGAGTAAAGGTTCCCGAAACTTGCCATGTTTAATATTTGGTTCCTTTAGAACCCAATGTAGACAATCTGTACTGCTATATATATAATTAGTAGGCCCTAGAAGATGCCATCAAAATCCAAGACGTCACAGCCCCCAGGTGCGGGAATTTAAGTAGGTGCTGCCACCCGTATTTCGTTTTTGCGCTTTTTCTGGCTTACCAAATGTCTTATCGTTGTAAGAGTGGTGTTTTTGGTGTTGTAGAACGGTAATTTACTTATGCAGAAGAAATCATTTTTGTCTTTAGTGTCCCTTTAAATAAAGGTAGTTGAGCTCGAAACCTCACAAAGTATATTAACAAGCCTCGGCGTACCCTAAATAATTTTCTTCAGCTGCTCCGTTGCACGACATCACGATATGAAGGGTGGTGACATGGCAACAGAGCATCTTGACAGTTTGGCACACACTGCAGCTTGCTCGGTCATCTGCTATGCTGCTGCTGTTCATTGCGCAGCTCAGTGTAGCGCATAACAAACCCCCTGATCACAAGTTGAAGAAAATGCAACAATTTCACAATGGCCTGCTCCAATTTGACCACCACCACCCTTTGCGTCATGATGGTAGGCCACATAGATCTCCTGGGAAAGTAAACCAAAATGGTTGTGCACTAGCCCGAACAGTAAGTTGTTTATAGTGGTTTGGGGCTGATTAGCAGACAGGGTTCTGCATGATTCGCTTAGCGGGTTCGAAAAAAGATTTGTGCCTACTGCTGCACTGTTCTTGCTAAAATTTTGCTGAAAGACCACATTTTAGAGTCTACAATGTTCAGTGTAACAATGTTCAGTGTAATTTCCTGATTCTTAAGAAAAAAGTGCAGCTGCCATGACAGTGTGACCATAAACTTGTCTTGCCATCTGCCGGCAGCTACAGTACCTGCTATAAGCCTACGAAAAAGGACCATGCTGCCAAAATGTGCAAATCTAAGCTTGTCCGCAATGTAGAGTGAAGAGTGCAACAATGAACTCACTTTGTGTCACGTGAACCACAAAGAAGGCATGCCCGCCATTTTACTTGAGGTTCTAATGATAAAGTGATACGCATGGAACTTGCCACGGGCGCAGCAGTGTCAATAATGTCAAAAGTAGAGTGTGCGAAACACTTTCCAAATGGCTCTTGCAGACAAGCAAATGTCAAATTAGCTATGTGCAATGGCACGGCAGTCCCTACGGTAGGCTTCATGAATGTAAAGGTGCAATGCGAAGAGCAGTGCTTCGAATTGCCACTGGTCGTAGTGAAAGAAGCGCAGGGGGAAGAATGCCTACATTCTGTGGCTTTCTAAAATCAAAATATATTGGCTTAAAGTCTTGTCTGTAAAGGCTTTGGATAAGGAGACGTCGCTTGCTGAGAAGTTTTTCAAAGTGTTTGATGCGGGTTTTGGTACCATTAAGGGGTTGAATGCAACATTGAATTGAAGGAGGAAGTGTGCCCTGTATTCATCAAAGCACGACCAGTGCCACATGCTTTGCGCGAGGGAGTTGAGCAAAAATTGGTCAAGCTAGAAACAGCTGGTGTCATATACAAGGTCAGACACAGTACTTGGGCAACGCCGCTTGCAAGCAGTGGTGGAGCAGATACAGCGCAATATGCCGAGGACCGCCTGTTACTTAGATGTAGTCATTGCAGGTGACAATTGCAAGGAGTGCTACCACAGAGTGGAGCAACTGCTTCGACACCTAGGTGAACACAGCATAATAGTGAACACTAAGAAATGCAGTCTCTTCCAGCAGCGCGTCACATATTTGGGGCACCAGATCGACAAGAATGGCTTGCACCCATTAAGCCATTAGAAAAGCACGAAGGCCCACTAGCGTGACCCAGCTGAAGGCTATTTTGGGTTTGGTTAACTACTATGGGAAATTTTTGCCAAATTTGGCCTCGGTCTTGGAACCATTGCACTACTTGCTTCAAAAAGAAACCAAATGGCACTGGTCACGTGAATGTGATGAGGCATTCGGCAGATGCAAAGAAATGTTCACTGGTAAGAGTATGCTGCAACTCTATGATGTGGAAAAAAAAAATCAATCACATGCGATGCATCCGATTATAGGTTACGTGCTGCGGTAGCGCACGTGATGAACGGGGAGGAAAAGCCAGTTGCTTTTGCTTCACGGTCACTGTTCGTGTCCGAACGTAACTACGGAAAAATTGAAAAAGAAGCACTTGGTATCGTGTTTGCTGTAAAAAAAATTCACAAGTACCTGCACAGACGGTCTTTTGATATAATTACCGATCACCAGCCCATGACAATTTTGTTTGATCCTAAACAGTCGGGCAGTTCAGTGGCCACTGCAAGAGTGCATCGCTGATTGACATTTTTGGCCGACTACAGCTATAGAACCGAACACAAGCCAGGATTGGCTATGCAGCATACCGACGCATTGTCTCGCTTAGCCCTACCCAACACAGGCAGCAACCCTGAGGAAATCTTTTACTTTTCGGCCCTAAGTGACTTGCTGTTAACATCAAAGGATGTCAGCCCGGAAACGGGGCGCAATGAAATGCTGAGAGCTGTGCGTGACATGATTTGGCTTGGATGGCCCAAAGCAGTGTCCAGGGAGCTAAAGCCATTCTGGATATGCCAGTTGGACCTGCAATTGATCTTCTGCAATTTCTGCATGAACAGCACTTGGGAATAACCCAAATGAAAGTATTAGCAAGGTAAATAGTACGGTGGCTTGGAATGGACAAGGCCCTCAAAAACATTGTGCACAAATGTGAAATATGCCAGACTGTACTCCTTGTAGCGCCACCCATACCTTTATCGCCGTGGAAAGTGTGTGAAACACCGTGGGAACAAGTGCGTTTAGATTTCACCCAAGAAAAAGGGAAGACATTTCTTGTGGCTATTGACACGTATTCCAAATGGTTGGAAATTAAGAGCATGAATGGAACAACCACCCCGAAGACAGTTGAAGACAGTGGTGTACTCTTCGTTCGCAGCGCATGGCCTTCCTCTGGAGGTAGTGACAGACAACGGGCCAGAGTTTTGAGCCGCTGAGTGCCAAAATAAGAACGTCTTCTGATATGCGCAGAGGTCCGCCGCGCGTGTCTGCTGTAGGTGATCGTGTACTAGTGCATTTTGCGCGCGGAGAAGTGGCCTTCAACATATCTAGTGAATGCGCGAAAGAAATTGTGGCTCGTGCACGCGGACCACCTGTGACCACTGAACATAGATCCCACGATACGTGACCCACTGGTTGAAGTAGAACTGCCACATGCACCTGACATCACTGATACTACACCGACGACAGACCAAAGCCAGGAGTAATCATCACCAGCAACGACTCCATTGCATTCCGGCAGTCATGAGCAGCTGGTAACCCTACGAAGGAGCGCAAGGGATTGGCGCCCACCTGAGTGCCTAACTTATCATTTCTAAAATTGTGCGTGAAGGAAATGTAACGTCATCAGTCATTTGCGTGGCACATTTGTGTGCTCGCAAGCTACTGCTGGCTGCGCATGCGCCAAGAGATTACGTGTGCTTATTAGGAGCCAGAGTATTGTTGTGTTCTCTTCTTGTGGTTGACTTGAGGCTGCCAGCATGCGGCTCGATAATAACTTATCTTCTAACCCGTGCCTGGTATCAAGCTACAACAGGCTGCCTCCATAGCTCTATGACGCGCCACTCTCCGAAACACCAATGTACCGTGCGAACTGCACTGAAAGCGCTGCTTTCAGATTGTTAGATCGCCCCTCATTCCGATGTCCATCGTATTGTTGAAGTTCGGCAGATCGGTCTTCGTTGACAGCCTTTTGCTCCTTCCTCTTCATTTACATGCTGTGCACTTTCAGATAGATGACATGGACTGAGAAGCTGTCAAGCTTGGTGGTTTGCGAGCTTGAAATCTTCATGTTGCGAGGTCTTTTCTTTGGGGATGCCAAAGGCCCACACAGATGCTCCGCCTTGGATTTGATGACTGTGTGGGGACATACTACAGTGTCCTCACTCACAACACTGTACTTCCCGGACGTACTTCTCCGGGAAATGCTTCCTGGTATGGGCTTACATATTTCCAATTACTTGCTGGCATGCCGTGACACTTCGATGTACGAACCTTCAAAAAAATGCACATAGGAGAGGTGGTTGAGGCCGCTGAGCTGGGCACCATTTCCTCAAAACTGAGTTCTAACCAGAAACTGAACATGATGACCAGTGCTGCGGGGAGAGCAAAAACACCATCGAGATGTCTCGAAGCCTTCAACGACGGTGAGGGTGTGAGATTGTGCATATAGACTGGCCAAAGCCTTACTATGACCCTACAGTCGTGTCGAGCCCCTAAGTCATCAGGGTGGCTCTTTTCTGGACGGGAAGTGAATGTAATGAAGACCGGTGCTACTTGACGGAACAGAGGGCACTGCTTATGCAGAAAGAAGACATTTTGACAGTGCAAGACTCGTGCTGGTTCTGCCATTGCCGGTCAACTCGCTGTGTCTGCGTCGCCATATAAAGAAGAGATCTATTAGCAAATGCTCCATTACAAAGCACTCAAAAATGTAGCCTAAGTGAAGGTGCACACGAACATTTGTAGCGGTTTTCAATATGATGCCTGTTGAATCAGCCGCATAAATGTTCAGTGTCAGTAGTCGAGATATGTTTGTGTCTACTTATCGACATTATGTCGAATCTGCTTTACATGAATTTACGGGCGACACATCCAAGATCAGCATGATAACATTGAATTCTCAGTGTTTGTCCCCCATTTTTTATGATATTGTACGTGTTCGGAGAAAATGAGCAGATCGTTGACGTCTTCATTTTCAGTACGAACTTGTCTCACCATTTGATGTGAGAAAATAACTATTAAGCTGCTGCTGTTGTTCTAGTGCAAAGTAGTGTAAAATATGTTGTGTGTGCATGCTTTCACAATCTGAACTCTGCATGTCAGTTTGCAGTGCCATGCAATATTTATCTGTATATCTATTAATTTAATGCCCCAGGGTGTAGCTGACACCTTTTACCGTATAAACCGTGTATAGGTCGACCCCCCTACCTTGAAGTGACAAAAATAGAAAAAATAGAAATGAAGCAAATATTGCCGAAACGCATTTATTTGCAACGTCGGCTGTGTCCCTGGACCACCGGAGCTGCGACTTTAGTCCGAACTTTCATCAGCGTCGTCGGAAGACGGTTCTTTGTCGCTCACTGCCTCCCACAGTGCATCGTCCTCGGTTCCATCCAGCGTGTTGCTTATGCCGCACTTCTTGAAAGCTTTCTGCACCATGGCATCTGGCAAAGAACGTCAGGCCGACAACACCCAGCTGCAGACGGTCGCAAGCAGAGGCCTTTGTAGGCGACCCGTCGGCATCTTCGGATTGTCGCCGGCCATCCACTCATTGTATTCCTGTCGCACTCTGTCCTTAACGGGCTTGTTTAGTGCGACGTCGAGTTGCTAAAGGGTAGACGTCATTTCCCCAGGAATGATGACGAGGTTGGTTCTAGCTTCCGTGAGCGCGCGCTTTACTGATTCTGTAAGGTGACCGCGAAACGCATCCAAAATCAGTGTGCTCCAATGACACAGCAGTGCACCGGGCCGGCAATTCCACACCACGTGAACCCATTTGATCATCATAGCCTCGTCCATGTACCCTTTCTCATTCACGTGCACAACAACAACACCTGAAGGGAAGTCTTCCTTCGGCATGGTTTTTCTTTTGAAAATGGCGAAAGGAGGCAACTTTCTGCCATCTGCCGTGCACGCAAGCATGACAGTGAAGCACGAGTGCTCACTTCCTGTCGACAGGACTTTCATTTCTTTGGCGCCGCGTTCGCTGACTGTGGCAGCTGAAGGCATATCAAGCCAGATGGGTCTCGTCGGCGTTTGCAATTTGTCCGAGCATGTAATCATGCTCCTCTCAAAGCCGAATCACATACCGCTGGAAGCTGACGAGCTTCGGCGAACTCCTCTGGCAGCTTCTGGCATATAGGTAGATGTGCGACCGCAGAGAGAAAATCCCTTGCGCCTCATAAAACGACGCACCCATGACTTCGGTGCGCTGAACTCTTCTCGGCGTAGTCCGGCTTAACGCGTAAGCTCCAAGGCTTTGCATTGAATTGAATGCACAATCACGAGTAGTGACCGCGCACAAAGGTGCTGCACAGAGTGCGCAAGTGCGTCCTCAAGCTGTGGATGTACTGCACGTCGGTACGGCTTTGGCTATCTGTTTGCGAACACGTACACCGCGGGTTGCCAGACTGCGACTCACATTCTGCTAATGGCCGCTATGTAAGACGAGGGGCGACTTTCACTCGCTGTTTTTAAGAAAAAATCTCGACTTATATTCTGGTTTATACGGTACATTCATGTGAAAAATTCATGTTAACATCAAAAGTACCTTGTTTGTGATACAGTGCGCTCATGTCCAAGCATGAAGTGGCCTTCAAAGAGTTGTCCAATAGCATGCTTGTTCTTTGCATCAATAAACTAGTGATGTTTTGTGTTTGGCTGCTGCATTTTTGTGTACAAGCTTTTTTCTAAGCATTTGCATGCACTCCAACAATATTGTGTTTTTGTTGAAATGGGCAAATACCAACTTATAGTACATGTATTCAAATGCAAACACATACATTTACAACAGGACACCATCTGGCCATTTTTCTTCACGACCTGCATGTTAATCTTGACCATAACCTTCAGATTGATGCCATATTCCTGGATTTCGCCAAAGCATTTGACACGTTCTTCATAAATGTTTACTCCCAGAACTGTCTCAGTTAAATTTACGCCCTGATGTGGTAAAGTGGATTGAAACATTCTTGAATAACCGCTCTCAGTTTGTCTTCGTTAATAACCATTATTCGAACAGACTCCCCGTAACCCCCCGCCAACAGCAACGGTGAGTGAGCTGGGCAAGTGCGGTTAAGGGGAAGCGCGCGGAGGCTGTAGCTAATCACAAATTAGAGGAAGAGCTGGCACAACTAAATCAAGTTGTTGCAGCAATGAAACAACAAATGGCAGTATTGAGTAAAGAAAACACGAGAACACAAAGGATCAGTTCTGGGGCCTCTTCTTTTTCTTATATATATTAATGATATTAACTTAGGTATTTGACTCTAACATGCGGCTCTTCGCAGATAACTGTATTATGTATAGAAAAATCGATAATGAAGACGATGTTCTCAAACTGCAGGCCGACCTAGATCGTATTTGCGAATGGTGCTCAAAGTGGAAAATGACTTTGAATACCGGAAAGTGCGTCCATGTGCGGTTTACTAAGAAGAAAAAAGTAATCGATGCCAGCTACAGTCTAATGAATAATATATTAAGTACTAAATCCAAGACTAAATATTTGGGCGTAATGCTGTCGGGCGACTGCTCTTGGCGGGCACACGTGGACTATGTAGTTGGCAAAGCGGCATCATCATCATCATCAGCCTGGCTACGCCCACTGCAGGGCAAAGGCCTCTCCCATACTTCTCCAACTACCCCGGTCATGTGCTAATTGTGGCCATGTTGTCCCTGCGAACTTTTTAATCTCATCCGCCCACCTAACTTTCTGCCGCCCTCTGCTACGCTTCCCTTCCCTTGGAATCCATTCTGTAACTCTTAATGACCATCGGTTATCTTCCCTCCTCATTACGTGTCCTGCCCATGCCCATTTCTTTTTCTTGATTTCAACTAAGATATCATTAACTCGCGTTTGTTCCCTCACCCAATCTGCTCTTTTCTTATCCCTTAACGTTACACCTAACATTCTTCTTTCCATAGCTCGTTGCGTCGTCCTCAATTTAAGTAGAACCCTCTTCGTAAGCCTCCAGGTTTCTGCCCCGTACGTGAGTACTGGTAAGACACAGCTGTTATAAACTTTTCTCTTGAGGGATAATGGCAACCTGCTGTTCATGATCCGAGAATTACATTCAAAGAAATTTAAAATGCGCAAATTCCAACCTTAGAAGCACGGCGTACCTAACTTGTATACGACCTATTTTGGAATATGCTTGTACCCTATGGGACCCGTCACAGATATGTCTGATAAATAAACTAGAAAAAATACAAAACAGAGCAGCCAGGTTCGTCTTGAGTAGGTACGGGAGGAGGCACAGTTGCACAGCAATGAAAACAGAGCTCAACTGGGAGTCCCTGTCGTCTCGCCGAAAGAGGCTGCGGCTAAAGCTTCTGTATGAAGTCTATCATAACAAAACTAGAATTGATAGGGAAATGTACTTAAAACCGCCAAACTATATATCGGCATGCACTGACCACCAGTGCAAAATTAGAGAATACCGGGCTAGGACGGGCCTGTATGCCAACTCTTTTTTTTGTAAAAACTATCGCTCAGTGGAATAGACTGTCATGTGAACAGGTGTGCAGTGAGAATCAAGATGTATTCTTTTCATGCTTGTAACCCCCCTGCTGTAACACTTTCGGGCTAAGCGGGGATATGTCTGAATAAAGAATAAAGATTAAAAGAAGTCTTCAAACAATAAGTTGAAAACCGAAAACAAAGTGAATGTACAACAAACAATAGAGAGCAAGAATGTGAACATGGAAGAAAACAGCGATACTCCACAACTTAAACGCAAGACCGCAGAGATTATTGAGGACAATGGGACCAAACCCAAGAAAACTAAAACCACAAGCATAACAAAGGAACGTCTAGAAGTATTTGAACCACAAACTTGACAAAAAGATAGAAGAGCACATGTTCCAGATGGAAGAATCAATTGAGGCGGCCATGGTCAGCATAGTCACACGACAACTACAAACCGTACACCAACATATAAACATAAGAGTAATGAGGTTAAAAGAAAGAATGGACTCTGTAGGCCCTGCAAAGGAAATAGAAACAGTCCAGGCAACTTCCAAGTCTTCTCCCAAGCCGTTGATACTAGATCCAACAACCTCTAAAATCACAGCATCATCATGGCCAGGGAAAGAGAACGTAGATATACCATATGGCAATGGAATTGCAGAAGTTACCAAAATAAAAAATCGAATCTCTATCAGTATCTAAAAATGCAAGAAAAGCCAGACATAATTCCACAAGAAACGAATGGTCTCGCCATACTATCAGAGTACCATTCCATAGGCAATGCCGTAGGAGGAACCAAGGTCCTTACCACCCTAGTCGGAAGAGACCATGCGGTTGTGCATAATACACGAGTCACAGACATAGACAACATACTAAATGAAATTATACCATCAAGGATAATCAACTCAAACTAGTTGATTGGGTAAAATTCAGGAAAATAAGGGAAGAGATGAGTATAGAAACCATTACAGACATTGATCAGTGGACAGCCAACATAAAGAAAGATGTTTCCAAATAAACGGAGGTGAACCAACAAAAGGCTCAGGTAGAAACGATAGTCAGCAGGCTTTCCTCACATCTGGGAGTCCAAAAAAGGGCTGCAACAATGGAAAACGCAGAAACACAAGATTAAGGAAGAAGATAGCCTTACTAAACAAAGAAGTAGAACAATATGCACAACAGCTCCAATGACGACAATGGGAGGAACTATGTACGGAGATGGATCAGCAACTCAGCAGAAGCGCACGGGCAAGACATGGAGGTTACTCAAATACCTCCTTAACCCAGACGAAACAAAAACGGTGCACAGGCAAAACAAGCACAAGATCCTATGCGCGTATAAAGGAACAGAGCAAGAATTCTTGAGAGGTCGAACTCGCATACATATCACAGGCATCACTATGTATTCATTCCAAATACGAGGGGGAACAGAACTCCAACCTCGATGAACCCAGACGCCCTTACAAACAAGACACTCAGAAACCTGGACGACGCATCCATTGGCAAACTAACAGAATACATAGAGTGCTGGAAACAAGGAAAGCTACCGCAGCAGTGGAAGATGGCACAACTCATCTTAATACCAAGGCCTGGCAAACAACTACAACTCGGGAATCTAAGACCCATATATTTAACTTCCTGCATGGGCAAACTAATGGAGCATGCCTTCCTAGCGAGGCTCACCAACTACGTAGAAGACAATGACACACTCCCAAACATGATGATAGGATTCCGACGAAACCTGTCTACACAAGTTGCAATGCTGCAACTGAAGCACCAAGTAATAGACGAACCAGGGAGATCGACTCGAGCCATCCCCGGGCTAGATCTCAAGAAGGAATTCGACAATGTGGCACACCAAACCATACTGCATTAAATCAGCAACTTTGGCTTGGGCGAGCGGACGTACAACTATGTACGAAACTTCTTAACGGATAGAGAAGGCAAAAATCACGATAGGAGATCTGATGTCCCAGAAAGTGCCTATTGGCAGTGCAGGCACACCACAGGGACCGGTTATATCACCTATGCTTTTTAACCTGGCTCTGATTGGTCTTCCTAGCAAATTACAAAGAATCAAAGAACTCAACCACACAATCTATGCAGATGACATGACGCTATGGATTAGCGATGGCAGTGATGGATCGATTGAACAGAGACTACAAGAAGCAGTTCAAACAGTCGAAAAATATCTAGAAGGCACCGGTCTAACATGCTCGGCCAAAAAATTTGAACTGTTGCTGTACAGACCAACGCTAAAGGGGATACCTCCCAAGAACCACAGCACACAAACCTACAAAGACATACAACTCATGACCCAAGATGGGCGACCCATACCCAAAGTCAAGAAGATAAGGGTGTTGGGATTAATCATAGAAGCCAAGGACACCAATGGGGAAACCACTCGCAAAATTGCAGCCCAAGTTTCTCAGATGATGCGATTGATCAAGAGAATCACCAACAGGCACGAGGGAATGAAAGAAGCAAGCACCATGAGAATCATCCAGATGTTCGTCATAAGTCAGATCATGTATGTGGCGGCATACCACAGATGGTGCGCCGCAGAAAAGCAGAAACTAGACTGCCCGATTAGGAAGATGTATAAACAAGCGATTGGACTCATGCTAAGCACAAGCACGGCGAAACGCCTTGAGCTGGGTCTGCACAACACGCTAGAGGAGCTAATAGAAGCGCAATGTATAGTGCAATATGAATGCCTCCAAAACGACAGCGGGCAGATGCATCCTAGATAAACTAGGGATCCGCTACCATAAACAACATGGAGACAAACGGGACACACCCAAAGAAATGAGGGCTAAACTCACGGTACCCATCTTGCCCAAGAATATGCCACGAGGGCACGAGAAAAATCAGAGCAAAGAACATGGCAAAGAAGTACGGAAGAAACAAGGATGCGGTCTTTGTAGATGCTGCACGTTACAAACACAAACGCAGCTTTGTCGCAGCCGTACTTAACCACAACAGATAATGCTACACAATCTTGACTATAAACACAACACGCATCGAAACAGCGGAGGAAGCGGCTATAGCGTTAGCCATAGCAGAAACCAACACATCCTATATAATCAGAGATTTCCAGACGGCAGTACGCAACTTCACGAATAGCCGGATCTCAGCGGAGGCGCTAAACATCCTGAGAAAAGGCAAAACAACAGGGGCAGACAGATGTGTCTAAATCCTACGGATGCCAGCCCACACCACTGACTCAACGGGAGAGGACAACCCTAATGCGGTAGCACACAACGTAGTTCAAGGACTCGCTTTCCGAGCTGCGACAAACATAGACCCCTCGACAGGGCCCTCCGAAGTATGGGAATGGGAAGACAGAATGACCAGGTTCAACGACATCACCAACCATTACAAGATGCAAAGATGCACTTATCCGCCACCCTATCCACAACTCAGTAGATTGCAAGCTGTCCAGTGGCGACAACTACAAACCAAATCATAGAAGAGTCCAATAGTAATGCACACTATTTATCCAGACATATACTCAACAGATAGATGCAAAGTGTGTAGCACCAGAGCCATGCTAGAACACATGCTACGGGAATGCTAGGCACTAATACAGGACAATGAGAGCAAAGCCTCCATCAACAGCCTCCGCGCATGATGGCAGGCCACGCTGCTCAGCTCGAACCTGGAAGACCAACTCTGGGCAGTCCAGCGGGCCGAGAAAGCCGCCGAGAGGCAAGAACTCTTGGCCGTAACCTCAGCAGGCGCCCTATAGATTTACCTATTCCATTGCAAGTGTGCCAATCGAATCAGTCGAATCATTCAAATACCTCGGTGTCACTCTATCTTGTGATCTGTAGTGGCGCTTGCACACCACTAACATCATCTGAGCTGCTAATTAATCACTGCGATTTCTTAGGAGACATCTATGTCATACTCCACGACAAGTAAAAAATGTTTGCCTATGAATCATTTGTAAGATCAAAACTTGAGTATGTATCTCCCATCTGGAGCCCGCATCAAGCTTATATCATGAATGCACTCGAGCCGCTACAAACTCGTGCTACTAGATTTATTTACTCATCATATTCATCGTTGCAAGCGGAATCTGGCTTGGCAACGCTTTCTTTCTGTCAACAGGTCACCACGCTCTCTCTCTTCCGTTAATTTTTTTACAGCTCCCTTAATCACCCACCGCACAATGTGCCCCCTGCTTACATAATTCATCGCACTGGTCATTCGCAACATTTTAGGGCCTGATGGCAAACAAACCTTCCAACAACGCATTGCTTTCTGTACGAGTGCTTTCCCAAGAACACTGAACTATTGAAAAAAAAAAAACTGCTGAAGGTTGTTTGTCATAGTGACGTGTAAGAGGGCCCATTGCAAGAAAAACATCCTTTGTTGTAGCTTAAAAGATACATCTGCCTCTGACTAGACTGCCAAAAACACTGGATAATAGATTACAAATGAAAGTCAGAATGTGATATAGGCTTCCGCCACGAAAGCATAAACAAAGGTTGCATTACTCTTTCTTTCTGCATTGCTCCAAAAATTTTTCTTGCTTCACTTCTGATAATTTGTAATATTTAGTTTAGCATATGGAAAGCAGTAACCAGACTTTAAGAGGTGTTGGTTGCAAAATATTTCATTAATTACAAATGTAGCAAATCTTGAATTTTCAAATACGATCAGTATTATTTCCATTCGTTTTCAAAACTTCAGATATCCACGCCATCAGGCTGGCTTATGAAAATATATACGTTCACTATAGCACCACTGCATAAACAGAGTGGGAGATTGCTCACATGCATAGATAAAGAAGCGATAGGTTTGCTTTTGTGTCATCAAGAAAAAGCAGATGTGTGAGAATAAACAATTGTTAGTTTGTTTCTGTCATCTCTACTTGTTAATATGAAGTATTATGAACTAGTTTAGTTTGAAGCCTTGCTATCTGTGACTTTTCCTTAAACCTCTTATTGCCTGAATTTTCCACTTTGAATCGTAATTATCCGAATTTTAGTTGCAAGTAATGTTATGCAAGGATAGAACATCACAATGGTGTCTCATGCCATTTGCTACCCAGGTGTGATATTTGTAGGCTTATTAAATAACACTGAAACAGGCATGTAGCATAAGATAATGCCTTTGCATTCACATATTTTTGCACTGAACCAACAGAACACCATTGCCACTCTGCCATCACAGCAGATGGTAATTCGTTGAGTTAAAACTCGTGAATCTGAACCCAAGGTTTTCTAACCTGAAAATTATTGATGTTGCCTGAAAGCGTATTCTTCTGTTGCCAGAATACGTTTTACGTCACCTTATGCCGTGGCCTTTGTGCATACGTGTCGTATACAGAGAATTACTGTGGCAGTTAACCCTGCTAACCGTAATAGCCACCCTAACCATTATCAACAATAGCAACATGGCAGCACCCTTACAGCACCGACTACCCGTTTCGGTCTGAATTCGCACTTTTTAGTGCCTTTTCGTCCTGTCGGCAAGAAACAAATGGTGGAAGCAGTCATTGCTGTCTCATCTCAAGCTGAGGCCTCCAAAGCAGCCAGTTCACCACGCACAGACATACAGACAGACCAAGAGGGTCCCAAAAGCATCAGAGCAAGAAGAAACCAACAGTAGGATAGGGAGTCTCTCACAACTTACTTCGTTCTCATAAAAATATATGCAATATAAAGCTCTGCCGAGCATGCAAAGAGGGTAACGGTGGAGTGCGGAGTCTCATGTGACCCCGTGGCCGAAGCAGACATGAAGGGTGGTCCTGATAGGGACCGTTTTGTGTTGCTTGCCAGACCGAGGCTGCTGAACTGGTAGAACCGTAGGAAGACGTGGATGAAGTGGTCAACAGAAGTTGAACAAGGGACGTCTCAGGAGCCTGTGTTTCAACAAAGGGACTTGTCTTCGCCAGGGAAACAATTGCTTTCTTTGACAGTGTTTATGTACCTTTCTCTCTAACACCCCTTCGGGGGAGGAGAATAAAGAGAGGTGCAGAGAGTAGCGTAAAGCACATAGAAAAAATACAATGTGCCTTACTCTTCTCTATGGGCCTCTTGTTATTCTCCCCCATAGGAGTTGTTTGAGAGGAAAGTACATAAATGCTCTGAAGGAAAGCAATTGTTTTCCCGGTGAAGACAAGTTCCCTTGTTGAAACACTGGCTCCAAAGACATCCCTCATTCAACTTTTGCTGATCAACCAGAAGTTTGGTTCAAATTTTGTGAATATGATTTTATAATTTCCAGGAGAGTTTGCTGCTGACGGAGAAAAAACTCTCGCTCCTCCCTCCTTTCTTGGAGCTGCTGGAGACGCTCTTCTTTTTTCTCCTCTTGCGCCTCCTCCCACTCGTGCTTTTTCTGCAGAAACTGCTCTTTTTCGAAGGAGAGCCTGTCTTCTTCAAGACGAATACACCTATCCTCAAGAGCGAGGCGGCTCCTCTCAAGGTCCATTTCTGCACCTCTGGTCCCTTTCTCCACCTGCAGCCTTTTTTCAAAGAACTCCAAATGGGGGTCTGCATGCCGTTTTCCTGTAAATAAAACAGATATGTAGATTATGGTTGCATGCCAAGAGGGGCAATTAAAATGTTCTGCACATCTGCAGTCACTAGGAGTGGGTGCCACAAAACCTCTCTACACAAGATTATCGCCACCACTTGCACTCATCAAATGAGCTGCACAGCCCGTGTGAAAGTGACCGAAAATGGTTTCTTGCTTGCCTTGTGACTGGATACGAAATATGGCCTTTACAAGTGGGACATATATGTTAGTCATTGCATGCGAAATGTCCCAGACATGCCGCTTGGTCTCAGACTTTCTTGTAGAAATTCATGCCTATTTACTAGCTTGCTGAACATGTCGAACACGCAACACAGCGCTTGTGTATCTTTTGTCCTTTCTTGCGCTGTCTCCCACTACAAGACAGATGAGGCTCATTAATTTGATTGTGTTTGATCTCCATTCAGCCACGAAGTAATCCAGAAGCAACAACTCATGGCAAGGCTAACAGAACTTTTCCCTAGATGTTTACATCACAGTTGTGCACATATGAAACAGCATGTACATATACACAGGCAAATACAATGACTTGATTGGACCAACGAAGTAACAGATGGGTGCTCATGTGCTTAGGAATGAAGCGCACCAGCAATGAATGAGCTCTTCAACCTTACTGGGAGGATTACCTTTCATGTTCAAGCCTGCTAAGCGCTGAAGATTTACATTGTGACACCGTATGCGCTGCTCGCCATACGACTACTTTGAATGGGTGCATAGCTGAAATCAGCGCAAAACATGATGGCAACCCAAAAAGGACACACAGCGCTCATCTTGTGTCTTTTTTTTTTGTTGCAGTCATTTGTCGCTCTAATATCAGTTATGTACATATGCCTGTGTCCGAAAACATCACTGTGGCCAGGACCCATTATTTTGCATACAAATGTGTATTCTTTAAAAGCAATAATACATTTTTGATTAACAACATCTCTCGGAGAAGCTATCGTGCTTGTCTGTCCACTTCCCCAGCATATGTATAGTTGCGGTACAGGCAGCATACACCTGACGAAGACATGGTTGTTAATCTAGGTAGTCAAATCTTGGGTGTTTCTGTGGACTTTTGGTAACTTCTTAATAGTCATCGGTGGCAGATAGCACAATTAGAATCATTGGGCTGGATTGGCCAAACAGGTGGACACTACTGGGACTAGAAATCAAAATGCATTATTGAATAATTCAAATAATGCACAAAGTTTTTCACCGATTATCACACATACTGCAATTTGTAAATTCAAGCCGGATAGTTCACAAGGTAGATCCAATTGTAACAAGTGATCACGATAACAGCAGTTTTGAGACACAAATTCGCAAACGTTGCAAAGAAATGCATTAGTGGTGCAGTTAATTTTGTGTTTTAATGCACAAAATGGAGTTTCGTTTAAAATGTAAGTGGAATGACAGTTCTACAGCAAGTTTGATGTTGCATATCTTAAAAATGATGTTATCCACAGAATGCCAGTATCACAAGCTAAAATTTGTAAATTGCAACATGAGATGCAAGGCAGTTAGTTAAAATCTTCATTCGTGAAGTATATTAAGCTCTTCGATTTATTGTGCAAGTAATGTCTGCCCCTACGAGTAGATCAGCTCAAGGGCTAGAATCGTGCTATTTGTCACAGGCGCAAAATTACTGGTAGTACTAAACCTAGTGAGACAAGCCCAAATGTTACTTAGGGCTAAATTCACTTTGGGCAGACTACAATGAAAGTTTGATAAAAAGGCATAGAAAAACACCGGAATGTATCACACAGTCTACAGAACAGCTGAATCAGAACAAAAACCATTGCACATAAAAGATACTGCTACAACCGGCCAAAATTCCGCGCCCATACAAAGCAAATTGTAGCACACTCGGCGCCGCCAAAGAAGATGCTCCACCCCAGCATGCCGTGTCCTTGCGGCCAACAGCTGGTGGCTGGTGCGCACCATCTCATGAAGGTCTATCAATGGTTTACTAAAACGTACGAATTTGCCGGTGCGTGCCAGTTGGAGTCGTGGTGCTTGCAGGGGTGGTACCCGAGAGGCGGACAGGGATGGGGTGGTGGATAGGGCCTGGGGTGGGGTGGATAGGGCCTGGGGTGGGGTTGTGGATAGGGCCTGGGGTGGGGTCATGAAAAGGGCTTGGGCTGGGTCCAGGGGTAGCATCAGGTGTGGGTCCAGGGGTAGTACCAGGTGTGGGGCTAGTGGCAGGGCTATTGGTGGGGCCTCGGATGGGGCAAAAAGAGGTTGTAGAGACTGCCCTCCACGGTGACATACTTACCGAAGCACTGGCATGTAGCTCTGGAGCTATGGCCAGCACCTCGTAGTCACCGTGAAGAGGCTCTGCCTCAGACACTACTGCTGCATCATTGCCATTTGCAGACCCTGAAAGAGACGGTACATATATATGTAATGAATAGGGTGTACAGCAAATCAAACAGATATAAAAAGTGACCTACAGACACAAGCAGGCAATGTGAATGCACATATGCCTTCGTTTGTTTTTGGCGCTACTTAATCATTTCCAATGGCAAACCAACTAGCCCAAGCTTCCATCCATACTGACCATATGAAGCCTTTACCACAATCTTTTCTTTTTCGTCAATGGGAGCATGGAGGATGAGCTGCTACTATCTCTATAATCAGGCGAAAACAGTGGCTCGACCTTGTTCACTAATTAAGGAAAAGATCGCTGCAATAGTGGCAGTACAATCTTTGTTTTACATGGAGCACGACGGAAAGGTAGGCTAATACGTTCAAAATTTATGTAGTACCGCGACACTTGTGCACAGCACGGCCGTTTCATCACGATAGTTTTGCCTTAACAAATACAGACCTTTAACTGCCAGCATATAAGCTAAACAACCGTTAAATACTATACTCGAAATACTAGGGTTACTAATACAAGCATTAATTCTTGTTGATTAACGAGGAACTTACAAAGGTTGTCGTCTTCACAAGAGGTGGCCGCATCATCAGACTCCGCACTTCCGAGGCAGCAAGGTCCCGGACAGCCGACGCCATGCTTTTATCCGTGGCCGGCGGCCAGGACTGACCCTGCTGCTGCTGTTGCCGCCGTGTCGCCGCAACTTTGCGCACAGCGGAGTGCTTCAGCTTTTAGCCACTCTCTCGTGCGAGTTCATACACCTCTGCGAGAAGTTGTTCTTTCTCGTCGTAGTCCTCCTCGGTTCCGGACCTAAAAGAACGTTCCACAGGTAAGGTTGCAACTTGGCAACACAAGCTCGGAGAACAATTGCTGGAAGCAGCGGAGCGAACAGCACACTTACTTTCTTAGGTTCGCTCGGTCACGTGCGGCGAACTGTGCGAGAAGCAGGTCCACGCGGTCCCGCAGGCTCCGGGCTGAAAAATGCTTTAGAAGCACCAGCAGGAGGTTATGTGCGATCACCGCCCACCGCGACACATCCTCGAATGGGTTGATCGCCCTGACTTCACGCAGAACTTGAATGTCCACGTCGGCCGTGAAGTACACACGCGCACTCGGCCTCGCCGGTGCAGTTGGCGCAGCAATTATCTCCGTCTGTCTGGCGAGATGCACATGGAGCGCGGCTTGACTCGGCAGGTCTCGCTTCTCGTAAGTTCTCGTACACCGCGAGAGTCACGTGTGTAACGTGACCTCTTAGGGGCAGCGATGTTTTCGGCCGCTCCCGCAACCCAAGGACGCAAGTAGACGTTGCGGTCTGCGCATGCGCAGTAACGTCGCCCCTAGCTCTTGCGTACGCAAGGCGCTTGCGTCCCCAACACTAAAACTCCCTATTGTATAAATAGTACTCAGAGATGCGGGGGCTCCTGGCGGTGACGCGTCGTTGTTTCTATACGCTGGTTTAGTGCGAGTTTTTGCACGCATTAGGCTAGAAAGAGCTGGCGAGCTATGGTGTCTAATGCCTCGAGGACATATACTTGTTAAGAATGGTCAGAGCCCAGGCTTCCATGCAGATAACGCGAATAAAAGGTTGCACACACACACGTTCTACACTTTCAAGCCTACGTCGCTGCTCCTTCTGCCCTTTTATATATTGTATAAATATTACTCAGAGATGCGGGGGCTCCTGGCGGTGACGCGTCGTTGTTTCTATACGCTGGTTTAGTGTGAGTTTCTGCACGCATTAGGCTAGAAAGAGCTGGCGAGCTATGGTGCCTAATGCCTCGAGGACATATACTTGTTAAGAATGGTCAGAGCCCAGGCTTCCGTGCAGATAACGCGAATAAAAGGTTGCACACACACACGTTCCACACTTTCAAGCCTACGTCGCTGCTCCATCTGCCCTTTTATATATGGTATAAATATTACTCAGAGATGCGGGGGCTCCTGGCGGTGACGCGTCGTTGTTTCTATACGCTGGTTTAGTGCGAGTATTTGCACGCATTAGGCTAGAAAGAGCTGGTGAGCTATGGTGTCTAATGCCTCGAGGACATTTATTTGTGAAGAATGGTCAGAACCCACGCTTCCGTGCAGATAACGCGAATAAAAGGTTGCACACACACACGCCCCACACTTTCAAGCCTACGTCGCTGCTCTTTCTGCCCTTTTATATATTGTATAAATAGTACTCAGAGATGCGGGGGCTCCTGGTGGTGACGCGTCGTTGTTTCTATACGCTAGTTTAGTGCGAGGTTTTGCACGCATTAGGCTAGAAAGAGCTGGTGAGCTATGGTGTCTAATGCGTCCAGGACATTTATTTGTGAAGAATGGTCAGAACCTACGCTTCCGTGCAGATAACGCGAATGAAAGGTTGCACACACACACACGTTCTACACTTTCAAGCCGACGTCGCTGCTGCTTCTGCCCTTTTATATATTGTATAAATAGTACCCAGAGATGCGGGGGCTCCTGGCGGTGACGCGTAGTTGTTTCTATACGCTGGTTTAGTGCGAGTTTTTGCACGCATTAGGCTAGAAAGAGCTGGTGAGCTATGGTGTCTAATGCCTCCAGGACATCTATTTAGGAAGAATGGTCAGAACCCACGCTTGCATGCAGATAACGCGAATAAAATGTTGCACACACACACGCCCCACACTTTCAAGCCTACGTCGCTGCTCCGTCTGCCCTTTTATATATTGTATAAATAGTACTCAGAGATGCAGGGTCTCCTGGCGGTGACGCGTCGTTGTTTCTATACGCTGGTTTAGTGCGAGTTTTTGCACGCATTAGGCTAGAAAGAGCTGGTGAGCTATGGTGTCTAATGCGTCCAGGACATATATTTGTGAAGAATGGTCAGAACCCACGCTTGCGTGCAGATAACGCGAATAAATAGTTGCACACACACACGTCCCACACTTTCAAGCCTACGATGCTGCTGCTTCTGCCCTTTTATATATTGTATAAATAGTACTCAGAGATGCGGGGGCTCCTGGCGGTGACGCGTAGTTGTTTCTATACCCTGGTTTAGTGCGAGTTTTTGCACGCATTAGGCTAGAAAGAGCTGGTGAGCTATGGTGTCTAATGCGTCCAGGACATTTATTTGTGAAGAATAGTCAGAACCTACGCTTCCGTGCAGATAACGCGAATGAAAGGTTGCACACACACACGTTCTACACTTTCAAGCCGACGTCGCTGCTGCTTCTGCCCTTTTATATATTGTATAAATAGTACTCTGAGATGCGGGGGCTCCTGGCGGTGACGCGTAGTTGTTTCTATACGCTGGTTTAGTGCGAGTTTTTGCACGCATTAGGCTAGAAAGAGCTGGTGAGCTATGGTGTCTAATGCCTCCAGGACATCTATTTAGGAAGAATGGTCAGAACCCACGCTTGCATGCAGATAACGCGAATAAAATGTTGCACACACACACGCCCCACACTTTCAAGCCTACGTCGCTGCTCCGTCTGCCCTTTTATATATTGTATAAATAGTACTCAGAGATGCAGGGTCTCCTGGCGGTGACGCGTCGTTGTTTCTATACGCTGGTTTAGTACGAGTTTTTGAACGCAAGAGGCTAGAAAGAGCTGCTGAGCTATGATGTCTAATGCGTCCAGGACATATATTTGTGAAGAATGGTCAGAACCTACGCTTCCGTGCAGATAACGCGAATAAAATGTTGCACACACACACGCCCCACACTTTCAAGCCTACGTCGCTGCTCCGTCTGCCCTTTTATATATTGTATAAATAGTACTCAGAGATGCGGGGGCTCCTGGCGGTGACGCGTCGTTGTTTCTATACGCTGGTTTAGTACGAGTTTTTGAACGCAAGAGGCTAGAAAGAGCTGCTGAGCTATGATGTCTAATGCGTCCAGGACATATATTTGTGAAGAATGGTCAGAACCTACGCTTCCGTGCAGATAACGCGAATAAAATGTTGCACACACACACGCCCCACACTTTCAAGCCTACGTCGCTGCTCCGTCTGCCCTTTTATATATTGTATAAATAGTACTCAGAGATGCAGGGTCTCCTGGCGGTGACGCGTCGTTGTTTCTATACGCTGGTTTAGTACGAGTTTTTGAACGCAAGAGGCTAGAAAGAGCTGGTGAGCTATGGTGTCTAATGCGTCCAGGACATATATTTGTGAAGAATGGTCAGAACCTACGCTTCCGTGCAGATAACGCGAATAAAATGTTGCACACACACACGCCCCACACTTTCAAGCCTACGTCGCTGCTCCGTCTGCCCTTTTATATATTGTATAAATAGTACTCAGAGATGCGGGGGCTCCTGGCGGTGACGCGTCGTTGTTTCTATACGCTGGTTTAGTACGAGTTTTTGAACGCAAGAGGCTAGAAAGAGCTGCTGAGCTATGATGTCTAATGCGTCCAGGACATATATTTGTGAAGAATGGTCAGAACCTACGCTTCCGTGCAGATAACGCGAATGAAAGGTTGCACACACACACGTTCTACACTTTCAAGCCGACGTCGCTGCTGCTTCTGCCCTTTTATATATTGTATAAATATTAGTCAGAGATGGGGGGGGCTCCTGGCGGTGACGCGTCGTCGTTGCTATACGCTGGTTTAGTGCGAGTTTTTGCACGCATTAGGCTAGAAAGAGCTGGTGAGCTATAGTGTCTAATGCCTCGAAGATATATATTTGTGAAGATTGGTCCGAACCCATGATGGGCTCGGTGGCACGACAGCCATGACAACAGCCGCTTACCTGCGATGCCTTTTCGTTCTGCAGGTTCTGCTCTGGTGTAGCCCTCGACCACGATCCCGGAGGTCTCTTGGCTCCCGGCTTGGCCAGACGCAGCAGATGACCTTGATTTGCCACACCGGACGAAGCGCACCCCACCGACATCACGAGGGACTGCTACATCGCCACCCCAAGATCCGTTTCACGAGCCACCACCTTGGCTCTCACAACTGCGCCCTCTGGTTCTACCGATACCAAGCCACCAGATAACATCGCCTTTTGCCCAGGACTATATAAGTGTGACACCGTGCAGCGCGGCATTCTGTGGGCTCGGTGGCACGACAGCCATGACAACAGCCGCTTACCTGCGACGCCTTTTCGTTCTGCAGGTAAATTATCAGTATTCATTGTAGAGCCGACGTACTCGTTATATGGCCCTTGTGCTGCCGAGCCCACAGTGTTGTATTTATATTGCTTTCGATTGTGCACGTGTCCTTCATCAACTACTAATATTGTCCGGAGACGTCGAGTTAAACCCAGGTATAAACACCCGTGCAAGCGAAACGCAAACATCCAGTGACATAATGACCGCACTGACTGAAATTCAATCTGGCCAAGCTTCACTACCAAAAGAAATGAAATCCCTGCAACGTAAGCTGTCCCAGAGCGACAACGCTATATAGGAGATTAAAGACCGCCTTGTCAAAATTGAAGAAGACTGCGCATCCCTGGTAGTAATAAAAGAACAAGTTCATGATATCCGGACGCTTGCCGATCAAAACGCAAAAGAAATATCATTGATTAAGGCCAGGCTGGACGACTCGGAAGACCGCGCGCGACGCTCAAACCTAGTATTCTTTGGATTAACAGATCGCGAACGTGAAAGGTGGGCCGAGTCAGAATCGTTAATAATATATCTATGCTGTAAAGAATTAAATATAACTGTTCACTCGGTGGACATCGAACTTGCCCACCGTTTGGGCAAATTCAAAGTAAACAACAACAGGCCAATTATCGTAAAACTTTCACATTTCAAAGTAAAAGAACAAATTCTTTCACAGGGTAGGAAACTCAAGGGCACTGAATATAGAATTTCAGAAGATTACTCTCCTAACACTCTAACAGCTAGAAGGCGTTTAGTCGAATTCGCCAAGACACAACAGAAACCATTCAAGCTCCGACATGACAAGCTAACTATTGGAAACAAAGCTTACACGTTTGACTGCAACGTCCAAAAGGTTGTCCCTCGTGCTTTAAATGCCTAGGCCCCAGCAATGCTAACTCCAAGAAAAATTGTTTTTCGTTTGTTTTTACTAACATTAGAAGCATTTTTCCGAAGCTTGACGCTCTCGGTAATCTTGCCGACACAACAGAGTCTGACCTAATAGTTATTACTGAAACTTGGCTTAATTATACAATAGAAGACTTTGAAATATTGCCATTTTTCCCTAATTTCAATATCTTCAGGCATGATCGAACTACCAAACGTGGTGGCGGCGTATTCATTGGCGCTCATAAGGACCTTCAATGTACTGAAATTAAGACATCGTCCTCCCTAGAAATTCTGTTCGTCCTGTGTAATGCCTCTTACCCACCCACAATACTCGCAGTCTGCTATCGCTCCCCTGGTAATGATCCTAACTTTGTTGCAGAATTCCACGAAACATTGCGTTCGGTAACTGAATTGCATCACCACTCTTCGATGTTACTGTTCGGTGATTTTAACTTCCCCGCCATAAACTGGACTAACGTAACATCAGCAACTTCGCAACAAAGTACCGAAAGCGATTTTGTTAACTCCTGCCTAACATTTGGATTAACGCAACTTGTCACTGAACCTACACGTCAAGGTTGTAATTCTTCTAACATACTCGACCTCATTTTTGCTTCTGATCCTGACAAAGTTTATGCAATGACGCATTTGCCTGGTCTTAGTGATAATTCTATAATCCATGCCTCGTAATCTTGTCAGCTTACACAACCTACAAAGATAACCAAAGTGATCAAACTGTATGACAAAGGGCATTACTCGGCAATTAACTCGGAACTCGCACATTTTGCTGCTTCATTCCACACCAGTTTTTTGACGCGTTCTGTCGAAACTAACTGGCTGCTTTTTAAAAACAAAATGCTCGATGTGTTTGCGAGATACGTACCCGTTATCACCCTAACCGAAAAACAGTCATCCCCATGGTTTAATATCACACTAAAGCGTCTTAACAACAAAAAGAAAAGGCTTTTTCGCTCGGCTAAACGATTTAACAACGCAGGCGCATGGAATAAGTATTACCTTGCAGAAAAAGAATTCGAAGCTCTAGCAAATAAAGAAAAACGCACTTTTTTTTCGCAAACGCTGCCGTCTATGTTAAGAAATAACCCCCAAAAATTCTGGAAAGTTATTAACCCTAATAACTCCCAGCCATTAGCTCTGTTTGACGATCAAAACCATCGTATTCCCGATTGCAAAATTGCTGAACAACTTAACCGTACTTTTTCTTCCGTATTCACGACTGAACCTGTTAACATATTACCTCGCTTCCCTCTTTCGGATCATGCAGTCATGCCTGATATTACCTTTTGTCCTTACGGCATTGAGAAACTAATTGATTCATTAAAACTTACATCATCGTCTGGCGTCGATGAAATAAATGTTAAAATGCTGAAAAACACCAAAACAAATGTGAGCGCGATGTTATGTGCTATTTTTCAGCAATCATTGTCTGCAGGAGTGGTGCCGGAAGACTGGAGAGTAGGCAAGATTGTTCCAGTCCCCAAAAAAGGTCCTCCATCGTTGTGCTCTAGTTATCGCCCCATTTCACTCACCAGTGTTTGTTGCAAATTAATGGAGCATGTTATTTACTCTCAGATCGTAAACTTTTTAGCATCCAATAACCTCTTTCACCCAGCTCAACATGGCTTCCGTAAAGGTCTTTCATGTGACACCCAACTAGCTTTATTCTTTCATGATCTAAGCTCTAACCTCGACTTGAACGTACCTGTAGATGCTATTTTCTTAGACTTTGAAAAGGCATTTGACAAACTTCCACACCAACGGCTACTCCTAAAACTTTCCCGTCTCAAGATTAATCCATTTGTACTAGACTGGATACGCAGCTTCCTTACTAACCGGCAACAGTTTGTATTTGCTAACACACAATCATCTAAAAGTTCTTCTGTCCTTTCGGGCGTACCACAAGGCACAGTTCTCGGACCACTACTGTTCCTAATTTACATTAATGATCTTCCTACTGAGATCTCTTCTAACATTCGATTGTTCGCAGACGATTGTGTAGTTTATCGACGCATAACTAACACTTCAGACATGCATTTGCTTCAAGATGACCTAAAACGCATTGAATTATGGTGTAACAAATGGTTGATGTCTTTAAATACTAAAAAAACCTCGCTAGTTTCTTTCCATCCCAGACAGCATCACCAACCAGGGAAATACTCCATATACGGTGCCGAAATCTCATCCGTAGACTCGTATAAATACCTCGGCATAACATTTTCAACTACCCTAAATTGGTCACATCATGTCATTAACTTAGCCAATGCCGCGAATCGAACCCCCGGTTTTCTCCGTCGGAATCTAAGACTTGCTCCCCCATCAGTAAAATTGTTAGCTTATGTTACATATGTCCGCCCTAAGTTAGAATATGCTTGCTCTGTCTGGGATCCTCATCAACATAACCTATCTAATACACTAGAATTAATTCAAAACCGTGCAGCCCGGTTTATCTACTCTGAATATTCTTATCATGCAAGCGTGTCTGAACTAAAATCCCGTGCCGGTCTTACTAATCTAGAATCGCGACGGCTTATTTCTAGACTGTGTCTTTTTCACAAATTCTATCATTCACCACTCCACATTTCAGCTATACTACCAGCTCATCGTCAGTCCAGCCGCATTAACCACAGCAAAGCCGTGTATCGTCCCCCGGCGCAGACTACCTCTCATCTACGATCATTTTTTGTGAAAACCGCCAGGGACTGGAACGGTCTGTCTGCCCACATCACGCACCACTCCGACACTCATCACTTCAAGGCTGCTCTCGAACCACTGTTTTGTTAAAGCCCATCCCTCATGTAATACCCCATCTCTGGGGCCTTTGAGGTATAATTAATAAATAAATAAATAAATAAATAAATAAATAAATAAATAAATAAATAAATAAACCCACACTTCCGTGCGGATAACGCGAATAAAAGGTTGCACACACACACGTTCTACACTTCCAAGCCTACGTCGCTGCTCCTTCTGCCCTTTTATATATTGTAGAAATATTACTCAGACATGCGGGGGCTCCTGGCGGTGACGCGTCTTTGTTGCTATACGCTGGTTTAGTGCGAGCTTTTGCACGCATTAGGCTAGAAAGAGCTGGTGAGCTATAGTGTCTAATGCCTCGAAGACATATATTTGTGAAGAAAGGTCAGAACCCACGGTTCCGCGCAGATAACGCGAATAAAAGGTTGCACACACACACGCCGCAGACTTTCAAGCCTACGTCGCTGCTTTTCTGTCCTTTTATATATTGTATAAATAGTACTCAAAGATGCGGGGGCTCCTGGCGGTGATGCATCGTTGTTTCTATACGCTGGTTTAGTGGGAGTTTTTGACCGCATTTGGCTAGAAAGTGCTGGTGAGCTATGGTGTCTAATGCCTCGAGGAGATATATTCATGAAGAATTGTCAGAACCCAAGCTTCCGTGCAGAAAACGCGAAGAAAAGGTTGCCACACACTCGTCCCACCCTTTCAAGTCTACGTCGCTGCTCTTTCTGCCCTTTTATATATTGTATAAATATTACTCAGAGATGCGGGGGCTCCTGGCGGGGACGCATCGTTGTTTCTATACGCTGGTTTAGTGGGAGTTTTTGCACGCATTTGGCTAGAAAGAGCTGGTGAGCTACGGTGTCTAATGCCTCGAGGACATATATTTATGAAGAATGGTCAGAACCCACGCTTCCGTGCAGATAACGCGAATAAAAGGTTGCACACACACACGCCCCACCCTTTCAAGCCTACGTCGCTGCTCTTTCTGCCCTTTTATATATTGTATAAATAGTACTCAGAAATGCGGGGGCTCCTGGCGGTGACCCCTCGTTGTTTCTATACACTGGTTTAGTGTGAGTTTTTGCACGCATTAGGCTAGAAAGAGCTGGCGAGCTATGGTGTCTAATGCCTCGAAGACATATACTTGTTAAGAATGGTCAGAACCCACGCTTCCGTGCAGATAACGCGAATAAAAGGCTCCACACAAAACGTCCCACACATTGAAGCCTACGTCGCTGCTCCTTCTGCCCTTTTATATATTGTATAAATAGTACTCAGAGATGCGGGGGCTCCTGGCGGTGACGCGTCGTTGTTTCTATACGCTAGTTTAGTGCGAGTATTTGCACGCATTAGGCTAGAAAGAGCTGGCGAGCTATGGTGTCTAATGCCTAGAGGACGTATATTTGTGAAGAATGGTCAGAGCCCGGGCTTCCGTGCAGATAACGCGAATAAAAGGTTGCACACACACACGTTGTACACTTTCAAGCCTACGTCGCTGCTCCTTTTTCCTTTTTATATATTGCATAAATAGTACTCAGAGATGCGGGGGCTCCTGGCGGTGACGCGTCGTTGTTTCTATACGCTAGTTTAGTGCGAGTTTTTGCACGCATTAGGCTAGAAAGAGCTGGCGAGCTATGGTGTCTAATGCCTAGAGGGCATATATTTGTGAAGAATGGTCAGAACCTACGCTTCCGTGCAGATAACGCGAATAAAAGGTTGCCACACACTCGTCCCACCCTTTCAAGCCTACGTCGCTGCTCCTTCTGCCCTTTTATATATTGTATAAATAGTACTCAGAGATGCGGGGGCTCCTGGCGGTTACGCGTCGTTGTTTCTATACGCTAGTTTAGTGCGAGTTTTTGCACGCACTAGGCTAGAAAGAGCTGGCGAGGTATGGTGTCTAATGCCTCGAGGACATATATTTGGGAAGAATGGTCAGAACCTACGCTTCCGTGCAGATAACGCGAATAAAAGGTTGCCACACACTCGTCCCACCCTTTCAAGCCTACGTCGCTGCTTTTTCTGCCCTTTTATATAATGTATAAATAGTACTCAGAGATGCGGGGGCTCTTGGCGGTGACGCGTCGTTGTTCCTATACGCTGGTTTAGTGCGAGTTTTTGCACGCATTAGGCTAGAAAGAGCTGCTGAGCTGTGGTGTCTAATGCCTCGAGGACATATATTTGTGAAGAATGGTCAGAACCGAAGCTTCCGTGCAGATAACGCGAATAAAAGGTTGCCACACACTCGTCCCACCCTTTCAAGCCTACGTCGCTGCTCTTTCTGCCCTTTTATATATTGTATAAATAGTACTCAGAGATGCGGGGGCTCTTGGCGGTGACGCGTCGTTGTTCCTATACGCTGGTTTAGTGCGAGTTTTTGCACGCATTAGGCTAGAAAGAGCTGGTGAGCTATGGTGTCTAATGCCTCGAGGACGTATATTTGTGAAGAATGGTCAGAACCGAAGCTTCCGTGCAGATAACGCGAATAAAAGGTTGCCACACACTCGTCCCACCCTTTCAAGCCTACGTCGCTGCTCTTTCTGCCCTTTTATATATTGTATAAATAGTACTCAGAGATGCGGGGGCTCCTGGCGGTTACGCGTCGTTGTTTCTATACGCTAGTTTAATGCGAGTTTTTGCACGCATTAGGCTAGAAAGAGCTGGCGAGCTATGGTGTCTAATGCCTCGAGGACATATATTTGTGAAGAATGGTCAGAACCGAAGCTTCCGTGCAGATAACGCGAATAAAAGGTTGCCACACACTCGTCCCACCCTTTCAAGCCTACGTCGCTGCTCTTTCTGCCCTTTTATATATTGTATAAATAGTACTCAGAGATGCGGGGGCTCTTGGCGGTGACGCGTCGTTGTTCCTATACGCTGGTTTAGTGCGAGTTTTTGCACGCATTAGGCTAGAAAGAGCTGGTGAGCTGTGGTGTCTAATGCCTCGAGGACATATATTTGTGAAGAATGGTCAGAACCGAAGCTTCCGTGCAGATAACGCGAATAAAAGGTTGCCACACACTCGTCCCACCCTTTCAAGCCTACGTCGCTGCTCTTTCTGCCCTTTTATATATTGTATAAATAGTACTCAGAGATGCGGGGGCTCTTGGCGGTGACGCGTCGTTGTTCCTATACGCTGGTTTAGTGCGAGTTTTTGCACGCATTAGGCTAGAAAGAGCTGGTGAGCTGTGGTGTCTAATGCCTCGAGGACATATATTTGTGAAGAATGCTCAGAACCGAAGCTTCCGTGCAGATAACGCGAATAAAAGGTTGCCACACACTCGTCCCACCCTTTCAAGCCTACGTCGCTGCTCTTTCTGCCCTTTTATATATTGTATAAATAGTACTCAGAGATGCGGGGGCTCTTGGCGGTGACGCGTCGTTGTTCCTATACGCTGGTTTAGTGCGAGTTTTTGCACGCATTAGGCTAGAAAGAGCTGGTGAGCTGTGGTGTCTAATGCCTCGAGGACATATATTTGTGAAGAATGGTCAGAACCGAAGCTTCCGTGCAGATAACGCGAATAAAAGGTTGCCACACACTCGTCCCACCCATTCAAGCCTACGTCGCTGCTCTTTCTGCCCTTTTATATATTGTATAAATAGTACTCAGAGATGCGGGGGCTCTTGGCGGTGACGCGTCATTGTATCTATACGCTGGTTTAGTGCGAGTTTTTGCACGCATTAGGCTAGAAAGAGCTGCTGAGCTATGGTGTCTAATGCCTCGAGGACATATATTTGTGAAGAATGGTCAGAACCGAAGCTTCCGTGCAGATAACGCGAATAAAAGGTTGCCACACACTCGTCCCACCCTTTCAAGCCTACGTCGCTGCTCTTTCTGCCCTTTTATATATTGTATAAATAGTACTCAGAGATGCGGGGGCTCTTGGCGGTGACGCGTCATTGTATCTATACGCTGGTTTAGTGCGAGTTTTTGCACGCATTAGGCTAGAAAGAGCTGCTGAGCTATGGTGTCTAATGCCTCGAGGACATATATTTGTGAAGAATGGTCAGAACCGAAGCTTCCGTGCAGATAACGCGAATAAAAGGTTGTCACACACTCGTCCCACCCTTTCAAGCCTACGTCGCTGCTCTTTCTGCCCTTTTATATATTGTATAAATAGTACTCAGAGATGCGGGGGCTCTTGGCGGTGACGCGTCGTTGTTCCTATACGCTGGTTTAGTGCGAGTTTTTGCACGCATTAGGCTAGAAAGAGCTGGTGAGCTATGGTGTCTAATGCCTCGAGGACATATATTTGTGAAGAATGGTCAGAACCGAAGCTTCCGTGCAGATAACGCGAATAAAAGGTTGCCACACACTCGTCCCACCCTTTCAAGCCTACGTCGCTGCTCTTTCTGCCCTTTTATATATTCTATAAATAGTACTCAGAGATGCGGGGGCTCTTGGCGGTGACGCGTCATTGTATCTATACGCTGGTTTAGTGCGAGTTTTTGCACGCATTAGGCTAGAAAGAGCTGCTGAGCTATGGTGTCTAATGCCTCGAGGACATATATTTGTGAAGAATGGTCAGAACCGAAGCTTCCGTGCAGATAACGCGAATAAAAGGTTGCCACACACTTGTCCCACCCTTTCAAGCCTACGTCGCTGCTCTTTCTGCCCTTTTATATATTGTATAAATAGTACTCAGAGATGCGGGGGCTCTTGGCGGTGACGCGTCATTGTATCTATACGCTGGTTTAGTGCGAGTTTTTGCACGCATTAGGCTAGAAAGAGCTGCTGAGCTATGGTGTCTAATGCCTCGAGGACATATATTTGTGAAGAATGGTCAGAACCGAAGCTTCCGTGCAGATAACGCGAATAAAAGGTTGTCACACACTCGTCCCACCCTTTCAAGCCTACGTCGCTGCTCTTTCTGCCCTTTTATATATTGTATAAATAGTACTCAGAGATGCGGGGGCTCTTGGCGGTGACGCGTCGTTGTTCCTATACGCTGGTTTAGTGCGAGTTTTTGCACGCATTAGGCTAGAAAGAGCTGGTGAGCTGTGGTGTCTAATGCCTCGAGGACATATATTTGTGAAGAATGGTCAGAACCGAAGCTTCCGTGCAGATAACGCGAATAAAAGGTTGCCACACACTCGTCCCACCCTTTCAAGCCTACGTCGCTGCTCTTTCTGCCCTTTTATATATTGTATAAATAGTACTCAGAGATGCGGGGGCTCTTGGCGGTGACGCGTCATTGTATCTATACGCTGGTTTAGTGCGAGTTTTTGCACGCATTAGGCTAGAAAGAGCTGCTGAGCTATGGTGTCTAATGCCTCGAGGACATATATTTGTGAAGAATGGTCAGAACCGAAGCTTCCGTGCAGATAACGCGAATAAAAGGTTGCCACACACTCGTCCCACCCTTTCAAGCCTACGTCGCTGCTCTTTCTGCCCTTTTATATATTGTATAAATAGTACTCAGAGATGCGGGGGCTCTTGGCGGTGACGCGTCATTGTATCTATACGCTGGTTTAGTGCGAGTTTTTGCACGCATTAGGCTAGAAAGAGCTGGTGAGCTGTGGTGTCTAATGCCTCGAGGACATATATTTGTGAAGAATGGTCAGAACCGAAGCTTCCGTGCAGATAACGCGAATAAAAGGTTGCCACACACTCGTCCCACCCTTTCAAGCCTACGTCGCTGCTCTTTCTGCCCTTTTATATATTGTATAAATAGTACTCAGAGATGCGGGGGCTCTTGGCGGTGACGCGTCATTGTATCTATACGCTGGTTTAGTGCGAGTTTTTGCACGCATTAGGCTAGAAAGAGCTGCTGAGCTATGGTGTCTAATGCCTCGAGGACATATATTTGTGAAGAATGGTCAGAACCGAAGCTTCCGTGCAGATAACGCGAAGAAAAGGTTGTCACACACTCGTCCCACCCTTTCAAGCCTACGTCGCTGCTCTTTCTGCCCTTTTATATATTGTATAAATAGTACTCAGAGATGCGGGGGCTCTTGGCGGTGACGCGTCGTTGTTCCTATACGCTGGTTTAGTGCGAGTTTTTGCACGCATTAGGCTAGAAAGAGCTGGTGAGCTGTGGTGTCTAATGCCTCGAGGACATATATTTGTGAAGAATGGTCAGAACCGAAGCTTCCGTGCAGATAACGCGAATAAAAGGTTGCCACACACTCGTCCCACCCTTTCAAGCCTACGTCGCTGCTCTTTCTGCCCTTTTATATATTGTATAAATAGTACTCAGAGATGCGGGGGCTCTTGGCGGTGACGCGTCATTGTATCTATACGCTGGTTTAGTGCGAGTTTTTGCACGCATTAGGCTAGAAAGAGCTGGTGAGCTGTGGTGTCTAATGCCTCGAGGACATATATTTGTGAAGAATGGTCAGAACCGAAGCTTCCGTGCAGATAACGCGAATAAAAGGTTGCCACACACTCGTCCCACCCTTTCAAGCCTACGTCGCTGCTCTTTCTGCCCTTTTATATATTGTATAAATAGTACTCAGAGATGCGGGGGCTCTTGGCGGTGACGCGTCATTGTATCTATACGCTGGTTTAGTGCGAGTTTTTGCACGCATTAGGCTAGAAAGAGCTGGTGAGCTGTGGTGTCTAATGCCTCGAGGACATATATTTGTGAAGAATGGTCAGAACCGAAGCTTCCGTGCAGATAACGCGAATAAAAGGTTGCCACACACTCGTCCCACCCTTTCAAGCCTACGTCGCTGCTCTTTCTGCCCTTTTATATATTGTATAAATAGTACTCAGAGATGCGGGGGCTCTTGGCGGTGACGCGTCATTGTATCTATACGCTGGTTTAGTGCGAGTTTTTGCACGCATTAGGCTAGAAAGAGCTGCTGAGCTATGGTGTCTAATGCCTCGAGGACATATATTTGTGAAGAATGGTCAGAACCGAAGCTTCCGTGCAGATAACGCGAATAAAAGGTTGCCACACACTCGTCCCACCCTTTCAAGCCTACGTCGCTGCTCTTTCTGCCCTTTTATATATTGTATAAATAGTACTCAGAGATGCGGGGGCTCTTGGCGGTGACGCGTCATTGTATCTATACGCTGGTTTAGTGCGAGTTTTTGCACGCATTAGGCTAGAAAGAGCTGCTGAGCTATGGTGTCTAATGCCTCGAGGACATATATTTGTGAAGAATGGTCAGAACCGAAGCTTCCGTGCAGATAACGCGAATAAAAGGTTGCCACACACTCGTCCCACCCTTTCAAGCCTACGTCGCTGCTCTTTCTGCCCTTTTATATATTGTATAAATAGAACTCAGAGATGCGGGGGCTCTTGGCGGTGACGCGTCATTGTATCTATACGCTGGTTTAGTGCGAGTTTTTGCACGCATTAGGCTAGAAAGAGCTGCTGAGCTATGGTGTCTAATGCCTCGAGGACATATATTTGTGAAGAATGGTCAGAACCGAAGCTTCCGTGCAGATAACGCGAATAAAAGGTTGTCACACACTCGTCCCACCCTTTCAAGCCTACGTCGCTGCTCTTTCTGCCCTTTTATATATTGTATAAATAGTACTCAGAGATGCGGGGGCTCTTGGCGGTGACGCGTCGTTGTTCCTATACGCTGGTTTAGTGCGAGTTTTTGCACGCATTAGGCTAGAAAGAGCTGGTGAGCTATGGTGTCTAATGCCTCGAGGACATATATTTGTGAAGAATGGTCAGAACCGAAGCTTCCGTGCAGATAACGCGAATAAAAGGTTGTCACTCACTCGTCCCACCCTTTCAAGCCTACGTCGCTGCTCTTTCTGCCCTTTTATATATTGTATAAATAGTACTCAGAGATGCGGGGGCTCTTGGCGGTGACGCGTCGTTGTTCCTATACGCTGGTTTAGTGCGAGTTTTTGCACGCATTAGGCTAGAAAGAGCTGCTGAGCTATGGTGTCTAATGCCTCGAGGACATATATTTGTGAAGAATGGTCAGAACCGAAGCTTCCGTGCAGATAACGCGAATAAAAGGTTGCCACACACTCGTCCCACCCTTTCAAGCCTACGTCGCTGCTCTTTCTGCCCTTTTATATATTGTATAAATAGTACTCAGAGATGCGGGGGCTCTTGGCGGTGACGCGTCATTGTATCTATACGCTGGTTTAGTGCGAGTTTTTGCACGCATTAGGCTAGAAAGAGCTGCTGAGCTATGGTGTCTAATGCCTCGAGGACATATATTTGTGAAGAATGGTCAGAACCGAAGCTTCCGTGCAGATAACGCGAATAAAAGGTTGTCACACACTCGTCCCACCCTTTCAAGCCTACGTCGCTGCTCTTTCTGCCCTTTTATATATTGTATAAATAGTACTCAGAGATGCGGGGGCTCTTGGCGGTGACGCGTCGTTGTTCCTATACGCTGGTTTAGTGCGAGTTTTTGCACGCATTAGGCTAGAAAGAGCTGGTGAGCTGTGGTGTCTAATGCCTCGAGGACATATATTTGTGAAGAATGGTCAGAACCGAAGCTTCCGTGCAGATATCGCGAATAAAAGGTTGCCACACACTCTTCCCACCCTTTCAAGCCTACGTCGCTGCTCTTTCTGCCCTTTTATATATTGTATAAATAGTACTCAGAGATGCGGGGGCTCTTGGCGGTGACGCGTCATTGTATCTATACGCTGGTTTAGTGCGAGTTTTTGCACGCATTAGGCTAGAAAGAGCTGCTGAGCTATGGTATCTAATGCCTCGAGGACATATATTTGTGAAGAATGGTCAGAACCGAAGCTTCCGTGCAGATAACGCGAATAAAAGGTTGCCACACACTCGTCCCACCCTTTCAAGCCTACGTCGCTGCTCTTTCTGCCCTTTTATATATTGTATAAATAGTACTCAGAGATGCGGGGGCTCTTGGCGGTGACGCGTCGTTGTTCCTATACGCTGGTTTAGTGCGAGTTTTTGCACGCATTAGGCTAGAAAGAGCTGCTGAGCTGTGGTGTCTAATGACTCGAGGACATATATTTGTGAAGAATGGTCAGAACCGAAGCTTCCGTGCAGATAACGCGAATAAAAGGTTGCCACACACTCGTCCCACCCTTTCAAGCCTACGTCGCTGCTCTTTCTGCCCTTTTATATATTGTATAAATAGTACTCAGAGATGCGGGGGCTCTTGGCGGTGACGCGTCATTGTATCTATACGCTGGTTTAGTGCGAGTTTTTGCACGCATTAGGCTAGAAAGAGCTGCTGAGCTATGGTGTCTAATGCCTCGAGGACATATATTTGTGAAGAATGGTCAGAACCGAAGCTTCCGTGCAGATAACGCGAATAAAAGGTTGTCACACACTCGTCCCACCCTTTCAAGCCTACGTCGCTGCTCTTTCTGCCCTTTTATATATTGTATAAATAGTACTCAGAGATGCGGGGGCTCTTGGCGGTGACGCGTCGTTGTTCCTATACGCTGGTTTAGTGCGAGTTTTTGCACGCATTAGGCTAGAAAGAGCTGGTGAGCTGTGGTGTCTAATGCCTCGAGGACATATATTTGTGAAGAATGGTCAGAACCGAAGCTTCCGTGCAGATAACGCGAATAAAAGGTTGCCACACACTCGTCCCACCTTTCAAGCCTACGTCGCTGCTCTTTCTGCCCTTTTATATATTGTATAAATAGTACTCAGAGATGCAGGGGCTCTTGGCGGGGACGCGTCATTGTATCTATACGCTGGTTTAGTGGGAGTTTTTGCACGCATTAGGCTAGAAAGAGCTGCTGAGCTATGGTGTCTAATGCCTCGAGGACATATATTTGTGAAGAATGGTCAGAACCGAAGCTTCCGTGCAGATAACGCGAATAAAAGGTTGCCACACACTCGTCCCACCCTTTCAAGCCTACGTCGCTGCTCTTTCTGCCCTTTTATATATTGTATAAATAGTACTCAGAGATGCGGGGGCTCCTGGCGGTGACGCGTCGTTGTTCCTATACGCTGGTTTAGTGCGAGTTTTCGCACGCATTAGGCTAGAAAGAGCTGCTGAGCTATGGTGTCTAATGCCTCAAGGACATATATTTGTGAAGAATGGTCAGAACCGAAGCTTCCGTGCAGATAACGCGAATAAAAGGTTGCCACACACTCGTCCCACCCTTTCAAGCCTACGTCGCTGCTCTTTCTGCCCTTTTATATATTGTATAAATAGTACTCAGAGATGCAGGGGCTCTTGGCGGTGACGCGTCATTGTATCTATACGCTGGTTTAGTGAGTGTTTTCACGCATTAGGCTAGAAAGAGCTGCTGAGCTATGGTGTCTAATGCCTCGAGGACATATATTTGTGAAGAATGGTCAGAACCGAAGCTTCCGTGCAGATAACGCGAATAAAAGGTTGCCACACACTCGTCCCACCCTTTCAAGCCTACGTCGCTGCTCTTTCTGCCCTTTTATATATTGTATAAATAGAACTCAGAGATGCGGGGGCTCTTGGCGGTGACGCGTCATTGTATCTATACGCTGGTTTAGTGCGAGTTTTTGCACGCATTAGGCTAGAAAGAGCTGCTGAGCTATGGTGTCTAATGCCTCGAGGACATATATTTGTGAAGAATGGTCAGAACCGAAGCTTCCGTGCAGATAACGCGAATAAAAGGTTGTCACACGCTCGTCCCACCCTTTCAAGCCTACGTCGCTGCTCTTTCTGCCCTTTTATATATTGTATAAATAGTACTCAGAGATGCGGGGGCTCTTGGCGGTGACGCGTCGTTGTTCCTATACGCTGGTTTAGTGCGAGTTTTTGCACGCATTAGGCTAGAAAGAGCTGGTGAGCTATGGTGTCTAATGCCTCGAGGACATATATTTGTGAAGAATGGTCAGAACCGAAGCTTCCGTGCAGATAACGCGAATAAAAGGTTGTCACTCACTCGTCCCACCCTTTCAAGCCTACGTCGCTGCTCTTTCTGCCCTTTTATATATTGTATAAATAGTACTCAGAGATGCGGGGGCTCTTGGCGGTGACGCGTCGTTGTTCCTATACGCTGGTTTAGTGCGAGTTTTTGCACGCATTAGGCTAGAAAGAGCTGCTGAGCTATGGTGTCTAATGCCTCGAGGACATATATTTGTGAAGAATTGTCAGAACCGAAGCTTCCGTGCAGATAACGCGAATAAAAGGTTGCCACACACTCGTGCCACCCTTTCAAGCCTACGTCGCTGCTCTTTCTGCCCTTTTATATATTGTATAAATAGTACTCAGAGATGCGGGGGCTCTTGGCGGTGACGCGTCATTGTATCTATACGCTGGTTTAGTGCGAGTTTTTGCACGCATTAGGCTAGAAAGAGCTGCTGAGCTATGGTGTCTAATGCCTCGAGGACATATATTTGTGAAGAATGGTCAGAACCGAAGCTTCCGTGCAGATAACGCGAATAAAAGGTTGTCACACACTCGTCCCACCCTTTCAAGCCTACGTCGCTGCTCTTTCTGCCCTTTTATATATTGTATAAATAGTACTCAGAGATGCGGGGGCTCTTGGCGGTGACGCGTCGTTGTTCCTATACGCTGGTTTAGTGCGAGTTTTTGCACGCATTAGGCTAGAAAGAGCTGGTGAGCTGTGGTGTCTAATGCCTCGAGGACATATATTTGTGAAGAATGGTCAGAACCGAAGCTTCCGTGCAGATATCGCGAATAAAAGGTTGCCACACACTCTTCCCACCCTTTCAAGCCTACGTCGCTGCTCTTTCTGCCCTTTTATATATTGTATAAATAGTACTCAGAGATGCGGGGGCTCTTGGCGGTGACGCGTCATTGTATCTATACGCTGGTTTAGTGCGAGTTTTTGCACGCATTAGGCTAGAAAGAGCTGCTGAGCTATGGTGTCTAATGCCTCGAGGACATATATTTGTGAAGAATGGTCAGAACCGAAGCTTCCGTGCAGATAACGCGAATAAAAGGTTGCCACACACTCGTCCCACCCTTTCAAGCCTACGTCGCTGCTCTTTCTGCCCTTTTATATATTGTATAAATAGTACTCAGAGATGCGGGGGCTCTTGGCGGTGACGCGTCGTTGTTCCTATACGCTGGTTTAGTGCGAGTTTTTGCACGCATTAGGCTAGAAAGAGCTGCTGAGCTGTGGTGTCTAATGACTCGAGGACATATATTTGTGAAGAATGGTCAGAACCGAAGCTTCCGTGCAGATAACGCGAATAAAAGGTTGCCACACACTCGTCCCACCCTTTCAAGCCTACGTCGCTGCTCTTTCTGCCCTTTTATATATTGTATAAATAGTACTCAGAGATGCGGGGGCTCTTGGCGGTGACGCGTCATTGTATCTATACGCTGGTTTAGTGCGAGTTTTTGCACGCATTAGGCTAGAAAGAGCTGCTGAGCTATGGTGTCTAATGCCTCGAGGACATATATTTGTGAAGAATGGTCAGAACCGAAGCTTCCGTGCAGATAACGCGAATAAAAGGTTGTCACACACTCGTCCCACCCTTTCAAGCCTACGTCGCTGCTCTTTCTGCCCTTTTATATATTGTATAAATAGTACTCAGAGATGCGGGGGCTCTTGGCGGTGACGCGTCGTTGTTCCTATACGCTGGTTTAGTGCGAGTTTTTGCACGCATTAGGCTAGAAAGAGCTGGTGAGCTGTGGTGTCTAATGCCTCGAGGACATATATTTGTGAAGAATGGTCAGAACCGAAGCTTCCGTGCAGATAACGCGAATAAAAGGTTGCCACACACTCGTCCCACCTTTCAAGCCTACGTCGCTGCTCTTTCTGCCCTTTTATATATTGTATAAATAGTACTCAGAGATGCAGGGGCTCTTGGCGGGGACGCGTCATTGTATCTATACGCTGGTTTAGTGCGAGTTTTTGCACGCATTAGGCTAGAAAGAGCTGCTGAGCTATGGTGTCTAATGCCTCGAGGACATATATTTGTGAAGAATGGTCAGAACCGAAGCTTCCGTGCAGATAACGCGAATAAAAGGTTGCCACACACTCGTCCCACCCTTTCAAGCCTACGTCGCTGCTCTTTCTGCCCTTTTATATATTGTATAAATAGTACTCAGAGATGCGGGGGCTCCTGGCGGTGACGCGTCGTTGTTCCTATACGCTGGTTTAGTGCGAGTTTTTGCACGCATTAGGCTAGAAAGAGCTGCTGAGCTATGGTGTCTAATGCCTCGAGGACATATATTTGTGAAGAATGGTCAGAACCGAAGCTTCCGTGCAGATAACGCGAATAAAAGGTTGCCACACACTCGTCCCACCCTTTCAAGCCTACGTCGCTGCTCTTTCTGCCCTTTTATATATTGTATAAATAGTACTCAGAGATGCAGGGGCTCTTGGCGGTGACGCGTCATTGTATCTATACGCTGGTTTAGTGAGTGTTTTCACGCATTAGGCTAGAAAGAGCTGCTGAGCTATGGTGTCTAATGCCTCGAGGACATATATTTGTGAAGAATGGTCAGAACCGAAGCTTCCGTGCAGATAACGCGAATAAAAGGTTGCCACACACTCGTCCCACCCTTTCAAGCCTACGTCGCTGCTCTTTCTGCCCTTTTATATATTGTATAAATAGTACTCAGAGATGCGGGGGCTCCTGGCGGTGACGCGTCGTTGTTCCTATACGCTGGTTTAGTGCGAGTTTTTGCACGCATTAGGCTAGAAAGAGCTGCTGAGCTATGGTGTCTAATGCCTCGAGGACATATATTTGTGAAGAATGGTCAGAACCGAAGCTTCCGTGCAGATAACGCGAATAAAAGGTTGCCACACACTCGTCCCACCCTTTCAAGCCTACGTCGCTGCTCTTTCTGCCCTTTTATATAATGTATAAATAGTACTCAGAGATACGGGGGCTCCTGGCGGTTACGCGTCGTTGTTTCTATACGCTAGTTTAGTGCGAGTTTTTGCACGCATTAGGCTAGAAAGAGCTGGCGAGCTATGGTGTCTAATGCCTCGAGGACATATATTTGTGAAGAATGGTCAGAACCGAAGCTTCCGTGCAGATAACGCGAATAAAAGGTTGTCACACACTCGTCCCACCCTTTCAAGCCTACGTCGCTGCTTTCTGCCCTTTTATATATTGTATAAATAGTACTGAGCGATGCGGGGGCTCTTGGCGGTGACGCGTCGTTGTTCCTATACGCTGGTTTAGTGCGAGTTTTTGCACGCATTAGGCTAGAAAGAGCTGGCGAGCTATGGTGTCTAATGCCTCGAGGACATATATTTGTGAAGAATGGCCAGAACCCAAGCTTCCGTGCAGATAACGCGAATAAAAGGTTGCCACACACTCGTCCCACCCTTTCAAGCCTACGTCGCTGCTCCTTCTGCCCTATTATATATTGTATAAATAGTACTCAGAGATGCGGGGGCTCTTGGCGGTGACGCGTCGTTGTTCCTATACGCTGGTTTAATGCGAGTTTTTGCACGCATTAGGCTAGAAAGAGCTGCTGAGCTATGGTGTCTAATGCCTCGAGGACATATATTTGTGAAGAATGGTCAGAACCGAAGCTTCCGTGCAGATAACGCGAATAAAAGGTTGTCACACACTCGTCCCACCCTTTCAAGCCTACGTCGCTGCTCCTTCTGCCCTATTATATATTGTATAAATAGTACTCAGAGATGCGGGGGCTCTTGGCGGTGACGCGTCGTTGTCCCTATACGCTGGTTTATTGCGAGTTTTTGCACGCATTAGGCTAGAAAGAGCTGGCGAGCTATGGTGTCTAATGCCTCGAGGACATATATTTGTGAAGAATGGTCAGAACCGAAGCTTCCGTGCAGATAACGCGAATAAAAGGTTGCCACACACTCGTCCCACCCTTTCAAGCCTACGTCGCTGCTCTTTCTGCCCTTTTATATAATGTATAAATAGTACTCAGAGATACGGGGGCTCCTGGCGGTTACGCGTCGTTGTTTCTATACGCTAGTTTAGTGCGAGTTTTTGCACGCATTAGGCTAGAAAGAGCTGGCGAGCTATGGTGTCTAATGCCTCGAGGACATATATTTGTGAAGAATGGTCAGAACCGAAGCTTCCGTGCAGATAACGCGAATAAAAGGTTGTCACACACTCGTCCCACCCTTTCAAGCCTACGTCGCTGCTTTCTGCCCTTTTATATATTGTATAAATAGTACTCAGCGATGCGGGGGCTCTTGGCGGTGACGCGTCGTTGTTCCTATACGCTGGTTTAGTGCGAGTTTTTGCACGCATTAGGCTAGAAAGAGCTGGCGAGCTATGGTGTCTAATGCCTCGAGGACATATATTTGTGAAGAATGGCCAGAACCGAAGCTTCCGTGCAGATAACGCGAATAAAAGGTTGCCACACACTCGTCCCACCCTTTCAAGCCTACGTCGCTGCTCTTTCTGCCCTTTTATATAATGTATAAATAGTACTCAGAGATACGGGGGCTCCTGGCGGTTACGCGTCGTTGTTCCTATACGCTGGTTTAGTGCGAGTTTTTGCACGCATTAGGCTAGAAAGAGCTGGCGAGCTATGGTGTCTAATGCCTCGAGGACATATATTTGTGAAGAATGGCCAGAACCCAAGCTTCCGTGCAGATAACGCGAATAAAAGGTTGCCACACACTCGTCCCACCCTTTCAAGCCTACGTCGCTGCTCCTTCTGCCCTATTATATATTGTATAAATAGTACTCAGAGATGCGGGGGCTCTTGGCGGTGACGCGTCGTTGTTCCTATACGCTGGTTTAGTGCGAGTTTTTGCACGCATTAGGCTAGAAAGAGCTGGCGAGCTATGGTGTCTAATGCCTCGAGGACATATATTTGTGAAGAATGGCCAGAACCCAAGCTTCCGTGCAGATAACGCGAATAAAAGGTTGCCACACACTCGTCCCACCCTTTCAAGCCTACGTCGCTGCTCTTTCTGCCCTTTTATATATTGTATAAATAGTACTCAGAGATGCGGGGGCTCTTGGCGGTGACGCGTCGTTGTTCCTATACGCTGGTTTAGTGCGAGTTTTTGCACGCATTAGGCTAGAAAGAGCTGGCGAGCTATGGTGTCTAATGCCTCGAGGACATATATTTGTGAAGAATGGCCAGAACCCAAGCTTCCGTGCAGATAACGCGAATAAAAGGTTGCCACACACTCGTCCCACCCTTTCAAGCCTACGTCGCTGCTCTTTCTGCCCTTTTATATAATGTATAAATAGTACTCAGAGATACGGGGGCTCCTGGCGGTTACGCGTCGTTGTTCCTATACGCTGGTTTAGTGCGAGTTTTTGCACGCATTAGGCTAGAAAGAGCTGGCGAGCTATGGTGTCTAATGCCTCGAGGACATATATTTGTGAAGAATGGCCAGAACCCAAGCTTCCGTGCAGATAACGCGAATAAAAGGTTGCCACACACTCGTCCCACCCTTTCAAGCCTACGTCGCTGCTCCTTCTGCCCTATTATATATTGTATAAATAGTACTCAGAGATGCGGGGGCTCTTGGCGGTGACGCGTCGTTGTTCCTATACGCTGGTTTAGTGCGAGTTTTTGCACGCATTAGGCTAGAAAGAGCTGGCGAGCTATGGTGTCTAATGCCTCGAGGACATATATTTGTGAAGAATGGCCAGAACCCAAGCTTCCGTGCAGATAACGCGAATAAAAGGTTGCCACACACTCGTCCCACCCTTTCAAGCCTACGTCGCTGCTCTTTCTGCCCTTTTATATATTGTATAAATAGTACTCAGAGATGCGGGGGCTCTTGGCGGTGACGCGTCGTTGTTCCTATACGCTGGTTTAGTGCGAGTTTTTGCACGCATTAGGCTAGAAAGAGCTGCTGAGCTATGGTGTCTAATGCCTCGAGGACATATATTTGTGAAGAATGGTCAGAACCGAAGCTTCCGTGCAGATAACGCGAATAAAAGGTTGCCACACACTCGTCCCACCCTTTCAAGCCTACGTCGCTGCTCTTTCTGCCCTTTTATATAATGTATAAATAGTACTCAGAGATACGGGGGCTCCTGGCGGTTACGCGTCGTTGTTCCTATACGCTGGTTTAGTGCGAGTTTTTGCACACATTAGGCTAGAAAGAGCTGGCGAGCTATGGTGTCTAATGCCCCGAGGACATATATTTGTGAAGAATGGCCAGAACCCAAGCTTCCGTGCAGATAACGCGAATAAAAGGTTGCCACACACTCGTCCCACCCTTTCAAGCCTACGTCGCTGCTCCTTCTGCCCTATTATATATTGTATAAATAGTACTCAGAGATGCGGGGGCTCTTGGCGGTGACGCGTCGTTGTTCCTATACGCTGGTTTAGTGCGAGTTTTTGCACGCATTAGGCTAGAAAGAGCTGGCGAGCTATGGTGTCTAATGCCTCGAGGACATATATTTGTGAAGAATGGCCAGAACCCAAGCTTCCGTGCAGATAACGCGAATAAAAGGTTGCCACACACTCGTCCCACCCTTTCAAGCCTACGTCGCTGCTCTTTCTGCCCTTTTATATATTGTATAAATAGTACTCAGAGATGCGGGGGCTCTTGGCGGTGACGCGTCGTTGTTCCTATACGCTGGTTTAATGCGAGTTTTTGCACGCATTAGGCTAGAAAGAGCTGCTGAGCTATGGTGTCTAATGCCTCGAGGACATATATTTGTGAAGAATGGCCAGAACCCAAGCTTCCGTGCAGATAACGCGAATAAAAGGTTGCCACACACTCGTCCCACCCTTTCAAGCCTACGCCGCTGCTCCTTCTGCCCTATTATATATTGTATAAATGGTACTCAGAGATGCGGGGCCGGCCATGGCGGCCGCATTTCGATGGGGGCGAAATGCGAAAACACCCGTGTACTTAGATTTAGGTGCACGTTAAAGATCCCCAGGTGGTCGAAATTTCCGAAGTCCTCCACTACGGCGTGCCTCATAATCAGAAAGTGGTTTTGGCACGTAAAACCCCATAATTTAATTTTTTTTTTTAGAGATGCGGGGGCTCCTGGCGGTTACGCGTCGTTGTTTCTATACGCTAGTTTAGTGCGAGTTTTTGCTCGCATTAGACTAGAAAGAGCTGGCGAGCTATGGTGTCTAATGCCTCGAGGACATATATTTGGGTAGAATGGTCAGAACCTACGCTTCCGTGCAGATAACGCGAATAAAAGGTTGCCACACACTCGTCCCACCCTTTCAAGCCTACGTCGCTGCTTTTTCTGCCCTTTTATATATTGTATAAATAGTACTCAGAGATGCGGGGGCTCCTGGCGGTTACGCGTCGTTGTTTCTATACGCTACTTTAGTGCGAGTTTTTGCACGCATTAGGCTAGAAAGAGCTGGCGAGCTATGGTGTCTAATGCCTCGAGGACATATATTTGTGAAGAATGGTCAGAACCCAAGCTTCCGTGCAGATAACGCCAATAAAAGGTTGCCACACACTCGTCCCACCCTTTGAAGCCTACGTCGCTGCTTTTTCTGCCCTTTTATATATTGTATAAATAGTACTCAGAGATGCGGGGGCTCTTGGCGGTGAAGCGTCATTGTATCTATAAGCTGGTTTAGTGCGAGTTTTTGCACGCATTAGGCTAGAAAGAGCTGGCGAGCTATGGTGTCTAATGCCTCGAGGACATATATTTGTGAAGAATGGTCAGAACCCAAGCTTCCGTGCAGATAACGCGAATAAAAGGTTGCCACACACTCGTCCCACCCTTTCAAGCCTACGTCGCTGCTCTTTCTGCCCTTTTATATATTGTATAAATAGTACTCAGAGATGCGGGGGCTCTTGGCGGTGACGCGTCGTTGTTCCTATACGCTGGTTTAGTGCGAGTTTTTGCACGCATTAAGCTAGAAAGAGCTGGTGAGCTACGGTGTCTAATGCCTCGAGGACATATATTTGTGAAGAATGGTCAGAACCCAAGCTTCCGTGCTGATAACGCGAATAAAAGGTTGCCACACACTCGTCCCACCCTTTCAAGCCTACGTCGCTGCTCTTTCTGCCCTTTTATACATTGTATAAATAGTACTCAGAGATGCGGGGGCTCTTGGCGGTGACGCGTCATTGTATCTATACGCTGGTTTAGTGCGAGTTTTTGCACGCATTAGGCTAGAAAGAGCGGCTGAGCTATGGTGTCTAATGCCTCGAGGACATATATTTGTGAAAAATGGTCAGAACCTAAGCTTCCGTGCAGATAACGCGAATAAAAGGTTGCCACACACTCGTCCCACCCTTTCAAGCCTACGTCGCTGCTTTTTCTGCCCTTTTATATATTGTATAAATAGTACTCAGAGATGCGGGGGCTCTTGGCGGTGACGCGTCGTTGTTCCTATACGCTGGTTTATAGCGAGTTTTTGCACGCATTAGGCTAGAAAGAGCTGGTGAGCTGTGGTGTCTAATGCCTCCAGGACATATATTTGTGAAGAATGGTCAGAACACACGCTTCCGTGCAGATAATACGAATAAAATGTTGCACAACACACTCGTCCCACCCTTTCAAGCCTACGTCGCTGCTTTTTCTGCCCTTTTATATATTGTATAAATAGTACTCAGAGATGCGGGGGCTCCTGGCGGTGACGCGTCGTTCTTTCTATACGCTGGTTTAGTGCGAGTTCTTGCACGCATTAGGCTAGAAAGAGCTGGTGAGCTGTGGTGTCTAATGCCTCGAGGACATATATTTGTGAAGAATGGTCAGAACCCAAGCTTCCGTGCAGATAACGCGAATAAAAGGTTGCCACACACTCGTCCCACCCTTTCAAGCCTACGTCGCTGCTCTTTCTGCCCTTTTATATATTGTATAAATAGTACTCAGAGATGCGGGGGCTCTTGGCGGTGATGCGTCGTTGTTTCTATACGCTGGTTTAGTGTGAGTTTTTGCACGCATTAAGCTAGAAAGAGCTGGTGAGCTACGGTGTCTAATGCCTCGAGGACATATATTTGTGAAGAATGGTCAGAACACACGCTTCCGTGCAGATAATACGAATAAAAGGTTGCCACACACTCGTCCCACCCTTTCAAGCCTACGTCGCTGCTCTTTCTGCCCTTTTATATATTGTATAAATAGTACTCAGAGATGCGGGGGCTCTTGGCGGTGATGCGTCGTTGTTTCTATACGCTGGTTTAGTGTGAGTTTTTGCACGCATTAAGCTAGAAAGAGCTGGTGAGCTACGGTGTCTAATGCCTCGAGGACATATATTTGTGAAGAATGGTCAGAACACACGCTTCCGTGCAGATAATACGAATAAAATGTTGCACAACACACTCGTCCCACCCTTTCAAGCCTACGTCGCTGCTTTTTCTGCCCTTTTATATATTGTATAAATAGTACTCAGAGATGCGGGGGCTCCTGGCGGTGACGCGTCGTTGTTTCTATACGCTGGTTTAGTGCGAGTTTTTGCACGCATTAGGCTAGAAAGAGCTGGCGAGCTATGGTGTCTAAAGGCTAGAGGACATATATTTGTGAAGAATGGTCAGATCCAGGGCTTCCGTGCAGATAACGCGAATAAAAGGTTGCACACACACACGTTGTACACTTTCAAGCCTACGTCGCTGCTCCTTTTTCCCTTTTATATATTGCATAAATAGTACTCAGAGATGCGGGGGCTCCTGGCGGTGACGCGTCGTTGTTTCTATACGCTAGTTTAGTGCGAGTTTTTGCACGCATTAGGCTAGAAAGAGCTGGCGAGCTAAAGTGTCTAATGCCTAGAGGACATATATTTGGGAAGAATGGTCAGAACCTACGCTTCCGTGCAGAAACGCGAATAAAAGGTTGCACCTATACACGTTCTACACTTTCAAGCCTACGTCGCTGCTCCATCTGCCCTTTTATATATTGTATAAATAGTACTCAGAGATGCGGGGGCTCCTGGCGGTGACGCGTCGTTGTTTCTATACGCTAGTTTAGTGCGAGTTTTTGCACGCATTAGGCTAGAAAGAGCTGGTGAGCTGTGGTGTCTAATCCCTCGAGGACATATATTTGTGAAGAATGGTCAGAACCCACGCTTCCGTGCAGATAATGCGAATAAAATGTTGCACAACGCACTCGTCCCACCCTTTCAAGCCTACGTCGCTGCTCCTTATGCCCTTTATTATATTGTATAAATAGTACTCAGAGATGCGGGGGCTCTTGGCGGTGACGCGTCGTTGTATCTATAGGCTGGTTTAGTGCGAGTTTTTGCAAGCATTAGGCTAGAAAGAGCTGGTGAGCTGTGGTGTCTAATGCCTCGAGGACATATATTTGTGAAGAATGGTCAGAACCCAAGCTTCCGTGCAGATAACGCGAATAAAAGGTTGCCACACACTCGTCCCACCCTTTCAAGCCTACGTCGCTGCTCCTTATGCCCTTTTATATATTGTATAAATAGTACTCAGAGATGCGGGGGCTCTTGGCGGTGACGCGTCGTTGTATCTATACGCTGGTTTAGTGCGAGTTTTTGCACGCATTAGGCTAGAAAGAGCTGCTGAGCTGTGGTGTCTAATGCCTCGAGGACATATATTTGTGAAGAATGGTCAGAACCGAAGCTTCCGCGCAAATAACGCGAATAAAAGGTTGCGACACACTCGTCCCACCCTTTCAAGCCTACGTCGCTGCTCTTTCTGCCTTTTTATATATTGTATAAATAGTACTCAGAGATGCGGGGGCTCTTGGCGGTGACGCGTCGTTGTATCTATACGCTGGTTTAGTGCGAGTTTTTGCACGCATTAGGCTAGAAAGAGCTGGTTAGCTGTGGTGTCTAATGCCTCGAGGACATATATTTGTGAAGAATGGTGAGAACCCACGGTTCCGTGCAGATAACGCGAATAAAAGATTGCCACACACACCTCCTGCACTTTCAAGCCTACGTCGCTGCTCTTTCTGCCTTTTTATATATTGTACAAATAGTACTCAGAGATGCGGGGGCTCCTGGAGGTGATGAGTCGTTGTTTCTATACGCTGGTTTAGTGCGAGTTTTTGCACGCATTAGGATAGAAAGAGCTGGTGAGCTGTGGTGTCTAATGCCTCGAGGACATATATTTGTGAAGAATGGTCAGAACCCACGCTTCCGTGCAGATAATACGAATAAAATGTTGCACAACACTCTCGTCCCACCCTTTCAAGCCTACGTCGCTGCTCCTTATGCCCTTTTATATATTGTATAAATAGTACTCCGAGATGCGGGGCCTCCTGGCGGTGACGCGTCGTTGTTTCTATGCGCTGGTTTAGTGCGAGTTTTTGCACGCATTAGGCTAGAAAGAGCTGGTGAGCTGTGGTGTCTGATGCCTCGAGGACATATATTTGTGAAGAAAGGTCCGAACCCACGGTTCCGCGCAGATAACGCGAATAACAGGTTGCACACACACACGCCGCACACTTTCAAGCCTACGTCGCTGCTTTTCTGTCCTTTTATATATTGTATAAATAGTACTCAGAGATGCGGGGGCTCTTGGCGGTGACGCGTCGTTGTATCTATACGCTGGTTTAGTGCGAGTTTTTGCACGCGTTAGGCTAGAAAGAGCTGGTGAGCTGCGGTGCCTAATGCCTCGAGGACATATATTTGTGAAGAATGATCAGAACCCACGGTTCCGTGCAGATAACGCGAATAAAAGATTGCCACACACACCTCCTGCACTTTCAAGCCTACGTCGCCGCTCCTTATGCCCTTTATTATATTGTATAAATAGTACTCAGAGATGCGGGGGCTCTTGGCGGTGACGCGTCGTTGTATCTATAGGCTGGTTTAGTGCGAGTTTTTGCAAGCATTAGGCTAGACAGAGCTGGTGAGCTTTGGTGTCTAATGCCTCGAGGACATATATTTGTGAAGAATGGTCAGAACCCAAGCTTCCGTGCAGATAACGCGAATAAAAGGTTGCCACACACTCGTCCCACCCTTTCAAGCCTACGTCGCTGCTCCTTATGCCCTTTTATATATTGTATAAATAGTACTCAGAGATGCGGGGGCTCTTGGCGGTGACGCGTCGTTGTATCTATAGGCTGGTTTAGTGCGAGTTTTTGCACGCATTAGGCTAGAAAGAGCCGGTGAGCTGTGGTGTCTGATGCCTCGAGCACATATATTTGTGAAGAATGGTCAGGACTCAGAACCCACGCTTCCGTGCAGATAACGCAAATAAAAGGTAGCACACACACACGTCCCACAAATTTAAGCCTACGTCGCCGCTCCTTATGCCCTTTTGTATATTGTATAAATAGTACTCCGAGATGCGGGGGCTCCTGGCGGTGATGCATCGTTGTTTCTCTACGCTGGTGTAGTGCGAGTTTTTGCACGCATTAGGCTAGAAAGAGCTGGCGGGCTATGGTGTCTAATGCCTCGAGGACATATATTTGTGATGAATGGTCAGAACCCACGCTTCGGTGCAGATAACGCGATTAAAATGTTGCACAACACACTCGTCCCACACTTTCAAGCCTACGTCGCTGCTCCTTCTGCCCTTTTATATATTGTATAAATAGTACTCAGAGATGCGGGGGCTCTTGGCGGTGACGCGTCGTTGTATCTATAGGCTGGTTTAGTGCGAGTTTTTGCACGCATTAGGCTAGAAAGAGCCGGTGAGCTGTGGTGTCTGATGCCTCGAGCACATATATTTGTGAAGAATGGTCAGGACTCAGAACCCACGCTTCCGTGCAGATAACGCAAATAAAAGGTAGCACACACACACGTCCCACAAATTTAAGACTACGTCGCCGCTCCTTATGCCCTTTTGTATATTGTATAAATAGTACTCCGAGATGCGGGGGCTCCTGGCGGTGATGCATCGTTGTTTCTCTACGCTGGTGTAGTGCGAGTTTTTGCACGCATTAGGCTAGAAAGAGCTGGCGGGCTATGGTGTCTAATGCCTCGAGGACATATATTTGTGAAGAATGGTCAGAACCCACGCTTCGGTGCAGATAACGCGATTAAAATGTTGCACAACACACTCGTCCCACACTTTCAAGCCTACGTCGCTGCTCCTTCTGCCCTTTTATATATTGTATAAATAGTACTCAGAGATGCGGGGGCTCCTGGCGGTGACGCATCGTTGTATCTATACGCTGGTATAGTGCGAGTTTTTGCACGCATTAGGCTAGAAAGAGCCGGTGAGCTGTGGTGTCTGATGCATCGAGCACATATATTTGTGAAGAATGGTCAGGACTCAGAACCCACGCTTCCGTGCAGATAACGCAAATAAAAGGTAGCACACACACACGTCCCACAAATTTAAGCCTACGTCGCAGCTCCTTCTGCCCTTTTATATATTGTATGAATAGTACTCCGAGATGCGGGGGCTCCTGGCGGTGATGCATCGTTGTTTCTCTACGCTGGTGTAGTGCGAGTTTTTGCACGCATTAGGCTAGAAAGAGCTGGTGAGCTGTGGTGTCTAATCCCTCGAGGACATATATTTGTGAAGAATGGTCAGAACCCACGCTTCCGTGCAGATAATGCGAATAAAATGTTGCACAACACACTCGTCCCACCCTTTCAAGCCTACGTCGCTGCTCCTTATGCCCTTTATTATATTGTATAAATAGTACTCAGAGATGCGGGGGCTCTTGGCGGTGACGCGTCGTTGTATCTATAGGCTGGTTTAGTGCGAGTTTTTGCAAGCATTAGGCTAGAAAGAGCTGGTGAGCTGTGGTGTCTAATGCCTCGAGGACATATATTTGTGAAGAATGGTCAGAACCCAAGCTTCCGTGCAGATAACGCGAATAAAAGGTTGCCACACACTCGTCCCACCCTTTCAAGCCTACGTCGCTGCTCCTTATGCCCTTTTATATATTGTATAAATAGTACTCAGAGATGCGGGGGCTCTTGGCGGTGACGCGTCGTTGTATCTATACGCTGGTTTAGTGCGAGTTTTTGCACGCATTAGGCTAGAAAGAGCTGCTGAGCTGTGGTGTCTAATGCCTCGAGGACATATATTTGTGAAGAATGGTCAGAACCGAAGCTTCCGCGCAAATAACGCGAATAAAAGGTTGCGACACACTCGTCCCACCCTTTCCAGCCTACGTGGCTGCTCTTTCTGCCTTTTTATATATTGTATAAATAGTACTCAGACATGCGGGGGCTCTTGGCGGTGACGCGTCGTTCTATCTATACGCTGGTTTAGTGCGAGTTCTTGCACGCATTAGGCTAGAAAGAGCTTGTGAGCTGTGGTGTCTAATGCCTCGAGGACATATATTTGTGAAGAATGGTCAGAACCCAAGCTTCCGTGCAGATAACGCGAATAAAAGGTTGCCACACACTCGTCCCACCCTTTCAAGCCTACGTCGCTGCTCTTTCTGCCCTTTTATGTATTGTATAAATAGTACTCAGAGATGCGGGGCCTCCTGGCGGTGACGCGTCGTTGTTTCTACACGCTGGTTTAGTGCGAGTTTTTGCACGCATTAGGCTAGAAAGAGCTGGTGAGCTGTGGTGTCTAATGCCTCGAGGACATATATTTGTGAAGAATGGTCAGAACCGAAGCTTCCGTGCAGATAACGCGAATAAAAGGTTGCCACACACTCGTCCCACCCTTTCAAGGCTACATCGCTGCTTTTCTGTCCTTTTATATTGTATAAATAGTACTCAGAGATGCGGGGGCTCTTGGCGGTGACGCGTCGTTGTATCTATAAGCTGGTTTAGTGCGAGTTTTTGCACGCATTAGGCTAGAAAGAGCTGGTTAGCTGTGGTGTCTAATGCCTCGAGGACATATATTTGTGAAGAATGGTGAGAACCCACGGTTCCGTGCAGATAACGCGAATAAAAGATTGCCACACACACCTCCTGCACTTTCAAGCCTACGTCGCCGCTCTTTCTGCCCTTTTATATATTGTACAAATAGTACTCAGAGATGCGGGGTCTCCTGGAGGTGATGAGTCGTTGTTTCTCTACGCTGGTGTAGTGCGAGTTTTTGCACGCATTAGGCTAGAAAGAGCTGGCGGGCTATGGTGTCTAATGCCTCGAGGACATATATTTGTGAAGAATGGTCAGAACCCACGCTTCGGTGCAGATAACGCGATTAAAATGTTGCACAACACACTCGTCCCACACTTTCAAGCCTACGTCGCTGCTCCTTCTGCCCTTTTATATATTGTATAAATAGTACTCAGAGATGCGGGGGCTCCTGGCGGTGACGCGTCGTTGTATCTATACGCTGGTTTAGTGCGAGTTCTTGCACGCATTAGGCTAGAAAGAGCTGGTGAGCTGCGGTGCCTAATGCCTCGAGGACATATATTTGTGAAGAATGATCAGAACCCACGGTTCCGTGCAGATAACGCGAATAAAAGATTGCCACACACACCTCCTGCACTTTCAAGCCTACGTCGCCGCTCCTTATGCCCTTTATTATATTGTATAAATAGTACTCAGAGATGCGGGGGCTCTTGGCGGTGACGCGTCGTTGTATCTATAGGCTGGTTTAGTGCGAGTTTTTGCAAGCATTAGGCTAGAAAGAGCTGGTGAGCTTTGGTGTCTAATGCCTCGAGGACATATATTTGTGAAGAATGGTCAGAACCCAAGCTTCCGTGCAGATAACGCGAATAAAAGGTTGCCACACACTCGTCCCACCCTTTCAAGCCTACGTCGCTGCTCCTTATGCCCTTTTATATATTGTATAAATAGTACTCAGAGATGCGGGGGCTCTTGGCGGTGACGCGTCGTTGTATCTATAGGCTGGTTTAGTGCGAGTTTTTGCACGCATTAGGCTAGAAAGAGCCGGTGAGCTGTGGTGTCTGATGCCTCGAGCACATATATTTGTGAAGAATGGTCAGGACTCAGAACCCACGCTTCCGTGCAGATAACGCAAATAAAAGGTAGCACACACACACGTCCCACAAATTTAAGACTACGTCGCCGCTCCTTATGCCCTTTTGTATATTGTATAAATAGTACTCCGAGATGCTGGGGCTCCTGGCGGTGATGCATCGTTGTTTCTCTACGCTGGTGTAGTGCGAGTTTTTGCACGCATTAGGCTAGAAAGAGCTGGCGGGCTATGGTGTCTAATGCCTCGAGGACATATATTTGTGAAGAATGGTCAGAACCCACGCTTCGGTGCAGATAACGCGATTAAAATGTTGCACAACACACTCGTCCCACACTTTCAAGCCTACGTCGCTGCTCCTTCTGCCCTTTTATATATTGTATAAATAGTACTCAGAGATGCGGGGGCTCCTGGCGGTGACGCGTCGTTGTATCTATAGGCTGGTTTAGTGCGAGTTTTTGCACGCATTAGGCTAGAAAGAGCCGGTGAGCTGTGGTGTCTGATGCCTCGAGCACATATATTTGTGAAGAATGGTCAGGACTCAGAACCCACGCTTCCGTGCAGATAACGCAAATAAAAGGTAGCACACACACACGTCCCACAAATTTAAGCCTACGTCGCCGCTCCTTATGCCCTTTTGTATATTGTATAAATAGTACTCCGAGATGCGGGGGCTCCTGGCGGTGATGCATCGTTGTTTCTCTACGCTGGTGTAGTGCGAGTTTTTGCACGCATTAGGCTAGAAAGAGCTGGCGGGCTATGGTGTCTAATGCCTCGAGGACATATATTTGTGATGAATGGTCAGAACCCACGCTTCGGTGCAGATAACGCGATTAAAATGTTGCACAACACACTCGTCCCACACTTTCAAGCCTACGTCGCTGCTCCTTCTGCCCTTTTATATATTGTATAAATAGTACTCAGAGATGCGGGGGCTCCTGGCGGTGACGCGTCGTTGTATCTATACGCTGGTTTAGTGCGAGTTTTTGCACGCATTAGGCTAGAAAGAGCTGGTGAGCTGCGGTGCCTAATGCCTCGAGGACATATATTTGTGAAGAATGATCAGAACCCACGGTTCCGTGCAGATAACGCGAATAAAAGATTGCCACACACACCTCCTGCACTTTCAAGCCTACGTCGCCGCTCCTTATGCCTTTTATTATATTGTATAAATAGTACTCAGAGATGCGGGGGCTCTTGGCGGTGACGCGTCGTTGTATCTATAGGCTGGTTTAGTGCGAGTTTTTGCAAGCATTAGGCTAGAAAGAGCTGGTGAGCTTTGGTGTCTAATGCCTCGAGGACATATATTTGTGAAGAATGGTCAGAACCCAAGCTTCCGTGCAGATAACGCGAATAAAAGGTTGCCACACACTCGTCCCACCCTTTCAAGCCTACGTCGCTGCTCCTTATGCCCTTTTATATATTGTATAAATAGTACTCAGAGATGCGGGGGCTCTTGGCGGTGACGCGTCGTTGTATCTATAGGCTGGTTTAGTGCGAGTTTTTGCACGCATTAGGCTAGAAAGAGCCGGTGAGCTGTGGTGTCTGATGCCTCGAGCACATATATTTGTGAAGAATGGTCAGGACTCAGAACCCACGCTTCCGTGCAGATAACGCAAATAAAAGGTAGCACACACACACGTCCCACAAATTTAAGACTACGTCGCCGCTCCTTATGCCCTTTTGTATATTGTATAAATAGTACTCCGAGATGCGGGGGCTCCTGGCGGTGATGCATCGTTGTTTCTCTACGCTGGTGTAGTGCGAGTTTTTGCTCGCATTAGGCTAGAAAGAGCTGGCGGGCTATGGTGTCTAATGCCTCGAGGACATATATTTGTGAAGAATGGTCAGAACCCACGCTTCGGTGCAGATAACGCGATTAAAATGTTGCACAACACACTCGTCCCACACTTTCAAGCCTACGTCGCTGCTCCTTCTGCCCTTTTATATATTGTATAAATAGTACTCAGAGATGCGGGGGCTCCTGGCGGTGACGCGTCGTTGTATCTATAGGCTGGTTTAGGGCGAGTTTTTGCACGCATTAGGCTAGAAAGAGCCGGTGAGCTGTGGTGTCTGATGCCTCGAGCACATATATTTGTGAAGAATGGTCAGGACTCAGAACCCACGCTTCCGTGCAGATAACGCAAATAAAAGGTAGCACACACACACGTCCCACAAATTTAAGCCTACGTCGCCGCTCCTTATGCCCTTTTGTATATTGTATAAATAGTACTCCGAGATGCGGGGGCTCCTGGCGGTGATGCATCGTTGTTTCTCTACGCTGGTGTAGTGCGAGTTTTTGCACGCATTAGGCTAGAAAGAGCTGGCGGGCTATGGTGTCTAATGCCTCGAGGACATATATTTGTGATGAATGGTCAGAACCCACGCTTCGGTGCAGATAACGCGATTAAAATGTTGCACAACACACTCGTCCCACACTTTCAAGCCTACGTCGCTGCTCCTTCTGCCCTTTTATATATTGTATAAATAGTACTCAGAGATGCGGGGGCTCTTGGCGGTGACGCGTCGTTGTATCTATAGGCTGGTTTAGTGCGAGTTTTTGCACGCATTAGGCTAGAAAGAGCCGGTGAGCTGTGGTGTCTGATGCCTCGAGCACATATATTTGTGAAGAATGGTCAGGACTCAGAACCCACGCTTCCGTGCAGATAACGCAAATAAAAGGTAGCACACACACACGTCCCACAAATTTAAGACTACGTCGCCGCTCCTTATGCCCTTTTGTATATTGTATAAATAGTACTCCGAGATGCGGGGGCTCCTGGCGGTGATGCATCGTTGTTTCTCTACGCTGGTGTAGTGCGAGTTTTTGCACGCATTAGGCTAGAAAGAGCTGGCGGGCTATGGTGTCTAATGCCTCGAGGACATATATTTGTGAAGAATGGTCAGAACCCACGCTTCGGTGCAGATAACGCGATTAAAATGTTGCACAACACACTCGTCCCACACTTTCAAGCCTACGTCGCTGCTCCTTCTGCCCTTTTATATATTGTATAAATAGTACTCAGAGATGCGGGGGCTCCTGGCGGTGACGCATCGTTGTATCTATACGCTGGTATAGTGCGAGTTTTTGCACGCATTAGGCTAGAAAGAGCCGGTGAGCTGTGGTGTCTGATGCATCGAGCACATATATTTGTGAAGAATGGTCAGGACTCAGAACCCACGCTTCCGTGCAGATAACGCAAATAAAAGGTAGCACACACACACGTCCCACAAATTTAAGCCTACGTCGCAGCTCCTTCTGCCCTTTTATATATTGTATGAATAGTACTCCGAGATGCGGGGGCTCCTGGCGGTGATGCATCGTTGTTTCTCTACGCTGGTGTAGTGCGAGTTTTTGCACGCATTAGGCTAGAAAGAGCTGGTGAGCTGTGGTGTCTAATCCCTCGAGGACATATATTTGTGAAGAATGGTCAGAACCCACGCTTCCGTGCAGATAATGCGAATAAAATGTTGCACAACACACTCGTCCCACCCTTTCAAGCCTACGTCGCTGCTCCTTATGCCCTTTATTATATTGTATAAATAGTACTCAGAGATGCGGGGGCTCTTGGCGGTGACGCGTCGTTGTATCTATAGGCTGGTTTAGTGCGAGTTTTTGCAAGCATTAGGCTAGAAAGAGCTGGTGAGCTGTGGTGTCTAATGCCTCGAGGACATATATTTGTGAAGAATGGTCAGAACCCAAGCTTCCGTGCAGATAACGCGAATAAAAGGTTGCCACACACTCGTCCCACCCTTTCAAGCCTACGTCGCTGCTCCTTATGCCCTTTTATATATTGTATAAATAGTACTCAGAGATGCGGGGGCTCTTGGCGGTGACGCGTCGTTGTATCTATACGCTGGTTTAGTGCGAGTTTTTGCACGCATTAGGCTAGAAAGAGCTGCTGAGCTGTGGTGTCTAATGCCTCGAGGACATATATTTGTGAAGAATGGTCAGAACCGAAGCTTCCGCGGAAATAACGCGAATAAAAGGTTGCGACACACTCGTTCCACCCTTTCCAGCCTACGTGGCTGCTCTTTCTGCCTTTTTATATATTGTATAAATCGTACTCAGACATGCGGGTGCTCTTGGCGGTGACGCGTCGTTCTATCTATACGCTGGTTTAGTGCGAGTTCTTGCACGCATTAGGCTAGAAAGAGCTTGTGAGCTGTGGTGTCTAATGCCTCGAGGACATATATTTGTGAAGAATGGTCAGAACCCAAGCTTCCGTGCAGATAACGCGAATAAAAGGTTGCCACACACTCGTCCCACCCTTTCAAGCCTACGTCGCTGCTCTTTCTGCCCTTTTATGTATTGTATAAATAGTACTCAGAGATGCGGGGCCTCCTGGCGGTGACGCGTCGTTGTTTCTACACGCTGGTTTAGTGCGAGTTTTTGCACGCATTAGGCTAGAAAGAGCTGGTGAGCTGTGGTGTCTAATGCCTCGAGGACATATATTTGTGAAGAATGGTCAGAACCGAAGCTTCCGTGCAGATAACGCGAATAAAAGGTTGCCACACACTCGTCCCACCCTTTCAAGGCTACATCGCTGCTTTTCTGTCCTTTTATATTGTATAAATAGTACTCAGAGATGCGGGGGCTCTTGGCGGTGACGCGTCGTTGTATCTATAAGCTGGTTTAGTGCGAGTTTTTGCACGCATTAGGCTAGAAAGAGCTGGTTAGCTGTGGTGTCTAATGCCTCGAGGACATATATTTGTGAAGAATGGTGAGAACCCACGCTTCGGTGCAGATAACGCGATTAAAATGTTGCACAACACACTCGTCCCACACTTTCAAGCCTACGTCGCTGCTCCTTCTGCCCTTTTATATATTGTATAAATAGTACTCAGAGATGCGGGGGCTCCTGGCGGTGACGCGTCGTTGTATCTATAGGCTGGTTTAGTGCGAGTTTTTGCACGCATTAGGCTAGAAAGAGCCGGTGAGCTGTGGTGTCTGATGCCTCGAGCACATATATTTGTGAAGAATGGTCAGGACTCAGAACCCACGCTTCCGTGCAGATAACGCAAATAAAAGGTAGCACACACACACGTCCCACAAATTTAAGCCTACGTCGCCGCTCCTTATGCCCTTTTGTATATTGTATAAATAGTACTCCGAGATGCGGGGGCTCCTGGCGGTGATGCATCGTTGTTTCTCTACGCTGGTGTAGTGCGAGTTTTTGCACGCATTAGGCTAGAAAGAGCTGGCGGGCTATGGTGTCTAATGCCTCGAGGACATATATTTGTGATGAATGGTCAGAACCCACGCTTCGGTGCAGATAACGCGATTAAAATGTTGCACAACACACTCGTCCCACACTTTCAAGCCTACGTCGCTGCTCCTTCTGCCCTTTTATATATTGTATAAATAGTACTCAGAGATGCGGGGGCTCCTGGCGGTGACGCGTCGTTGTATCTATACGCTGGTTTAGTGCGAGTTTTTGCACGCATTAGGCTAGAAAGAGCTGGTGAGCTGCGGTGCCTAATGCCTCGAGGACATATATTTGTGAAGAATGATCAGAACCCACGGTTCCGTGCAGATAACGCGAATAAAAGATTGCCACACACACCTCCTGCACTTTCAAGCCTACGTCGCCGCTCCTTATGCCTTTTATTATATTGTATAAATAGTACTCAGAGATGCGGGGGCTCTTGGCGGTGACGCGTCGTTGTATCTATAGGCTGGTTTAGTGCGAGTTTTTGCAAGCATTAGGCTAGAAAGAGCTGGTGAGCTTTGGTGTCTAATGCCTCGAGGACATATATTTGTGAAGAATGGTCAGAACCCAAGCTTCCGTGCAGATAACGCGAATAAAAGGTTGCCACACACTCGTCCCACCCTTTCAAGCCTACGTCGCTGCTCCTTATGCCCTTTTATATATTGTATAAATAGTACTCAGAGATGCGGGGGCTCTTGGCGGTGACGCGTCGTTGTATCTATAGGCTGGTTTAGTGCGAGTTTTTGCACGCATTAGGCTAGAAAGAGCCGGTGAGCTGTGGTGTCTGATGCCTCGAGCACATATATTTGTGAAGAATGGTCAGGACTCAGAACCCACGCTTCCGTGCAGATAACGCAAATAAAAGGTAGCACACACACACGTCCCACAAATTTAAGACTACGTCGCCGCTCCTTATGCCCTTTTGTATATTGTATAAATAGTACTCCGAGATGCGGGGGCTCCTGGCGGTGATGCATCGTTGTTTCTCTACGCTGGTGTAGTGCGAGTTTTTGCTCGCATTAGGCTAGAAAGAGCTGGCGGGCTATGGTGTCTAATGCCTCGAGGACATATATTTGTGAAGAATGGTCAGAACCCACGCTTCGGTGCAGATAACGCGATTAAAATGTTGCACAACACACTCGTCCCACACTTTCAAGCCTACGTCGCTGCTCCTTCTGCCCTTTTATATATTGTATAAATAGTACTCAGAGATGCGGGGGCTCCTGGCGGTGACGCGTCGTTGTATCTATAGGCTGGTTTAGTGCGAGTTTTTGCACGCATTAGGCTAGAAAGAGCCGGTGAGCTGTGGTGTCTGATGCCTCGAGCACATATATTTGTGAAGAATGGTCAGGACTCAGAACCCACGCTTCCGTGCAGATAACGCAAATAAAAGGTAGCACACACACACGTCCCACAAATTTAAGCCTACGTCGCCGCTCCTTATGCCCTTTTGTATATTGTATAAATAGTACTCCGAGATGCGGGGGCTCCTGGCGGTGATGCATCGTTGTTTCTCTACGCTGGTGTAGTGCGAGTTTTTGCACGCATTAGGCTAGAAAGAGCTGGCGGGCTATGGTGTCTAATGCCTCGAGGACATATATTTGTGATGAATGGTCAGAACCCACGCTTCGGTGCAGATAACGCGATTAAAATGTTGCACAACACACGCGTCCCACACTTTCAAGCCTACGTCGCTGCTCCTTCTGCCCTTTTATATATTGTATAAATAGTACTCAGAGATGCGGGGGCTCTTGGCGGTGACGCGTCGTTGTATCTATAGGCTGGTTTAGTGCGAGTTTTTGCACGCATTAGGCTAGAAAGAGCCGGTGAGCTGTGGTGTCTGATGCCTCGAGCACATATATTTGTGAAGAATGGTCAGGACTCAGAACCCACGCTTCCGTGCAGATAACGCAAATAAAAGGTAGCACACACACACGTCCCACAAATTTAAGACTACGTCGCCGCTCCTTATGCCCTTTTGTATATTGTATAAATAGTACTCCGAGATGCGGGGGCTCCTGGCGGTGATGCATCGTTGTTTCTCTACGTTGGTGTAGTGCGAGTTTTTGCACGCATTAGGCTAGAAAGAGCTGGCGGGCTATGGTGTCTAATGCCTCGAGGACATATATTTGTGAAGAATGGTCAGAACCCACGCTTCGGTGCAGATAACGCGATTAAAATGTTGCACAACACACTCGTCCCACACTTTCAAGCCTACGTCGCTGCTCCTTCTGCCCTTTTATATATTGTATAAATAGTACTCAGAGATGCGGGGGCTCCTGGCGGTGACGCGTCGTTGTATCTATACGCTGGTATAGTGCGAGTTTTTGCACGCATTAGGCTAGAAAGAGCCGGTGAGCTGTGGTGTCTGATGCATCGAGCACATATATTTGTGAAGAATGGTCAGGACTCAGAACCCACGCTTCCGTGCAGATAACGCAAATAAAAGGTAGCACACACACACGTCCCACAAATTTAAGCCTACGTCGCTGCTCCTTCTGCCCTTTTATATATTGTATGAATAGTACTCAGAGATGCGGGGGCTCCTGGCGGTTACGCGTCGTTGTTTCTATACGCTAGTTTAGTGCGAGTTTTTGCACGCATTAGGCTAGAAAGAGCTGGTGAGCTGTGGTGTCTAATCCCTCGAGGACATATATTTGTGAAGAATGGTCAGAACCCACGCTTCCGTGCAGATAATGCGAATAAAATGTTGCACAACACACTCGTCCCACCCTTTCAAGCCTACGTCGCTGCTCCTTATGCCCTTTATTATATTGTATAAATAGTACTCAGAGATGCGGGGGCTCTTGGCGGTGACGCGTCGTTGTATCTATAGGCTGGTTTAGTGCGAGTTTTTGCAAGCATTAGGCTAGAAAGAGCTGGTGAGCTGTGGTGTCTAATGCCTCGAGGACATATATTTGTGAAGAATGGTCAGAACCGAAGCTTCCGTGCAGATAACGCGAATAAAAGGTTGCCACACACTCGTCCCACCCTTTCAAGCCTACGTCGCTGCTCTTTCTGCCCTTTTATATATTGTATAAATAGTACTCAGAGATGCGGGGGCTCCTGGCGGTGACGCGTCGTTGTATCTATACGCTGGTTTAGTGCGAGTTTTTGCACGCATTAGGCTAGAAAGAGCTGGTGAGCTGCGGTGCCTAATGCCTCGAGGACATATATTTGTGAAGAATGATCAGAACCCACGGTTCCGTGCAGATAACGCGAATAAAAGATTGCCACACACACCTCCTGCACTTTCAAGCCTACGTCGCCGCTCCTTATGCCTTTTATTATATTGTATAAATAGTACTCAGAGATGCGGGGGCTCTTGGCGGTGACGCGTCGTTGTATCTATAGGCTGGTTTAGTGCGAGTTTTTGCAAGCATTAGGCTAGAAAGAGCTGGTGAGCTTTGGTGTCTAATGCCTCGAGGACATATATTTGTGAAGAATGGTCAGAACCCAAGCTTCCGTGCAGATAACGCGAATAAAAGGTTGCCACACACTCGTCCCACCCTTTCAAGCCTACGTCGCTGCTCCTTATGCCCTTTTATATATTGTATAAATAGTACTCAGAGATGCGGGGGCTCTTGGCGGTGACGCGTCGTTGTATCTATAGGCTGGTTTAGTGCGAGTTTTTGCACGCATTAGGCTAGAAAGAGCCGGTGAGCTGTGGTGTCTGATGCCTCGAGCACATATATTTGTGAAGAATGGTCAGGACTCAGAACCCACGCTTCCGTGCAGATAACGCAAATAAAAGGTAGCACACACACACGTCCCACAAATTTAAGACTACGTCGCCGCTCCTTATGCCCTTTTGTATATTGTATAAATAGTACTCCGAGATGCGGGGGCTCCTGGCGGTGATGCATCGTTGTTTCTCTACGCTGGTGTAGTGCGAGTTTTTGCTCGCATTAGGCTAGAAAGAGCTGGCGGGCTATGGTGTCTAATGCCTCGAGGACATATATTTGTGAAGAATGGTCAGAACCCACGCTTCGGTGCAGATAACGCGATTAAAATGTTGCACAACACACTCGTCCCACACTTTCAAGCCTACGTCGCTGCTCCTTCTGCCCTTTTATATATTGTATAAATAGTACTCAGAGATGCGGGGGCTCCTGGCGGTGACGCGTCGTTGTATCTATAGGCTGGTTTAGTGCGAGTTTTTGCACGCATTAGGCTAGAAAGAGCCGGTGAGCTGTGGTGTCTGATGCCTCGAGCACATATATTTGTGAAGAATGGTCAGGACTCAGAACCCACGCTTCCGTGCAGATAACGCAAATAAAAGGTAGCACACACACACGTCCCACAAATTTAAGCCTACGTCGCCGCTCCTTATGCCCTTTTGTATATTGTATAAATAGTACTCCGAGATGCGGGGGCTCCTGGCGGTGATGCATCGTTGTTTCTCTACGCTGGTGTAGTGCGAGTTTTTGCACGCATTAGGCTAGAAAGAGCTGGCGGGCTATGGTGTCTAATGCCTCGAGGACATATATTTGTGATGAATGGTCAGAACCCACGCTTCGGTGCAGATAACGCGATTAAAATGTTGCACAACACACGCGTCCCACACTTTCAAGCCTACGTCGCTGCTCCTTCTGCCCTTTTATATATTGTATAAATAGTACTCAGAGATGCGGGGGCTCTTGGCGGTGACGCGTCGTTGTATCTATAGGCTGGTTTAGTGCGAGTTTTTGCACGCATTAGGCTAGAAAGAGCCGGTGAGCTGTGGTGTCTGATGCCTCGAGCACATATATTTGTGAAGAATGGTCAGGACTCAGAACCCACGCTTCCGTGCAGATAACGCAAATAAAAGGTAGCACACACACACGTCCCACAAATTTAAGACTACGTCGCCGCTCCTTATGCCCTTTTGTATATTGTATAAATAGTACTCCGAGATGCGGGGGCTCCTGGCGGTGATGCATCGTTGTTTCTCTACGTTGGTGTAGTGCGAGTTTTTGCACGCATTAGGCTAGAAAGAGCTGGCGGGCTATGGTGTCTAATGCCTCGAGGACATATATTTGTGAAGAATGGTCAGAACCCACGCTTCGGTGCAGATAACGCGATTAAAATGTTGCACAACACACTCGTCCCACACTTTCAAGCCTACGTCGCTGCTCCTTCTGCCCTTTTATATATTGTATAAATAGTACTCAGAGATGCGGGGGCTCCTGGCGGTGACGCGTCGTTGTATCTATACGCTGGTATAGTGCGAGTTTTTGCACGCATTAGGCTAGAAAGAGCCGGTGAGCTGTGGTGTCTGATGCATCGAGCACATATATTTGTGAAGAATGGTCAGGACTCAGAACCCACGCTTCCGTGCAGATAACGCAAATAAAAGGTAGCACACACACACGTCCCACAAATTTAAGCCTACGTCGCTGCTCCTTCTGCCCTTTTATATATTGTATGAATAGTACTCAGAGATGCGGGGGCTCCTGGCGGTTACGCGTCGTTGTTTCTATACGCTAGTTTAGTGCGAGTTTTTGCACGCATTAGGCTAGAAAGAGCTGGTGAGCTGTGGTGTCTAATCCCTCGAGGACATATATTTGTGAAGAATGGTCAGAACCCACGCTTCCGTGCAGATAATGCGAATAAAATGTTGCACAACACACTCGTCCCACCCTTTCAAGCCTACGTCGCTGCTCCTTATGCCCTTTATTATATTGTATAAATAGTACTCAGAGATGCGGGGGCTCTTGGCGGTGACGCGTCGTTGTATCTATAGGCTGGTTTAGTGCGAGTTTTTGCAAGCATTAGGCTAGAAAGAGCTGGTGAGCTGTGGTGTCTAATGCCTCGAGGACATATATTTGTGAAGAATGGTCAGAACCCAAGCTTCCGTGCAGATAACGCGAATAAAAGGTTGCCACACACTCGTCCCACCCTTTCAAGCCTACGTCGCTGCTCCTTATGCCCTTTTATATATTGTATAAATAGTACTCAGAGATGCGGGGGCTCTTGGCGGTGACGCGTCGTTGTATCTATACGCTGGTTTAGTGCGAGTTTTTGCACGCATTAGGCTAGAAAGAGCTGCTGAGCTGTGGTGTCTAATGCCTCGAGGACATATATTTGTGAAGAATGGTCAGAACCGAAGCTTCCGCGCAAATAACGCGAATAAAAGGTTGCGACACACTCGTCCCACCCTTTCAAGCCTACGTCGCTGCTCTTTCTGCCTTTTTATATATTGTATAAATAGTACTCAGAGATGCGGGGGCTCTTGGCGGTGACGCGTCGTTCTATCTATACGCTGGTTTAGTGCGAGTTCTTGCACGCATTAGGCTAGAAAGAGCTTGTGAGCTGTGGTGTCTAATGCCTCGAGGACATATATTTGTGAAGAATGGTCAGAACCCAAGCTTCCGTGCAGATAACGCGAATAAAAGGTTGCCACACACTCGTCCCACCCTTTCAAGCATACGTCGCTGCTCTTTCTGCCCTTTTATGTATTGTATAAATAGTACTCAGAGATGCGGGGCCTCCTGGCGGTGACGCGTCGTTGTTTCTACACGCTGGTTTAGTGCGAGTTTTTGCACGCATTAGGCTAGAAAGAGCTGGTGAGCTGTGGTGTCTAATGCCTCGAGGACATATATTTGTGAAGAATGGTCAGAACCGAAGCTTCCGTGCAGATAACGCGAATAAAAGGTTGCCACACACTCGTCCCACCCTTTCAAGCCTACATCGCTGCTTTTCTGTCCTTTTATATTGTATAAATAGTACTCAGAGATGCGGGGGCTCTTGGCGGTGACGCGTCGTTGTATCTATAAGCTGGTTTAGTGCGATTTTTTGCACGCATTATGCTAGAAAGAGCTGGTTAGCTGTGGTGTCTAACGCCTCGAGTACATATATTTGTGAAGAATGGTGAGAACCCACGGTTCCGTGCAGATAACGCGAATAAAAGATTGCCACACACACCTCCTGCACTTTCAAGCCTACGTCGCCGCTCCTTATGCCCTTTATTATATTGTATAAAAAGTACTCAGAGATGCGGGGGCTCTTGGCGGTGACGCGTCGTTGTTTCTATACGCTGGTTTAGTGCGAGTTTTTGCACGCATTAGGCTAGAAAGAGCTGGCGGGCTATGGTGTCTAATGCCTCGAGGACATATATTTGTGATGAATGGTCAGAACCCACGCTTCGGTGCAGATAACGCGATTAAAATGTTGCACAACACACTCGTCCCACACTTTCAAGCCTACGTCGCTGCTCCTTCTGCCCTTTTATATATTGTATAAATAGTACTCAGAGATGCGGGGGCTCTTGGCGGTGACGCGTCGTTGTATCTATAGGCTGGTTTAGTGCGAGTTTTTGCACGCATTAGGCTAGAAAGAGCCGGTGAGCTGTGGTGTCTGATGCCTCGAGCACATATATTTGTGAAGAATGGTCAGGACTCAGAACCCACGCTTCCGTGCAGATAACGCAAATAAAAGGTAGCACACACACACGTCCCACAAATTTAAGCCTACGTCGCCGCTCCTTATGCCCTTTTGTATATTGTATAAATAGTACTCCGAGATGCGGGGGCTCCTGGCGGTGATGCATCGTTGTTTCTCTACGCTGGTGTAGTGCGAGTTTTTGCACGCATTAGGCTAGAAAGAGCTGGCGGGCTATGGTGTCTAATGCCTCGAGGACATATATTTGTGATGAATGGTCAGAACCCACGCTTCGGTGCAGATAACGCGATTAAAATGTTGCACAACACACTCGTCCCACACTTTCAAGCCTACGTCGCTGCTCCTTCTGCCCTTTTATATATTGTATAAATAGTACTCAGAGATGCGGGGGCTCTTGGCGGTGACGCGTCGTTGTATCTATAGGCTGGTTTAGTGCGAGTTTTTGCACGCATTAGGCTAGAAAGAGCCGGTGAGCTGTGGTGTCTGATGCCTCGAGCACATATATTTGTGAAGAATGGTCAGGACTCAGAACCCACGCTTCCGTGCAGATAACGCAAATAAAAGGTAGCACACACACACGTCCCACAAATTTAAGACTACGTCGCCGCTCCTTATGCCCTTTTGTATATTGTATAAATAGTACTCCGAGGTGCGGGGGCTCCTGGCGGTGATGCATCGTTGTTTCTCTACGCTGGTGTAGTGCGAGTTTTTGCACGCATTAGGCTAGAAAGAGCTGGCGGGCTATGGTGTCTAATGCCTCGAGGACATATATTTGTGAAGAATGGTCAGAACCCACGCTTCGGTGCAGATAACGCGATTAAAATGTTGCACAACACACTCGTCCCACACTTTCAAGCCTACGTCGCTGCTCCTTCTGCCCTTTTATATATTGTATAAATAGTACTCAGAGATGCGGGGGCTCCTGGCGGTGACGCCTCGTTGTATCTATACGCTGGTATAGTGCGAGTTTTTGCACGCATTAGGCTAGAAAGAGCCGGTGAGCTGTGGTGTCTGATGCATCGAGCACATATATTTGTGAAGAATGGTCAGGACTCAGAACCCACGCTTCCGTGCAGATAACGCAAATAAAAGGTGTAACACACAAACGTCCCACAAATTTAAGCCTACGTCGCTGCTCCTTCTGCCCTTTTATATATTGTATGAATAGTACTCAGAGATGCGGGGGCTCCTGGCGGTTACGCGTCGTTGTTTCTATACGCTAGTTTAGTGCGAGTTTTTGCACGCATTAGGCTAGAAAGAGCTGGTGAGCTGTGGTGTCTAATCCCTCGAGGACATATATTTGTGAAGAATGGTCAGAACCCACGCTTCCGTGCAGATAATGCGAATAAAATGTTGCACAACACACTCGTCCCACCCTTTCAAGCCTACGTCGCTGCTCCTTATGCCCTTTATTATATTGTATAAATAGTACTCAGAGATGCGGGGGCTCTTGGCGGTGACGCGTCGTTGTATCTATAGGCTGGTTTAGTGCGAGTTTTTGCAAGCATTAGGCTAGAAAGAGCTGGTGAGCTGTGGTGTCTAATGCCTCGAGGACATATATTTGTGAAGAATGGTCAGAACCCAAGCTTCCGTGCAGATAACGCGAATAAAAGGTTGCCACACACTCGTCCCACCCTTTCAAGCCTACGTCGCTGCTCCTTATGCCCTTTTATATATTGTATAAATAGTACTCAGAGATGCGGGGGCTCTTGGCGGTGACGCGTCGTTGTATCTATACGCTGGTTTAGTGCGAGTTTTTGCACGCATTAGGCTAGAAAGAGCTGCTGAGCTGTGGTGTCTAATGCCTCGAGGACATATATTTGTGAAGAATGGTCAGAACCGAAGCTTCCGCGCAAATAACGCGAATAAAAGGTTGCGACACACTCGTCCCACCCTTTCAAGCCTACGTCGCTGCTCTTTCTGCCTTTTTATATATTGTATAAATAGTACTCAGAGATGCGGGGGCTCTTGGCGGTGACGCGTCGTTCTATCTATACGCTGGTTTAGTGCGAGTTCTTGCACGCATTAGGCTAGAAAGAGCTTGTGAGCTGTGGTGTCTAATGCCTCGAGGACATATATTTGTGAAGAATGGTCAGAACCCAAGCTTCCGTGCAGATAACGCGAATAAAAGGTTGCCACACACTCGTCCCACCCTTTCAAGCCTACGTCGCTGCTCTTTCTGCCCTTTTATGTATTGTATAAATAGTACTCAGAGATGCGGGGCCTCCTGGCGGTGACGCGTCGTTGTTTCTACACGCTGGTTTAGTGCGAGTTTTTGCACGCATTAGGCTAGAAAGAGCTGGTGAGCTGTGGTGTCTAATGCCTCGAGGACATATATTTGTGAAGAATGGTCAGAACCGAAGCTTCCGTGCAGATAACGCGAATAAAAGGTTGCCACACACTCGTCCCACCCTTTCAAGCCTACATCGCTGCTTTTCTGTCCTTTTATATTGTATAAATAGTACTCAGAGATGCGGGGGCTCTTGGCGGTGACGCGTCGTTGTATCTATAAGCTGGTTTAGTGCGAGTTTTTGCACGCATTAGGCTAGAAAGAGCTGGTTAGCTGTGGTGTCTAATGCCTCGAGGACATATATTTGTGAAGAATGGTGAGAACCCACGGTTCCGTGCAGATAACGCGAATAAAAGTTTGCCACACACACCTCCTGCACTTTCAAGCCTACGTCGCCGCTCTTTCTGCCCTTTTATATATTGTACAAATAGTACTCAGAGATGCGGGGTCTCCTGGAGGTGATGAGTCGTTGTTTCTATACGCTGGTTTAGTGCGAGTTTTTGCACGCATTAGGCTAGAAAGAGCTGGCGGGCTATGGTGTCTAATGCCTCGAGGACATATATTTGTGATGAATGGTCAGAACCCACGCTTCGGTGCAGATAACGCGATTAAAATGTTGCACAACACACTCGTCCCACACTTTCAAGCCTACGTCGCTGCTCCTTCTGCCCTTTTATATATTGTATAAATAGTACTCAGAGATGCGGGGGCTGTTGGCGGTGACGCGTCGTTGTATCTATAGGCTGGTTTAGTGCGAGTTTTTGCACGCATTAGGCTAGAAAGAGCCGGTGAGCTGTGGTGTCTGATGCCTCGAGCACATATATTTGTGAAGAATGGTCAGGACTCAGAACCCACGCTTCCGTGCAGATAACGCAAATAAAAGGTAGCACACACACACGTCCCACAAATTTAAGACTACGTCGCCGCTCCTTATGCCCTTTTGTATATTGTATAAATAGTACTCCGAGATGCGGGGGCTCCTGGCGGTGATGCATCGTTGTTTCTCTACGCTGGTGTAGTGCGAGTTTTTGCACGCATTAGGCTAGAAAGAGCTGGCGGGCTATGGTGTCTAATGCCTCGAGGACATATATTTGTGAAGAATGGTCAGAACCCACGCTTCGGTGCAGATAACGCGATTAAAATGTTGCACAAAACACTCGTCCCACACTTTCAAGCCTACGTCGCTGCTCCTTCTGCCCTTTTATATATTGTATAAATAGTACTCAGAGATGCGGGGGCTCCTGGCGGTGACGCGTCGTTGTATCTATACGCTGGTATAGTGCGAGTTTTTGCACGCATTAGGCTAGAAAGAGCCGGTGAGCTGTGGTGTCTGATGCATCGAGCACATATATTTGTGAAGAATGGTCAGGACTCAGAACCCACGCTTCCGTGCAGATAACGCAAATAAAAGGTAGCACACACACACGTCCCACAAATTTAAGCCTACGTCGCTGCTCCTTCTGCCCTTTTATATATTGTATGAATAGTACTCAGAGATGCGGGGGCTCCTGGCGGTTTCGCGTCGTTGTTTCTATACGCTAGTTTAGTGCGAGTTTTTGCACGCATTAGGCTAGAAAGAGCTGGTGAGCTGTGGTGTCTAATCCCTCGAGGACATATATTTGTGAAGAATGGTCAGAACCCACGCTTCCGTGCAGATAATGCGAATAAAATGTTGCACAACACACTCGTCCCACCCTTTCAAGCCTACGTCGCTGCTCCTTATGCCCTTTATTATATTGTATAAATAGTACTCAGAGATGCGGGGGCTCTTGGCGGTGACGCGTCGTTGTATCTATAGGCTGGTTTAGTGCGAGTTTTTGCAAGCATTAGGCTAGAAAGAGCTGGTGAGCTGTGGTGTCTAATGCCTCGAGGACATATATTTTTGAAGAATGGTCAGAACCCAAGCTTCCGTGCAGATAACGCGAATAAAAGGTTGCCACACACTCGTCCCACCCTTTCAAGCCTACGTCGCTGCTCCTTATGCCCTTTTATATATTGTATAAATAGTACTCAGAGATGCGGGGGCTCTTGGCGGTGACGCGTCGTTGTATCTATACGCTGGTTTAGTGCGAGTTTTTGCACGCATTAGGCTAGAAAGAGCTGCTGAGCTGTGGTGTCTAATGCCTCGAGGACATATATTTGTGAAGAATGGTCAGAACCGAAGCTTCCGCGCAAATAACGCGAATAAAAGGTTGCGACACACTCGTCCCACCCTTTCAAGCCTACGTCGCTGCTCTTTCTGCCTTTTTATATATTGTATAAATAGTACTCAGAGATGCGGGGCCTCCTGGCGGTGACGCGTCGTTGTTTCTACACGCTGGTTTAGTGCGAGTTTTTGCACGCATTAGGCTAGAAAGAGCTGGTGAGCTGTGGTGTCTAATGCCTCGAGGACATATATTTGTGAAGAATGGTCAGAACCGAAGCTTCCGTGCAGATAACGCGAATAAAAGGTTGCCACACACTCGTCCCACCCTTTCAAGCCTACATCGCTGCTTTTCTGTCCTTTTATATTGTATAAATAGTACTCAGAGATGCGGGGGCTCTTGGCGGTGACGCGTCGTTGTATCTATAAGCTGGTTTAGTGCGAGTTTTTGCACGCATTAGGCTAGAAAGAGCTGGTTAGCTGTGGTGTCTAATGCCTCGAGGACATATATTTGTGAAGAATGGTGAGAACCCACGGTTCCGTGCAGATAACGCGAATAAAAGATTGCCACACACACCTCCTGCACTTTCAAGCCTACGTCGCCGCTCTTTCTGCCCTTTTATATATTGTACAAATAGTACTCAGAGATGCGGGGTCTCCTGGAGGTGATGAGTCGTTGTTTCTATACGCTGGTTTAGTGCGAGTTTTTGCACGCATTAGGCTAGAAAGAGCTGGTGAGCTGTGGTGTCTAATGCCTCGAGGACATATATTTGTGAAGAATGATCAGAACCCACGGTTCAGTGCAGATAACGCGAATAAAAGATTGCCACACACACCTCCTGCACTTTCAAGCCTACGTCGCCGCTCCTTATGCCCTTTTGTATATTGTATAAATAGTACTCCGAGATGCGGGAGCTCCTGGCGGTGACGCGTCGTTCTATCTACACGCTGGTTTAGTGCGAGTTTTTGCACGCATTAGGCTAGAAAGAGCTGGTGAGCTGTGGTGTCTAATGCCTCGAGGACATATAATGGTGAAGAATGGTCAGAACCCACGCTTCCGTGCAGATAATACGAATAAAATGTTGCACAACACACTCGTCCCACCCTTTCAAGCCTACGTCGCTGCTCCTTATGCCCTTTTATATATTGTATAAATAGTACTCCGAGATGCGGGGCCTCCTGGCGGTGACGCGTCGTTGTTTCTATGCGCTGGTTTAGTGCGAGTTTTTGCACGCATTAGGCTAGAAAGAGCTGGTGAGCTGTGGTGTCTAATGCCTCGAGGACATATATTTGTGAAGAAAGGTCCGAACCCACGGTTCCGCGCAGATAACGCGAATAACAGGTTGCACACACACACGCCGCACACTTTCAAGCCTACGTCGCTGCTTTTCTGTCCTTTTATATATTGTATAAATAGTACTCAGAGATGCGGGGGCTCTTGGCGGTGACGCGTCGTTGTATCTATACGCTGGTTTAGTGCGAGTTTTTGCACGCATTAGGCTAGAAAGAGCCGGTGAGCTGTGGTGTCTGATGCCTCGAGCACATATATTTGTGAAGAATGGTCAGGACTCAGAACCCACGCTTCCGTGCAGATAACGCAAATAAAAGGTAGCACACACACACGTCCCACAAATTTAAGCCTACGTCGCTGCTCCTTCTGCCCTTTTATATATTGTATGAATAGTACTCAGAGATGCGGGGGCTCCTGGCGGTTACGCGTCGTTGTTTCTATACGCTAGTTTAGTGCGAGTTTTTGCACGCATTAGGCTAGAAAGAGCTGGTGAGCTGTGGTGTCTAATCCCTCGAGGACATATATTTGTGAAGAATGGTCAGAACCCACGCTTCCGTGCAGATAATGCGAATAAAATGTTGCACAACACACTCGTCCCACCCTTTCAAGCCTACGTCGCTGCTCCTTATGCCCTTTATTATATTGTGTAAATAGTACTCAGAGATGCGGGGGCTCTTGGCGGTGACGCGTCGTTGTATCTATAGGCTGGTTTAGTGCGAGTTTTTGCAAGCATTAGGCTAGAAAGAGCTGGTGAGCTGTGGTGTCTAATGCCTCGAGGACATATATTTGTGAAGAATGGTCAGAACCCAAGCTTCCGTGCAGATAACGCGAATAAAAGGTTGCCACACACTCGTCCCACCCTTTCAAGCCTACGTCGCTGCTCCTTATGCCCTTTTATATATTGTATAAATAGTACTCAGAGATGCGGGGGCTCTTGGCGGTGACGCGTCGTTGTATCTATACGCTGGTTTAGTGCGAGTTTTTGCACGCATTAGGCTAGAAAGTGCTGCTGAGCTGTGGTGTCTAATGCCTCGAGGACATATATTTGTGAAGAATGGTCAGAACCGAAGCTTCCGCGCAAATAACGCGAATAAAAGGTTGCGACACACTCGTCCCACCCTTTCAAGCCTACGTCGCTGCTCTTTCTGCCTTTTTATATATTGTATAAATAGTACTCAGAGATGCGGGGGCTCTTGGCGGTGACGCGTCGTTCTATCTATACGCTGGTTTAGTGCGAGTTCTTGCACGCATTAGGCTAGAAAGAGCTTGTGAGCTGTGGTGTCTAATGCCTCGAGGACATATATTTGTGAACAATGGTCAGAACCCAAGCTTCCGTGCAGATAACGCGAATAAAAGGTTGCCACACACTCGTCCCACCCTTTCAAGCCTACGTCGCTGCTCTTTCTGCCCTTTTATATATTGTATAAATAGTACTCAGAGATGCGGGGCCTCCTGGCGGTGACGCGTCGTTGTTTCTACACGCTGGTTTAGTGCGAGTTTTTGCACGCATTAGGCTAGAAAGAGCTGGTGAGCTGTGGTGTCTAATGCCTCGAGGACATATATTTGTGAAGAATGGTCAGAACCGAAGCTTCCGTGCAGATAACGCGAATAAAAGGTTGCCACACACTCGTCCCACCCTTTCAAGCCTACATCGCTGCTTTTCTGTCCTTTTATATTGTATAAATAGTACTCAGAGATGCGGGGGCTCTTGGCGGTGACGCGTCGTTGTATCTATACGCTGGTTTAGTGCGAGTTTTTGCACGCATTAGGCTAGAAAGAGCTGGTTAGCTGTGGTGTCTAATGCCTCGAGGACATATATTTGTGAAGAATGGTGAGAACCCACGGTTCCGTGCAGATAACGCGAATAAAAGATTGCCACACACACCTCCTTCACTTTCAAGCCTACGTCGCCACTCTTTCTGCACTTTTATATATTGTATGAATAGTACTCAGAGATGCGGGGGCTCCTGGCGGTTACGCGTCGTTGTTTCTATACGCTAGTTTAGTGCGAGTTTTTGCACGCATTAGGCTAGAAAGAGCTGGTAAGCTGTGGTGTCTAATTCCTCGAGGACATATATTTGTGAAGAATGGTCAGAACCCACGCTTCCGTGCAGATAATGCGAATAAAATGTTGCACAACACACTCGTCCCACCCTTTCAAGCCTACGTCGCTGCTCCTTATGCCCTTTATTATATTGTGTAAATAGTACTCAGAGATGCGGGGGCTCTTGGCGGTGACGCGTCGTTGTATCTATAGGCTGGTTTAGTGCGAGTTTTTGCAAGCATTAGGCTAGAAAGAGCTGGTGAGCTGTGGTGTCTAATGCCTCGAGGACATATATTTGTGAAGAATGGTCAGAACCCAAGCTTCCGTGCAGATAACGCGAATAAAAGGTTGCCACACACTCGTCCCACCCTTTCAAGCCTACGTCGCTGCTCCTTATGCCCTTTTATATATTGTATAAATAGTACTCAGAGATGCGGGGGCTCTTGGCGGTGACGCGTCGTTGTATCTATACGCTGGTTTAGTGCGAGTTTTTGCACGCATTAGGCTAGAAAGTGCTGCTGAGCTGTGGTGTCTAATGCCTCGAGGACATATATTTGTGAAGAATGGTCAGAACCGAAGCTTCCGCGCAAATAACGCGAATAAAAGGTTGCGACACACTCGTCCCACCCTTTCAAGCCTACGTCGCTGCTCTTTCTGCCTTTTTATATATTGTATAAATAGTACTCAGAGATGCGGGGGCTCTTGGCGGTGACGCGTCGTTCTATCTATACGCTGGTTTAGTGCGAGTTCTTGCACGCATTAGGCTAGAAAGAGCTTGTGAGCTGTGGTGTCTAATGCCTCGAGGACATATATTTGTGAACAATGGTCAGAACCCAAGCTTCCGTGCAGATAACGCGAATAAAAGGTTGCCACACACTCGTCCCACCCTTTCAAGCCTACGTCGCTGCTCTTTCTGCCCTTTTATATATTGTATAAATAGTACTCAGAGATGCGGGGCCTCCTGGCGGTGACGCGTCGTTGTTTCTACACGCTGGTTTAGTGCGAGTTTTTGCACGCATTAGGCTAGAAAGAGCTGGTGAGCTGTGGTGTCTAATGCCTCGAGGACATATATTTGTGAAGAATGGTCAGAACCGAAGCTTCCGTGCAGATAACGCGAATAAAAGGTTGCCACACACTCGTCCCACCCTTTCAAGCCTACATCGCTGCTTTTCTGTCCTTTTATATTGTATAAATAGTACTCAGAGATGCGGGGGCTCTTGGCGGTGACGCGTCGTTGTATCTATACGCTGGTTTAGTGCGAGTTTTTGCACGCATTAGGCTAGAAAGAGCTGGTTAGCTGTGGTGTCTAATGCCTCGAGGACATATATTTGTGAAGAATGGTGAGAACCCACGGTTCCGTGCAGATAACGCGAATAAAAGATTGCCACACACACCTCCTTCACTTTCAAGCCTACGTCGCCGCTCTTTCTGCCCTTTTATATATTGTATGAATAGTACTCAGAGATGCGGGGGCTCCTGGCGGTTACGCGTCGTTGTTTCTATACGCTAGTTTAGTGCGAGTTTTTGCACGCATTAGGCTAGAAAGAGCTGGTGAGCTGTGGTGTCTAATCCCTCGAGGACATATATTTGTGAAGAATGGTCAGAACCCACGCTTCCGTGCAGATAATGCGAATAAAATGTTGCACAACACACTCGTCCCACCCTTTCAAGCCTACGTCGCTGCTCCTTATGCCCTTTATTATATTGTGTAAATAGTACTCAGAGATGCGGGGGCTCTTGGCGGTGACGCGTCGTTGTATCTATAGGCTGGTTTAGTGCGAGTTTTTGCAAGCATTAGGCTAGAAAGAGCTGGTGAGCTGTGGTGTCTAATGCCTCGAGGACATATATTTGTGAAGAATGGTCAGAACCCAAGCTTCCGTGCAGATAACGCGAATAAAAGGTTGCCACACACTCGTCCCACCCTTTCAAGCCTACGTCGCTGCTCCTTATGCCCTTTTATATATTGTATAAATAGTACTCCGAGATGCGGGGCCTCCTGGCGGTGACGCGTCGTTGTTTCTATGCGCTGGTTTAGTGCGAGTTTTTGCACGCATTAGGCTAGAAAGAGCTGGTGAGCTGTGGTGTCTAATGCCTCGAGGACATATATTTGTGAAGAATGGTCAGAACCCACGCTTCGGTGCAGATAACGCGATTAAAATGTTGCACAAAACACTCGTCCCACACTTTCAAGCCTACGTCGCTGCTCCTTCTGCCCTTTTATATATTGTATAAATAGTACTCAGAGATGCGGGGGCTCCTGGCGGTGACGCGTCGTTGTATCTATACGCTGGTATAGTGCGAGTTTTTGCACGCATTAGGCTAGAAAGAGCCGGTGAGCTGTGGTGTCTGATGCATCGAGCACATATATTTGTGAAGAATGGTCAGGACTCAGAACCCACGCTTCCGTGCAGATAACGCAAATAAAAGGTAGCACACACACACGTCCCACAAATTTAAGCCTACGTCGCTGCTCCTTCTGCCCTTTTATATATTGTATGAATAGTACTCAGAGATGCGGGGGCTCCTGGCGGTTTCGCGTCGTTGTTTCTATACGCTAGTTTAGTGCGAGTTTTTGCACGCATTAGGCTAGAAAGAGCTGGTGAGCTGTGGTGTCTAATCCCTCGAGGACATATATTTGTGAAGAATGGTCAGAACCCACGCTTCCGTGCAGATAATGCGAATAAAATGTTGCACAACACACTCGTCCCACCCTTTCAAGCCTACGTCGCTGCTCCTTATGCCCTTTATTATATTGTATAAATAGTACTCAGAGATGCGGGGGCTCTTGGCGGTGACGCGTCGTTGTATCTATAGGCCGGTTTAGTGCGAGTTTTTGCAAGCATTAGGCTAGAAAGAGCTGGTGAGCTGTGGTGTCTAATGCCTCGAGGACATATATTTGTGAAGAATGGTCAGAACCCAAGCTTCCGTGCAGATAACGCGAATAAAAGGTTGCCACACACTCGTCCCACCCTTTCAAGCCTACGTCGCTGCTCCTTATGCCCTTTTATATATTGTATAAATAGTACTCAGAGATGCGGGGGCTCTTGGCGGTGACGCGTCGTTGTATCTATACGCTGGTTTAGTGCGAGTTTTTGCACGCATTAGGCTAGAAAGAGCTGCTGAGCTGTGGTGTCTAATGCCTCGAGGACATATATTTGTGAAGAATGGTCAGAACCGAAGCTTCCGCGCAAATAACGCGAATAAAAGGTTGCGACACACTCGTCCCACCCTTTCAAGCCTACGTCGCTGCTCTTTCTGCCTTTTTATATATTGTATAAATAGTACTCAGAGATGCGGGGCCTCCTGGCGGTGACGCGTCGTTGTTTCTACACGCTGGTTTAGTGCGAGTTTTTGCACGCATTAGGCTAGAAAGAGCTGGTGAGCTGTGGTGTCTAATGCCTCGAGGACATATATTTGTGAAGAATGGTCAGAACCGAAGCTTCCGTGCAGATAACGCGAATAAAAGGTTGCCACACACTCGTCCCACCCTTTCAAGCCTACATCGCTGCTTTTCTGTCCTTTTATATTGTATAAATAGTACTCAGAGATGCGGGGGCTCTTGGCGGTGACGCGTCGTTTTATCTATAAGCTGGTTTAGTGCGAGTTTTTGCACGCATTAGGCTAGAAAGAGCTGGTTAGCTGTGGTGTCTAATGCCTCGAGGACATATATTTGTGAAGAATGGTGAGAACCCACGGTTCCGTGCAGATAACGCGAATAAAAGATTGCCACACACACCTCCTGCACTTTCAAGCCTACGTCGCCGCTCTTTCTGCCCTTTTATATATTGTACAAATAGTACTCAGAGATGCGGGGTCTCCTGGAGGTGATGAGTCGTTGTTTCTATACGCTGGTTTAGTGCGAGTTTTTGCACGCATTAGGCTAGAAAGAGCTGGTGAGCTGTGGTGTCTAATGCCTCGAGGACATATATTTGTGAAGAATGATCAGAACCCACGGTTCCGTGCAGATAACGCGAATAAAAGATTGCCACACACACCTCCTGCACTTTCAAGCCTACGTCGCCGCTCCTTATGCCCTTTTGTATATTGTATAAATAGTACTCCGAGATGCGGGGGCTCCTGGCGGTGACGCGTCGTTCTATCTACACGCTGGTTTAGTGCGAGTTTTTGCACGCATTAGGCTAGAAAGAGCTGGTGAGCTGTGGTGTCTAATGCCTCGAGGACATATAATGGTGAAGAATGGTCAGAACCCACGCTTCCGTGCAGATAATACGAATAAAATGTTGCACAACACACTCGTCCCACCCTTTCAAGCCTACGTCGCTGCTTTTCTGTCCTTTTATATATTGTATAAATAGTACTCAGAGATGCGGGGGCTCTTGGCGGTGACGCGTCGTTGTATCTATACGCTGGTTTAGTGCGAGTTTTTGCACGCATTAGGCTAGAAAGAGCCGGTGAGCTGTGGTGTCTGATGCCTCGAGCACATATATTTGTGAAGAATGGTCAGGACTCAGAACCCACGCTTCCGTGCAGATAACGCAAATAAAAGGTAGCACACACACACGTCCCACAAATTTAAGCCTACGTCGCTGCTCCTTCTGCCCTTTTATATATTGTATGAATAGTACTCAGAGATGCGGGGGCTCCTGGCGGTTACGCGTCGTTGTTTCTATACGCTAGTTTAGTGCGAGTTTTTGCACGCATTAGGCTAGAAAGAGCTGGTGAGCTGTGGTGTCTAATCCCTCGAGGACATATATTTGTGAAGAATGGTCAGAACCCACGCTTCCGTGCAGATAATGCGAATAAAATGTTGCACAACACACTCGTCCCACCCTTTCAAGCCTACGTCGCTGCTCCTTATGCCCTTTATTATATTGTGTAAATAGAACTCAGAGATGCGGGGGCTCTTGGCGGTGACGCGTCGTTGTATCTATAGGCTGGTTTAGTGCGAGTTTTTGCAAGCATTAGGCTAGAAAGAGCTGGTGAGCTGTGGTGTCTAATGCCTCGAGGACATATATTTGTGAAGAATGGTCAGAACCCAAGCTTCCGTGCAGATAACGCGAATAAAAGGTTGCCACACACTCGTCCCACCCTTTCAAGCCTACGTCGCTGCTCTTTATGCCCTTTTATATATTGTATAAATAGTACTCAGAGATGCGGGGGCTCTTGGCGGTGACGCGTCGTTGTATCTATACGCTGGTTTAGTGCGAGTTTTTGCACGCATTAGGCTAGAAAGTGCTGCTGAGCTGTGGTGTCTAATGCCTCGAGGACATATATTTGTGAAGAATGGTCAGAACCGAAGCTTCCGCGCAAATAACGCGAATAAAAGGTTGCGACACACTCGTCCCACCCTTTCAAGCCTACGTCGCTGCTCTTTCTGCCTTTTTATATATTGTATAAATAGTACTCAGAGATGCGGGGGCTCTTGGCGGTGACGCGTCGTTCTATCTATACGCTGGTTTAGTGCGAGTTCTTGCACGCATTAGGCTAGAAAGAGCTTGTGAGCTGTGGTGTCTAATGCCTCGAGGACATATATTTGTGAACAATGGTCAGAACCCAAGCTTCCGTGCAGATAACGCGAATAAAAGGTTGCCACACACTCGTCCCACCCTTTCAAGCCTACGTCGCTGCTCTTTCTGCCCTTTTATATATTGTATAAATAGTACTCAGAGATGCGGGGCCTCCTGGCGGTGACGCGTCGTTGTTTCTACACGCTGGTTTAGTGCGAGTTTTTGCACGCATTAGGCTAGAAAGAGCTGGTGAGCTGTGGTGTCGAATGCCACGAGGACATATATTTGTGAAGAATGGTCAGAACCGAAGCTTCCGTGCAGATAACGCGAATAAAAGGTTGCCACACACTCGTCCCACCCTTTCAAGCCTACATCGCTGCTTTTCTGTCCTTTTATATTGTATAAATAGTACTCAGAGATGCGGGGGCTCTTGGCGGTGACGCGTCGTTGTATCTATACGCTGGTTTAGTGCGAGTTTTTGCACGCATTAGGCTAGAAAGAGCTGGTTAGCTGTGGTGTCTAATGCCTCGAGGACATATATTTGTGAAGAATGGTGAGAACCCACGGTTCCGTGCAGATAACGCGAATAAAAGATTGCCACACACACCTCCTTCACTTTCAAGCCTACGTCGCCGCTCTTTCTGCCCTTTTATATATTGTATGAATAGTACTCAGAGATGCGGGGGCTCCTGGCGGTTACGCGTCGTTGTTTCTATACGCTAGTTTAGTGCGAGTTTTTGCACGCATTAGGCTAGAAAGAGCTGGTGAGCTGTGGTGTCTAATCCCTCGAGGACATATATTTGTGAAGAATGGTCAGAACCCACGCTTCCGTGCAGATAATGCGAATAAAATGTTGCACAACACACTCGTCCCACCCTTTCAAGCCTACGTCGCTGCTCCTTATGCCCTTTATTATATTGTGTAAATAGTACTCAGAGATGCGGGGGCTCTTGGCGGTGACGCGTCGTTGTATCTATAGGCTGGTTTAGTGCGAGTTTTTGCAAGCATTAGGCTAGAAAGAGCTGGTGAGCTGTGGTGTCTAATGCCTCGAGGACATATATTTGTGAAGAATGGTCAGAACCCAAGCTTCCGTGCAGATAACGCGAATAAAAGGTTGCCACACACTCGTCCCACCCTTTCAAGCCTACGTCGCTGCTCCTTATGCCCTTTTATATATTGTATAAATAGTACTCAGAGATGCGGGGGCTCTTGGCGGTGACGCGTCGTTGTATCTATACGCTGGTTTAGTGCGAGTTTTTGCACGCATTAGGCTAGAAAGTGCTGCTGAGCTGTGGTGTCTAATGCCTCGAGGACATATATTTGTGAAGAATGGTCAGAACCGAAGCTTCCGCGCAAATAACGCGAATAAAAGGTTGCGACACACTCGTCCCACCCTTTCAAGCCTACGTCGCTGCTCTTTCTGCCTTTTTATATATTGTATAAATAGTACTCAGAGATGCGGGGGCTCTTGGCGGTGACGCGTCATTCTATCTATACGCTGGTTTAGTGCGAGTTCTTGCACGCATTAGGCTAGAAAGAGCTTGTGAGCTGTGGTGTCTAATGCCTCGAGGACATATATTTGTGAACAATGGTCAGAACCCAAGCTTCCGTGCAGATAACGCGAATAAAAGGTTGCCACACACTCGTCCCACCCTTTCAAGCCTACGTCGCTGCTCTTTCTGCCCTTTTATATATTGTATAAATAGTACTCAGAGATGCGGGGCCTCCTGGCGGTGACGCGTCGTTGTTTCTACACGCTGGTTTAGTGCGAGTTTTTGCACGCATTAGGCTAGAAAGAGCTGGTGAGCTGTGGTGTCTAATGCCTCGAGGACATATATTTGTGAAGAATGGTCAGAACCGAAGCTTCCGAGCAGATAACGCGAATAAAAGGTTGCCACACACTCGTCCCACCCTTTCAAGCCTACATCGCTGCTTTTCTGTCCTTTTATATTGTATAAATAGTACTCAGAGATGCGGGGGCTCTTGGCGGTGACGTGTCGTTGTATCTATACGCTGGTTTAGTGCGAGTTTTTGCACGCATTAGGCTAGAAAGAGCTGGTTAGCTGTGGTGTCTAATGCCTCGAGGACATATATTTGTGAAGAATGGTGAGAACCCACGGTTCCGTGCAGATAACGCGAATAAAAGATTGCCACACACACCTCCTTCACTTTCAAGCCTACGTCACAGCTCTTTCTGCCCTTTTATATATTGTACAAATAGTACTCAGAGATGCGGGGGCTCCTGGAGGTGATGAGTCGTTGTTTCTATACGCTGGTTTAGTGCGAGTTTTTGCACGCATTAGGATAGAAAGAGCTGGTGAGCTGTGGTGTCTAATGCCTCGAGGACATATATTTGTGAAGAATGGTCAGAACCCACGCTTCCGTGCAGATAATACGAATAAAATGTTGCACAACACACTCGTCCCACCCTTTCAAGCCTACGTCGCTGCTCCTTATGCCCTTTTATATATTGTATAAATAGTACTCCGAGATGCGGGGCCTCCTGGCGGTGACGCGTCGTTGTTTCTATGCGCTGGTTTAGTGCGAGTTTTTGCACGCATTAGGCTAGAAAGAGCTGGTGAGCTGTGGTGTCTAATGCCTCGAGGACATATATTTGTGAAGAAAGGTCCGAACCCACGGTTCCGCGCAGATAACGCGAATAACAGGGTGCACACACACACGCCGCACACTTTCAAGCCTACGTCGCTGCTTTTCTGTCCTTTTATATATTGTATAAATAGTACTCAGAGATGCGGGGGCTCTTGGCGGTGACGCGTCGTTGTATCTATACGCTGGTTTAGTGCGAGTTTTTGCACGCATTAGGCTAGAAAGAGCTGGTGAGCTGCGGTGTCTAATGCCTCGAGGACATATATTTGTGAAGAATGATCAGAACCCACGGTTCCGTGCAGATAACGCGAATAAAAGATTGCCACACACACCTCCTGCACTTTCAAGCCTACGTCGCCTCTCCTTGTGCCCTTTTGTATATTGTATAAATAGAACTCCGAGATGCGGGGGCTCCTGGCGGTGATGCATCGTTGTTTCTCTACGCTGGTGTAGTGCGAGTTTTTGCACGCATTAGGCTAGAAAGAGCTGGCGGGCTATGGTGTCTAATGCCTCGAGGACATATATTTGTGAAGAATGGTCAGAACCCACGCTTCGGTGCAGATAACGCGATTAAAATGTTGCACAACACACTCGTCCCACACTTTCAAGCCTACGTCGCTGCTCCTTCTGCCCTTTTATATATTGTATAAATAGTACTCAGAGATGCGGGGGCTCCTGGCGGTGACGCGTCGTTGTTTCTATGCGCTGGTTTAGTGCGAGTTTTTGCACGCATTAGGCTAGAAAGAGCCGGTGAGCTGTGGTGTCTGATGCCTCGAGCACATATATTTGTGAAGAATGGTGAGGACTCAGGACCCACGCTTCCGTGCAGATAACGCAAATAAAAGGTAGCACACACACACGTCCCACAAATTCAAGCCTACGTCGCTGCTCCTTCTGCCCTTTTATATATTGGATAGATAGTACTCAGAGATGCGGGGGCTCCTGGAGGTGACGCGTCGTTGTTTCCATGTGCTGGTTTAGTGCGAGTTTTTGCACGCATTAGGGTGGAAAGAGCCGGGGAGCTATGGTGTCTAATGCCTCGAGAACATATATTTATGCCCCGCAGGGGCGTCTGCGTGAGCAGGCGTTTGGTGCGTTGCGACACCACGAACCCGACCACATGAGGGTTGGACCCTCCCGCGTGTAGCCGTGCGCGGCTTAGCCGTGTCTGGGGAAAAGCGGATCCTGGGGGTTGAGCCGATGCTGGGTGTTTGGACCTTTAAGGCCCCCCGGCGGAGGCAACACACCCCTTTGGCCTCTGCTTCACGTAGACGGCACGCCCGGACTGACCCACCCGGGGGAAATGGGCAGTTGCCTTTTCCTGGTGGTCGAGTGCGTGGCCGTTACCGTCCGTGTGCGCGTCACCGATACGTCGGTCGCGAGTGTGTACGTGCGACCCGCTCTGCAGTGCGACATGACATTCCTGTCGCGCCTCGCCGCTTCGCTCGCGCGTGACTGTGTGGTGTGCGGCGATTTCAACGCGCATCATGGGTGCTGGGGCTCTGCGAAGACCACCATCCGGGGGAAGAACTTGATGGGCAAGGCCGGTGCGGCGGGCCTTGCCGTCATCAACAGCGGCCAGCCCACCTTCGCCCGTCGCAACGGGACCGCCACAGTGATCGATTTCGCGCTTGTTTCGGAGCGCTGCTCATACGAGTGGCAACGTGCCCCGGACACCGCGGGATCCGACCACTTACCCATCTCCCTCTCCCCCGTGCTGCCCAATCGCGGCTCCAGGCGTGTGTACACGGTCGTGCGCTGGCCCATGTTCCGCGATTTCTGTGCCCAAACACCGCGCGGCGACGATTTCTTCGCGCACATCGCAGGGCGCGCGATTCGGGCTTCGACGCGTGTTGCCGTACCTGCTGGTTCCCCTTGCCCGGACATCAAGCTCCTCAATGTGCGCGCCGCTCGCCGCCGCGCTCAGCGGAGAGCGATGCGAACTGGAGCCGAGGCGGACTGGACTTTGTACAACCGCCTGGACGCTGTGTGCAGACGACACGCCCGTCAGCTGCGCCGCCGATCTTGGGCCGGCCTCTGCTCGTCGCTCGCCCAGCCGTGCAACGTGCGCCGTGGATGGCGAGTCCTCCGGGCCCTCCCGAACCCGAAGGCACCGCGGTTCCCGGTGCTAGCCATCGCCATAGCGCGCGGGATCAGCGAGCTGGAGCTCGCAGAGCTTCTGGCGAACGCTTTTGCTTCCACCCCTCCTGCTTCCAGCGCGCCCCCGGCTGTATTACAGGCGCTTTACGCTGCGGTGTTCGTGCGGGGCGATGCTCACACAAACCACGCACAGGCAATCACAAGCCTGTGCGAGAGTGACTTCACTCATCACGAGCTGCAGCGGGCCCTGTCGCGCGGCCGGCGCCGCCGCAGCGCGCCTGCATGGGGCGGACGGGATAACGATGCAGATGCTGCGAAACCAGGACGAGCCGCAGCGCCGCCTCCTGCTCGACGCTTACAACGACGTCCTGCACAGCGGCTCCCTCCCGGATTCGTGGCGGCATGCTGTAATCGTCCCCGTGCTGAAACGCGGCAAGCCACCTCACAGCCCTGCCTCATACCGGCCGATCTCCCTCACGTCTATCCCGGGCAAGACGATGGAGGCGATGGCTCTGTCCCGGTTCCAGTGGATTGCGGATGCCCGCGGTGCTCTACCTCCCGAACAGTGCGGCTTCCGCGCTCGCCGCTCCACGGCGGATTGCATCGCTGTCGTCGTCGGCACCCTCGAGCAGGCCAGGCGCGACAGGGAGACTGCCTTCTTGCTGCTCCTCGATGTCCAGAGCGCATTCGACTGCCTCCCTCACGACACCATCCTGTCGGCCGTGTGGGCGCTCGGTGTGGAGGGCAGGCTCCTTGCTTACATCGAGGCCTTCCTCGCCGGGAGAACATCAGCTGTCCGAGTCGGGGCCACGGTCGGCTCGCCCCGTCCTGTGAGCTGCGGTGTGCCTCAGGGAAGCGTGTTGAGCCCGTTTTTGTTCAACCTTGCCCTCGCGCCCATCATCGAGTGCATTCCCAAAACGGGCCGCTTTCCTGTGCGTGCTGTGCTCTACGCAGACGACATCGCGCTTCTCGTGCACGGGCCGACCTCTGCAACGGGGGAGATGCGCTACCGGCTTCAGGAGGTGCTGGACGGCGTCGCGAACTTCCTGCGCGCCATCGGCTTGCGGCTGTCGTCGACGAAATCCGAGGCTATCCTGATCCGCCCCTGCGGTGTTCGCCGCCACACCGGCTGCGTGCTCGTCGAAGGAGTGCCCCTGCCCTGGCGCCTGACAGTGCGGTACTTGGGGCTGACGATAGACAACCGCCTCACGTGGTTCGCTGCTGTGCGCCGGCTGCGCGCTGAGATGCGCCGAGTGGAGAGTGCGGTGCGCTGCCTTCTCGCCCGTGGCGACGGCTGCCCTGCCTCGTTCGCGGCGGCGCTCTACTCTGCGGTGGCACTGCCGAAAGTGTTGTACGCGCTACCACTGTGTCGTGTCAGTGCCCGGCTGTGGCAGCTCATCGACAGAGACCACCGCCGAGTGCTTCGCATGTGCCACGGCCTCCCTCGCTCATCGCGCGTTGCGGAGACGCTCGCGGAAACTGGCGCGTGGCCCGTCCCTTTGACGGCTGACCTGCGTGCCCTCGGTCACCTCGAGCGCCTCTCCTGTGTCCCGGACGCAGGACCCATCCTTTCCCTCATCCGTTGCCTGCCCCAGTCACGAGTGGGAACAGTGTGCGAACTGTACGACAGCCTGGTGGTCGACCCTCCGCCTCTACCGCCAATCTGGCAACCGCCACACCAGCGCACGCCACTTCACGTGTGTCTCGACCTCCCGGGCGTCCGCTCCAAACATCGCACGCCTCTCTGCGCTGTACAGCAGGAGGCTGCTGCCAGGATCGAGGACGACCTGGGAGGAAGGACGCACTTGTATACCGATGGCTCCGTCCTCAGCGACGGCTCGGCGGCTGCCGCCTGTGTTGCTCCTGAACTTGGCATCACGAAGCAGTGCCGGCTCTACTACCGGGCTTCCTCTACCACGGCGGAGCTAGCTGGACTTCACCTCGCTGCGGACATCCTCGAGCAGTCGCCGCACATCACCAGCGCGGCGATTCTCTGCGACTCCAGGTCCGCGCTGCAGCAGCTGCTACTCGACGAGCGCGCGCCGCCCCTTGCACAGCGCCTTGCCGTCCGTCTGCACGCACTGAAGGGGCGATGCAACCTACGCCTGCAATGGATCCCCTCGCACGTCGGAGTCGCGGGCAACGAGACGGCGGACCAGCTGGCCAGGCGCGCGCACGACTCGTCGACCGCACTGACAGACCGGGTGAGCTCGCTGGATACAGCGCGACTCCACTTCAGACGGGAGCTCGCGCTCCGCCATCCCGACGACCGAGTTGCGCAGGGGCGCCCACCGCGTTATCTCCCGCAGACCGGATTCACTAGGCGCGAGCGCGCCTTCCTCCTCGCCCTTCGGACCGGTTCTGTGTGGCCCGCCGAGCGGCGGCATCGACTGCGTGGAGCCCCCTCTCCCCTTTGCGGCGACTGCGGCGCGATCGAGACACTCCAGCACCTGCTATGTGAGTGCCCCAACTTTTCGCTCGCGCGCGCGTCCGCGCGCCCGTGTGTACCGTGGGCACGGCCTGCCGTGCGACACCGTGACTGAACTCCTGCACCCCTCGGGCTGCCCTTCACGACACAGGACACTTCTACGTGCGCTCCTGACATTCGCCGAGGCTGTCGGCCTCGCCGACCGCCTTTAGCTCCTTCACATTTCCGCGGCGTGCTGCTGTTTCTGGTGCTCTTTCTCTCCCCCTACTTTCATTCCCTACCCCCTGTGCAGCGCGGTTGAGGTGTCCTCTGCTGAGAGACAGTTACTGCGCTGCACTTTACCCCAACCTTTCCTTCCCATATTCAAGAATCTCCTTCTGTCATCTTTCCAGCCTTCTCATCACTTCTCCTCACTTCCTAGTTTCCCGGTGGCAAGGGTTAACCTTGTGTAGCTGGCCAGCCTTGGTTATGCTGTATTTGGTTATAGCAGCGATGTACGGCTGGCGTTGGCAAGGTTTTTATAGCCGGAGCTCCTGTCACGTCCCCCTGTTGGGCTCCATGGTAGGTGGTCGGCATCGCGGCCGAAAACCCAACTGCACTTATGGAAAGCGCTTTTCCTAAAATCCCTGATCGCCCTCAGAAACGAGGGCGCACCGAAGAGGTCTTTCAGTTTTTCGGATGCCAAGTCCACAATTTTTCTCGTTTTCATGTCATCCACGCAGAAAAATCAGCTAAACAAGTACGAACAATCTCCCCGTTCCTTGTGTCTAAGTCTCTTACCGAAGTTTTTGTCCCAGGATATAAGGTGTCGAGGATGGCTAGCGGTGACCTCCTCTTGGAGCTCCGCGACCTGAAACAATTTGAGAAACTGCCTAAACTAGTATCATTTGGGGAGACCTAAGTACTAGTAACCCCGCACCGCACGATGAATACCTCCCGCGGCGTTGTCTCCGGCGACGATTTGCTAGAGCTCACTGAGGCTGAACTGTTGGAGGGCTTCAGTGAACAAAATGTCATAAACGTCAAAAGAATCAAGATGAGGCCAGACGGTAAAGAAATTGTGACCAAACACATAATACTCACCTTCAATTCAAGTGTCCTGCCCGAGTCAATCGAGGCCGGGTACATCAAACTTCGTGTAAGACCGTACGTGCCAAATCCCTTGAGATGTTTCAAATGCCAGCGTTTTGGCCACAGCTCGCAGAGCTGCCGAGGCCGCCAAACATGTGCGAAATGTAGTGCCCTTGAACACGCCACTGAAGCATGTAATAACTCTCTCCACTGCGTAAACTGTGACGGGGATCACGCCGCATACTCGCGGTCTTGCCCCTCCTGGAAGAAGGAAAACGAAATAGTAACGATAAAAGTAAAAGAGAATGTATCGTTCAAAGAGGCACGATGGCGGGTAGCATACCTTCCAAAGAAAACCTTTGCCGATGTGGCGCGTCAGGGGGCAGCGTCACAACGGCCTCCGGCGGCTGTCCGACCCACAGTCAGTGAGTCGGCAGTTACGCCATCTGCCCCCGCGGCGGTTGCAGCTAGCGCTGCTCCGTCAACCGAGGAGAAGGGACCGTCGACCCCGAAGGTGGGCGCAGCCGAGGCTGCCTCAACCTCCCAGGTCCCTTCCAGCGCTGGCAACGGCCGGCGCAGCCAAATCTCCCAGGGAGCCCCATCGACCTCCGGGCTGGTGGGCGTAGGGGTCTTGCCCTCCAAGGCAGGACCCTCTCGGGAAACTTCTCGCTCGCAAGAGCAGGTGTCCGGCGCCTCACAAGAGGCAATGGACACTACACCTATCCTCAAGGCGCATCAGGCGCCTAAGGAGCGGCGAGTTTCCCTCGAACGCTTCAAAAAGAGCAAAACCCCGGTTACAGGGCCTCGAAAGGGCTCTGTAATCTAAGACATCACTTCCGTTTTCGTAAACACAGCACCAATATAATTTAAAATATGGATACACAAATCATTCAATGGAATGTCAGAGGTCTACTTAGGAATCTTGATGATGTTCAGGAACTCATCCATAAACACAATCCAAAAGTGCTGTGTTTACAGGAGACACACTTAAAATCTACACACACAAACTTTCTCCGAAAGCACGTTACGTTTCGCAAAGACCGCGAGGATGCTGTCGCAGCAATTGGCGGTGTAGCCATTATTGCTGGCAAAAGTGTAGCATGTCAGCATTTAAAGCTCCAAACGGCCCTTGAGGCCGTGGCCGTTCGAGCCATACTTTTAAATAAACTCATTACAATCTTTTCTCTGTATATACCACCACATCATCACCTTCACAGACGCGACTTAGAGTCATTAATAGATGAGCTCCCGGACCCCTTTTTTATTCTTGGTGATTTTATTGAACACAGTAGTTTCTGGGGCGATTCACGCTGTGATGCGCGAGGTCGCGTCATTGAACAGATGCTTTTCTCTTCTGGAGCATGTCTCTTGAACACAAAGGAGCCCACATATTTTAACCTGTCCAACAAGTCATACTCTGCCATAGATATTAGCATTTTATCGCCGACGCCTTTACCCTATTTTAAATGGAATGTGCTTAACAACCCGTATGGGAGTGACCACTTCCCAATAATCCTAACTACGCCGAAACAAGATCAACTTCCCCCGCTGGTCCCTCGGTGGAAGATTGACTCAGCCGATTGGGAACGGTACCGAACTCTTACTCACATGACGTGGACCGAGATCTCTGGTATAATCATAGATGATGCTGTTGCATATTTTGCAGCTTTTATACTGGATGCCGCCTGTAAATGTATTACACAAACGAGCGGCATGGGTTCCAAGCAGCGTGTTCCCTGGTGGAATGATGCATGCAGGAAAGCACGGAGGAACCAGAACAAAGCGTGGGTGATATTTCGCGATTCTCCTACAGCTGAAAACCTGGAAAACTTTAAACATGTCAAATCCCAGGCAAGGAGAACGCGCCGACAAGCAAGACGAGAGAGTTGGGCGAAGTTTATATCAAGCATCAACTCGTACACAGATGAGACAAAAGTATGGAATAGAGTGAAAAAGGTTAATGGACAACAAACGTATTCCCTGCCTTCAGTAAATAGTCACGCAGAAAGCCTGGAAGATCAAGCCAACTTTCTTGGCACACTTTGAACACATATCCAGCTCCTCACACTACACCGAAACATTCCTAAAGTACAAAACACGAATAGAGAACCAAAAGCTAGAAAGTAAATGTGCAAAAAGTGCGCCGTACAATGAACCATTCTGCATAGCAGAACTGCAGGCAGCACTGAACTGCTGTAATACATCTGCCCCAGGTTCAGACCGCATAATATATGAGATGTTAAAACTACCATCCGAAACACAGAAAACCCTCCTTTCCCTTTACAACGTTATATGGTCTTCCGGCGAGATCCCCTCTGCTTGGAAGGAGGCTATTATACTTCCAATACTGAAGCACGGAAAGGATGATTCCTCTGTATCAAGTTATAGACCTATAGCATTAACAAGTTGCCTCTGCAAAGTATTCGAAAAAATGATTAACTGTCGCCTACTACACTTCCTAGACTCAAACAAATTGCTGGACCCATACCAGTGCGGGTTTCGGGAGGGTCGATCCACCACTGACCATCTCATACGTATCGAGGCACGTATCCGTGAAGCTTTTGTCCATAAGCAGTTTTTCTTATCAGTATTCTTAGATATGGAGAAAGCCTATGATACAACGTGGCGGTTTGGGATATTGAAAGACCTCTCACAGTTAGGTATACACGGAAATATGTTCAATGTTATAGAAAGTTATCTGTCGAATCGGACATTCCGGGTTCGAGTGGGCAGTGTTCTGTCACAGAAATTTGTACAGGAAACTGGAGTGCCGCAGGGCGGGGTGCTCAGCTGCACACTCTTTATAGTAAAAATGAATTCTCTTCGTCTACACATACCACATAACATCTTCTATTCAACGTATGTTGACGACGTGCAGATAGGATTTCAGTCAAGTTCTCTTGCAATCTGTGAGCGCCAGGTCCAGCTTGGTCTTAACAGGGTCTCCAATTGGGCTGATGAGAACGGGTTCAGAATGAACCCACAAAAAAGCACCTGTGTCATTTTCTCTAGAAAAAGAGGCCTGCACCCTGATCCTGAAATTGTGTTGCATGGTGAGCGTCTGCCCGTAAACAGGGAACATAAATTCTTAGGCCTAATTTTAGTCGCGAAACTAACCTTTGTGCAGCACATAAAATATCTTAAAGACAAGTGCATGAAAACAATGAATATCTTAAAGGTGCTCTCACGCACAACCTGGGGCAGTGATAGAAAATGTCTCATGAACTTGTATAAAAGCCTCATACGCACACGACTAGACTATGGAGCCATAGTTTACCAGTCGGCTACTCCAACTGCTCTGAAGATGCTAGACCCTGTCCACCACTTAGGCATTCGATTGTCCACAAGCGCTTTTAGAACAAGCCCAGTGGAAAGCCTTTACGTTGAATCGGATGAATGGTCCCTTAATCTGCAGAGAACATACTCCTCTTTCATGTATTTTCTGAAAGTGAACGCAAACAGTGAGCAGCCCGCGTTCTCCACCATAAACGATTTGTCCAGTTGTCAACTTTTTCGCAACCGGCCCACAGTGGCAAAGCCTTTTTCACTGCCTGTCAGAGACTGGCTGAAGAAAAAAGGGTTCCACTGCTTGAATACCACCCTATGTCCCCTGCTATACGGCCCCCGCCGTGGCAGTGGCAACCAATAGACTGTGATATACCTTTCGTAACTGTTACAAAGCACGCGCCTGTCGCGCATATACGAACGTATTTCCTAGAATTACAGCACAAATACTCCTCTCCTGGATTCTTTACAGACGCATCGAAGTGTAATTCTGGCGTATCTTACGCAGCGGTCGGTCCATCCTTTTCGGATGCTGGTGTTCTGCACCCTAACACAAGTATTTTCACAGCAGAGGCCTACGCGATATTGGCCGCTGTTAAACACATTAAAGAATTTATTATCCCAAAGGCAGTTATATACACAGACTCCTTGAGCGTCGTAAATGCTTTGAAAACTGTCAAGAAATATAAAAACCCTGTAATTATTTCTCTTTACTCAGCATTGCTAAAACCTATGCGTCTAAGCAGCATATCGTCCTATGCTGGGTGCCGGGGCACCGAGAGGTAGGGGGAAACGTGTTGGCTGACCAGCTAGCCACATCCCTGCACGCGAACGCTGCAGACACTTCCACGACTATCCCTGTAATGGACCTCAAGCCCTCAATAAGAAAAAAGCTAAGAGATTTCTGGCAGTGCTTGTCGGACAAAAAAACAGAAAATAAACTACATGTTATCAAGCCGTACCTTGGCAACTGGCCGCCAGTATCAAAGAACCGCCACACAGAAGTAACACTTTGCAGACTCAGGAGAGGACACACATACAGCACACACGCATACCTTTTGTCCGGTGGCGATCCGCCCATGTGTGATAAATGTGGTGAGCCACTTACCGTGCTTCACATCCTGCTGCAATGCACTCAATTAGACGCTAATAGGAAAAAGCATTTTCCATTACCACATCGGCAGCTAATTCCACTCCATCCTCAAATGATTATAGGTATCAAGTAAAACTCTTGCTTGGGCTAGTTGGTTCATGCTTGAAGTAGTAAAGGCAAGGCGCAAAAGACCAGGACTTAGGGAGAAGAACACAAACGACAGGACCGGCGCCAGTCCTGGTCCTGATAAACGACAGTCCTGGTCTTTTGCGCCTTGCCTTTACTACTTCGATTATAGGTATAGAACCTTTCTTCAAACATGAATCCCTGTTTCAATTTTTAAAAGATGTAGATAGCTTTCATATTATAGCCCCAGGAAATCCGTAGCACAGCCTCTAACAGAGGTTTCTGCTGCGGTAGGTGCAATAAAACGAAGCACCTGCCTCCCAGCCTTTGGGCTCAAAGGGCCCCCGGAGCCATTAGTGCTATGTACATATTCTCGCATTTTAGCTCTATGATCACTTATCACGCGTACTATATCCACAGACCCCTACATGTATCACTGTCATAATTTTATGCTACATACTATCTTACGTTTCCATGATACTGATTGATTTTAGGCCACTTTACAGCCATGTTACATCCCACCATCGCCACTCACAAATCAGCGCTTAACACAACATTATCAGTCATGGCGCTCTCTGGCCATACCTGGCCCTTGCGCCACTAAACAACACACATCCATCCATCCATGCTATGAAACAAGGTCGATTGAGAGCGGTGATTTATATGATCCTCTTCCATTCTGTGGGAACTCTATTTGTGCCGACCAAAGCTTCGAAATATATATGATTTTTCTTTACAAGAAGGGCTGGAATGAGCAAGTAAGGAATTATAAAAAATGCAGAATACATATCGCTTCTAATAGCTGAATTACTAACGCATGTGAGGTAATGCGCGCTCTTTGGAATGAATGCCGTACTTACTTGAGGGCCGCCGCCGCTGACGTCTTTTTGTTATTTTAGATGTTTACGAGTTTATGCAAGCGCATTTGTTGCCAGTGGCACTTCAATATTGTGAAGGGAATCCGCCGCAATCTTTTTAGGCCATTACTTCACGTTCCACATGAAGTTCTCAAATACGCAGGTAGTATTTTGACAGTTGTTTTATTTGAGAACGTACCAACTCTGCATAAAATGTGGTTTTCTCCATGCTATGAAACAAGGTCGATTGAGAGGGAGGATTAATATGATCTTATTCCCTTCTGGGAGAAGTCTCTTTGTGCCGACCAAAGCATGGAAATATATATATCTTTCCTTACAAGAACGGCTGGAATGAGCAAGTAAGAAATAATAAAAAATGCACAATACATCTCGCCTCTAATAGCTGAACTTCTAACTCATGTGAGATAATGCGCGCTACTTTGAATTAATGCCCTACTTACTTGAGGGCCACGGCCGATGAAGTTTTGTTGCTATTTTAGATGTTTACGAGTTTATGCTAGCGCATTTTTAGCCAGTGGCGTATAACACTTTGAAAAGAATCCGCCGCAATCTTTTTAGGACATAACATCACGTTCCAGATGAAGTTCTCAAATAGGCAGGTTGTATTTGCACCATCATTTTATTTGAGAACGTACCAATTCTGCATGAAGTATAGTTTTCTCCATGCTATGAAACAAGGTCGATTGAGAGCGGGGAATAATATGATCTTCCCTTCTGGGGGAACTCTCTTTGTGCTGACCAAAGCTTGGGAACATATATGATTTTTCTTTACAAGAAGGGCTGGAATGAGCAAGAAAGGAATTATATAAATGCAGAATACATCTCGCCTCTAATAGCTGAATTACTAACGCATGTGAGATAATGCGCGCAACTTTTGAATAAATTCCCTACTTACTTGAGGGCCGCCGCCGATGACGTTTTTTTTGTTATTTTAGATGTTTACGAGTTTATGCAAGCGCATTTTTTTGCCAGCGGCACTTTAATATTGCGAAGGGAATCCGCCGTAATCTTTTTAAGCCATTACTTCACGTTCCACATGAAAATCTCAAATACGAAGGTAGTATTTTGACGGCCGTTTTATTTGAGAACGTACCAATTTTGCATGAAATATGGTTTTCTCCATGCTATGAAAAAAGGTCAATTGAGAGCGGTGATTAATATGATCCTCTTCCCTTCTTGGGGAACTCTCTTTGGGCCGACCAAAGCTTGGAAATATATGTGATTTTCCTTTACAAGATGTGCTGGAATGAGAAAGTAAGGATTATAAAAAATGCAGAATACATCTCGCCTCTAATAGCTTAATTACTAACGCATGTGAGATAATGCGGCTCTTTCGAATAATTGCCCTACTTACGTGAAGGCTACCGCCGATGAAATTTTTTGGTATTTTAGATGTTTACGAGTTGATGCGAGCGCATTTTTATCCAGTGGCACTTTAACATTGTGAAGGGAATCCGCCGTAATCTTTTTAGGCCATAACTTTACGTTCCACATGAAAATCTCAAATACGAAGGTAGTATTTAACCATCGTTTTATTTGAGAACGTACCAGTTCTGTATGAAGTATGGTTTTCTCCATGCTATGAAACAAGGTCGATTGAGAGCGTTGATTTATATGATCCTCTTCCCTTCTGGGGGAACTCTCTTTGTGCAGACAAAAGCTTGGAAATATATATTATTTTTCTTTACAAGAAGGGCTTGAATGAGCATGTAAGGAATTATGTAAATGCAGAATACATCTCGCCTCTAATAGCTGAATTTCTAATGCATGTGAGACAATGCGCGCTCTTTAGAATATATGCCCTACCTACTTGAAGGCTACCGCCGATGAAGTTTTTTGTTATTTTAGATTTTTACGACTTTATGCAAGGGCATTTTTGCCCAGTGGCACTTTAACATTGAGAAGAAATCTGCCGTAATCTTTTTAGGCCATTACTTCAAGTAACGCATGAAGCTCTCAAATACACAGGGAGTATATTGACCGTCTTTTTATTTGGGAACATACCAATTCTGCAAGAAATATGGTTTTCTCCATGCTATGAAACAAGGTCGATTGAGAGCGGTGATTTATATGATCCGCTTCCATTCTGGGGGAACTCTCTTTGTGCCGACCAAAGCTTGGAATAATATATGATTTTTCTTTACAAGAAGGGCTGGAATGAGCAAGTTAGGATTACAAAAAATGCAGAATACATCTCGCTTCTAATAGCTGAAATACTAACGCATGTGAGGTAATGCGCGCTCTTTGGAATGAATGCCGTACTTACTTGAGGGCCGCCGCCGCTGACGTTTTTTTGTTATTTTAGATGTTGACGAGTTTATGCAAGCGCATTTTTATCCAGTGGCACTTTACCATGGTGAAGGGAATCCGCGGTAATCCTTATAGGCCATTACTTCACGTTCCACATGAAGTTCTCAAATACGACGGTAGTATTTTGACCATCGTTTTATTTGAGAACGTACCGATTCTGCATGAAATATGATTTTCTCCATGCTATGAAACAAGGTCGATTGAGAGCGGGAATAATGTGACCTTCTTCCATTCTGGGGGAACTCTCTTTGTGCCGACCAAAGCTTGGAATAATATATGATTTTTCTTTACAAGAAGGGCTGGAATGAGCAAGTTAGGATTACAAAAAATGCAGAATACATCGCGCCTCTAATAGCTGAATTTCTAATGCATGTGAGATAATGCGCGCTCTTTAGAATATATGCCCTACCTTCTTGAAGGCTACCGCCGATGAAGTTTTTTGTTATTTTATATGTTTACGAGTTTATGCAAGGGCATTTTTGCCCTGTGGCACTTTAACATTGAGAAGAAATCCGCCGTAATCTTTTTAGGCCATTACTTCACGTTCCACATGAAGTTCTCAAATACGAATGTAGTATTTTGACGGCCGTTTTATTTGAGAACGTACCAATTCTGTATGAAATATGGTTTTCTCCATGCTGTGAAACAATGTCGATTGATAACGGTGATTTATATGATCCTCTTCCCTACTGGGCGAACTCTCTTTGTGCCGACCAAACCTTGGAAATATATATGATTTTTCTTTTCATGAAGTGCTGGAATGAGCCTGTTAGGAATTATGAAAATGCAGAATACATCTCTACTCTAATACCTGAATTACTAACGCATGTGAGGTAATGCGCGCTCTTTCGAATGATTGCCCTACTTACTTGAGGTCTACCACCGATGAAGTTTTGTTATTTTAGATGTTGACGAGTTTATGCAAGCGCATTTTTAGCCAGTAGCATTTTACGATGGTGAAGGGAATCCGCGGTAATCTTTATAGGCCATTACATCACGTTTCACATGAAGTTTTCAAATACGCAGGTAGTATTTTGACCATCGTTTTATTTGAGAACGTACCAATTCTGCATAAAGTATTGTTTTCTCCATGCTATGAAACAATGTCGATTGAGAGCGGTGATTGATATGATCCTCTTCCCTTCTGCGGGAACTCCCTCTGTGCCGACCAAAGCTTGGAATTATACATGATTTTTCCTTACATGAAGGGCTGGAATGTGCAAGTAAGGAATTATAAAAAATGCAGAAAACATCTCGCCTCTAATAGCTGAATTACTAACGCATGTGAGATAATGCGCGCTCTTTCGAATATAATGCCCTACTTACTTGAGGGCTACCGCCGATGAAGTTTTTTGGTATTTTAGATGTTCACGAGTTTATGCAAGCGCGTCTTTAGCCAGTGGCACTTTAACATTGTGAAGAGAATCCACCGTAATCTTTTTAGGCCATAACTTCACGTTCCAGATGAAGTTCTCAAACACGCAGCTAGTATTTTGACCGGCGTTTTATTTGAGAACGTACCAATTCTGCATGAAATATGGTTTTCTCCATGCTATGAAACAAGGTCGATTGAAGGCGGGGATGTATATGATCCTCTCCCATTCTGGGGAACTCTCTTTGTGCCCACCAAAGCTTGGAAATATATATGATTTTTCTTTACAAGAAGGGCTGGAATAAGCAAGTAAGGAATTGTGAAAAATGCAGAATACATCTCGCCTCGAATAGCTGAATTACTAACGCATGTGCGATAATGCCCGCTCTTTGGAATAATTGCCCTACTTACTTGAGGGCTGCGGCCGATGACGTTGTTTTTGTTATTTTAGATGTTTACGAGTTTTTGCAAGCGCATTTTTAGACAGTGGCACTTTACCATTGTAAGGGAATCCTCCGTAATCTTTTTAGGCCATTACTTCACGTTCCACATGAAGTTCTCAAATACGCAGGTAGTATTTTGACCGTCGTTTTATTTGAGAACGTACCAATTCTGCATGAAATATGGTTTCCTCCATGCTATGAAACAAGTTCGATTGAGAGTGGGGATCTATGTGATCCTCTTCCCTACTGGGTGAACTGTCTTTGACGCGACCAAAGCTTGGAAATATATACGATATTTTCTTAAGAGAAGGGCTGGAATGAGCAAGTAAGGAATTATAAAAAATACAGAATACATCTCGCCTCTAATAGCTGAATTACTAACGCACGTGAGATAATGCGCGCTCTTTGGAAATAATGCCCTACTTACTTGAGGGCTGCCGCCGCTGAATTTTTGTTATTTTAGATGTTTTCGATGTATGCAAGCGCATTTTTAGCCAGTGGCACTTTAGCATTGTGAAGAGAATCCACCGTAATCTTTTTAGGCCATAACTTCACGTTCCAGATGAAGTTCTCAAACACGCAATTAGTATTTTGGTCGTCGTTTTATTTGAGAACGTACGAATTCTGCATGAAATATGGTTTTCGCCATGCTATGAAACAAGGTAGATTCAGAGCGGTGATTTATATTGTCACAGCCGGTAATGTGGAAAGGAGACGCTGATGGTGGTCCTGGAGACGACGAAGAAGTGTTTAACAGTATCGATGCTCTACGCTTGTTGACTCAGTCATTAAAAGCTACCTGTAAATAGACGAACGCTTCTTCCTTCCCTTAACATCATTGGTGGAGGTGCGGGGTAAGCAGCGTGATGAGCTGCGAGAAAGCAGAAGCTTGTTCAGAGCCCCAATAGAAAGGAACGTCTTTCTTCAGGAGGTCAGTCAGGGGACGGGCAACATGGGCGAAATTTTCCACAAACGTGCGGAAGTAAGAGCAAAGGCCCATAAACTGCGAACATCTTTGGCACAAATTGGTACAGGGAAAGGCTGCACAGCATGAACTTTAGCGGGGTCGGGTCGAATGCCTGACGAATCGACAAGGTGTCCGAGCATAGTTATTTGGCGGTGACCGAAGCGGCACTTGGACGAATTGAGCTGTAAGCCAGCGGTGCGAAAAACAGAAAGAACAAATGAAAGTCTTTTAAGATGAGTCGCAAAAGTTGGAGAATACGATGACGTCATCCAAGTAGCACAAACAGATGGACCGTTTCAAACCACGCAAGAGCATGTCCATCATCCGTTCAAAGGTCGCCGGGGCATTGCACAAGCCAAATGGCATTACTCGGAACTGATATAGGCCGTCTGGTGTGACGAATGTGGTCTTTTCAAGGTCCATTTCATCCATCGCAATTTGCTAATATCCAGAGCGAAGGTCTATAGATCAAAAATAAGTGGCACCGTGGAGACAATCCAGAGCATCGTCAATGCGGGGAAGTGGATATACATCTTCCTTGGTGATCGTGTTTAGATGACGATAGTCAACGCAGAATCGCCAGCTGTTATCCTTCTTTTTGACGAGAACAACAGGGGACGCCCACGGACTGGAAGAGTGTTCAATAATCCCTTTGGCAAGCATCTTGTCAACCTCGTTCTTGAGAACTCATCGTTCAGAGGGCGACACCCGGTATGGGCGTCTGCGAACAGGTGCTGCATCGCCGGTATTTATCCGATGCGTCACGACCGTAGTTTGACGGAAAGGGCGATCGTTCAGATCGAAAATATCGGAGTAGGACTCGAGGAGGCCACGGATCAGTGCGGCTTGTTGGGTGGAGAGGTCCGGTGCAATCATCTTTGTAAAGTCCTCGGTCGGGGCTGATGCAGATGGCGCAGAATGAGCAGTGGTCGAAGACGGTGCAACAGATAGAGCAGAAATGTGGCACTCGTGCGTTGGTGACAACGTGGCAAGAGACATGCCTCGAGGAACTACTTGCGGGCACTATCCGAAATTTAGGATCGGAAGACATGTATGATTGTCCGCAACAGAAACGATGGTGTGTGGGAAGGAGACATTGTAAGAAAGCAGGACTGACGTCGTGGGAGTAAGGACATAGTCTCCATCAGGTATAGGTGGGCTGGCTAAAACAGGGATGAAGGTTGCTGCAAGAGATGGCAGGCGTATAAAATCCGCGGAACAAAGCTGAGCTGGAGCTTGAGCAGGAAGGTCAATGGGAACAGGTAGGGGTAAGTCAAGTTGTACAACACCGGCGGAACAGTCAATCAGAGCAGAATGGGCGGACAAAAAGTCGAGTCCGAGGATCACATTGTGAGGGCAACGTTCAAGCCCACTAAACAAAACGGACGTGTGGCGACCGGCGACACTGACACGAGCAGTACACATTCCAAGCACAGCCGGAGTTCCACCATCGGCGACCTGGAGCAGTCGCGTCGGAGCAGGAGTACCTTTTTTAAGCGCGTTCGAAGCTCCGCACTCATGATGGAAATTTGGGCTCCAGTGTTGATGAGTGCTGTAATGGGCAAACCATCCACGTCCAGAAGGTTCCCATTAGTAGGCAGGGTCAGCAGAGAAATTTCAGGCCGGTGTTCTAGAGCAGCGTCACCTCCAGGAGCTGCCCCAGTTAGTTTCCCGTCGGAGAGCGGCGACGGTAAGCTGGGGATGGAGAGCGACGCTGCTGGGGCGAATAGGAGCGGCGACTATGTGGTGATGGCGATCGGCTGGTCGCGGTGGCCCGATGGTTGTCAAATGCGTCTTCAACCTCGGTGGGGAGGGAGGGATGGTGGGCGAGGATTCAGTGGCGGGCGGCGGTAGGCGGGAAAGCTTGGTCGAGAGTGGGCTGGCCAAGAACTTCGACAGTGGCGAGAGATGTGGCCCACACGTCCACAGTAAAAGCAGATGGGTATACCATCATGGGTGCGCCATTCGGCCGGGTTGCGATAGCTCGGATATGGACCGTATTGGCTCCGGTGAACAGGGGCAGTGGCAGCAGACGAAGCAAAGTCAGGACGGCTGGCGGAGGAGATGGATGGAAGAGCTACATTGGCAAGTTCTTGGCGAATGACCGACTGAATGAGTGACACAAGCGGCCGGGAATCGTCAAAGCACTGCGCCACAGGCGTGGCAGGAGACGGTGCTTCGATTTCTCGCCGAACAATACGAACGACGTTCTCGGAGGAGGTGGGCTCACGCGGTGGACAAATGTCTTCGCACGTCGATGAAGCTGCAGTATTAGGTGGACGCGTAAACTGTTGAACGATGCGGCGACTCTTCGTGTCTTCAAAGCAGCGACATTCGGTAATGATCTCGTTGACTGTGGTGATGTTCTCAAAAACAAGCAGGTTAAACCCGTCGTCCGCGATGCCCTTTAAGACGTGGATGACCTTGTCTGTCTCTGCCATATTGTTATCTACTTTGCGGTAAAGAGCGAGGACGTCGTGGATATACGCCACGTAAGATTCAGTGGACGTCTGTACACGGGTCCCAAGGTCCTTCTTTGAAGCACGTTGGCGGCCGACGGGTTTGCCGAAGAAATCTTTATGCTTCTGTTTACACTGGTCCCAACTAACGGGTTTTCTGGCCGCGTCTCAACCGCTCCGTCCGGCGCTATGTTGCCGCGTGTGAGTCGTGTCAACGCCGAAAAAGACCAGCTGTGCCTCCTGCCGGACTGCTGCAGCCTTTGGATATTCCGGCCGACCCTTTTTTTCGCGTTGGCCTTGATCTCCTCGGATCATTCCCTATATCCAAGGACGGAAATAGGTGGATTGCCGTCGCTACGGACTATACAACTCGCTATGCCATTAGTAGAGCCCTACCGACCAGCTGCGCTACAGACGTCGCTGATTTCTTGCTTCACGACGTTATCTTGCACCACGGTGCACCTCGTCAACTTCTCACCGATCGTGGCAGATACTTTCTTGCCAAAGTTATAGACGACCTACTTCGATCATGTGCTACTAAACATAAACTTACTACCGCTTACCATCCTCAAACTAACGGTCTTACCGAACGCCTGAACCGCACATTAACGGACATGCTCGCAATGTATGTTTCCTCCGATCATCGCGACTGGGACATTGCTCTACCATTTGTCACGTTCGCCTACAATTCCTCGCGCCACAACACAGCTGGATATTCACCCTTCTATCTCCTCTTCGGCCGTGGGCCGACTTTGCCTTTCGAGACACTCCACACGACCACGGTCGACTCGCCGACAGAGTACACTCGGGATGTAATAGCCACAGCGACCCAAGCACGCCAGATTGCCAGCATTCGTCTTTCTGCTTCCCAGACACGCCAGAAGTGCCGTTACGACCAGCGCCATCACGACGTGAACTACGAACCAGGTGCTCTTGTGCTAGTATGGTATCCAGCTAGGCATGTTGGTCTTTCCGAGAAATTGCTCTCGCGATATTATGGCCCTTACCGCATCCTTCGCCAGGTGACCCCTGTTACATATGAAGTGTCTCCGCTGAATGCCACGGTGCCTTCACCCCTCTCTGACATCATCCACGTCAGCCGTCTCAAACCTTACCTTTCTCCGACCGATGAGCCGCACCAATCAGGTGCTTCTGCCGACGGGGGTGATGTCAGAGTCGGTAATGTGGAAAGAAGACGCTGATGGTGGTCCTGGAGACGACGAAGAAGTGTTTAGCAGTATCGATGCTCTACGCTTGTTGGCTCAGCCACTAAACGCTGCCTGTAAATAAACGAACGCTTCTTCCTTCCCGTAACATTATGATCCTCTTCCCTTCTGGGGGAACTCTCTTTGTTCCGACCAAAGCTTGGAAATATACATGATTTTTCTTTACAAGAAGGGCTGGAATGAGCAAGTAAGGAATTATAAAAAATGCAGAATACATCTCGCCTCTAATAGCTGAATTACTAACGCATGTGAGATAATGCGCGCTCTTTTGAATTAATGCCCTACTTACTTGAGGGCTGCCGCCGATGACGTTTTTTTTTGTTATTTTAGATGTTTACGAGTTTATGCAAGCTTTTGTTTAGCCAGTGGCACTTAAATATTTTGAAGGGAATCCGCCGTAATCTTTTTAGGCCATTACTTCACGTTCCACTTGAAGTTCTCAAATACGCAGGTAGTATTTTGACCATCGTTTTATTTGAGAACGTACCAATTCTGCATGAAATATGATTTCCTCCATGCTATGAAACAAGCTCGATTGAGACCGGGGATTTATATGATACTCTTCCCTTCTGCAGGAACTCTCTTTGTGACGACGAAAGCTTCGAAATATATATGATTTTTTTTTTACAAGACGGGCTGGAATAAGCAAGTAAGGAATTATATAAATGCAGAATACATCTCGCCTCTAATAGCTGAATTACAAACGCATGTGAGATAATGCGCGCTCTTTGGAATAATTGCCCTACTTACTTGAGGTCTGCGGCCGATGACGTTTTTTTGTTATTTTATATGTTTACGAGTTAAGGCAAGCGCATATTTAGCCAGTGGCACTTTAATATTGTGAAGGGAATCCGCCGTAATCTTTTCAGGTCATTACTTCACGTTCAACATGAAGTTCGCAAATAAGCAGGTAGTATTTTGACCATCGTTTTATTTGAGAACGCACTAATTCTGCATGAAATATGGTTTTCTCCATGATATGAAACAAGGTCGATTGAGAGCGGTAATTTATATGATCCTCTTCCTTTCGGGGGGAACTCTCCTTGTTCCGACCAAAGCTAGGAAATATATATGATTTTTCTTTACTAGAAGGGCTGGAATGAGCAAATAAGGAATTATAAAAAATGCAGAATTCATCTCGCCTATAATAGCTGAATTACTAACGCATGTGAGATAATGCGCGCGCTTTGGAATAATGCCTTACTTACTTGAGGGCTACCGCCGATGAAGTTTTTTGTTATTTTATATGTTTACGAGTTTATGCAAGCGCATTTTTAGCCAGTGCCACTTTACCATTGTGAAGGGAATCCAGAGTAATCTTTTTCGGCCATTACTTCACGTGACACATGAAGATCTCAAATACGCAGGTATTATTTTGACGGTCGTTTCATTTGAGAACGTCCCAAATCTGCATGAAATATGGTTTTCTCCATGCTTTGAAACAATGTCGATTGTTACCGGTGATTTATATGATCCTCTTCCGTACTGGGCGAACTCTCTTTTTGCCTATCAAACTTGGAAATATATATGATTTTTCTTTACATGAAGTGCTGGAATGAGCCAGTAAGGAATTATATAAATGCAGAATACATCTCGCCTCTAATAGCTGAATTACTAACGCATGCGAGATAATGCGCGGTAATTGGAATTAATATCCTACTTGTTTGATGGCTTCTACCGATGACGTTTTTTTTTGGTATTTTATATGTTTACGAGTTTATGCAAGCGCATTTTTAGCCAGTGGCACTTTATTTTGAAGAAGGGAATCCTCCGTAATCTTTTTAGGCCATTACTTCAAGTAACACATGAAGTTCTCAAATACGCAGGTATCATTTTGACCATCGTTTTTCTAGAGAACGTCCCAAATCTGCATGAAATATGGTTTTCTCCATGCTTTGAAACAATGTCGATTGTTACCGGTGATATATATGATCCTCTTCCGTACTGGGCGAACTCTCTTTTTGCCTATCAAACTTGGAAATATATATGATTTCTCTTTACAAGAAGGGCTGGAATGAGCAAGTAGGGAACTATAAAAAAAATGCAGAATACATCTCGCCTCTAATAGCTGAATTACTAACGCATGTGAGATAATGCCCGCTCTTTGGAATTAATGCCCTACTTATTTGAGGGCTACCGTCGATGAAGTTTTTTTATTTTTGATGTTTACGAGTTTATGCAAGCGCATTTTTAGCCAGTGGCACTTTAACATTGTGAAGGGAATCCGCCGTAGTCTTTTTAGGCCATTACTTCACGTTCCACATGAAGTTCTCAAATACGCAGGTAGTATTCGAATCATTGTTAAGTTGAGAACGTACCAATTCTGAATGAATAACGGACTTCTCCATGCTATCAAACTAGGTCGATTGAGAGCGCTGATTTTTATGACCCACTTCTATACTGGTGGAACTCTCTTTTTGCCAACCAAAGCTTTGAAATATATCTGTTTTTTCTTTACATGCAGTCCTAGAATGAGCAAGTAAGGAATTTAGAAAATGCAGAATACATCTCGCCTCTAATAGCTGAGTTATTAACGCGCGTGGGATAATGCGCGCTCTTTCGAATTCTTGCCGTATTTATTTGAGGGCTACCGGCGACCAAATTATTTATTTTAGATGTTTACGACTTTATGCACGCGCATTGTTAGCCAGTGGCACTTTAACATTGCGAAAGGAACCCGGCGTAATCTCCTTATGCCATTACTTTACGCTCTACATGAAGTTCCCAAACACGAAGGTAGTATTTTCATTGTCGTTTTATTTTAAAACGAACCAATGCTGCATAAAATATGGTCTTCCCCATGTATTGAAAAAAGGTCGATTGAGAACGCTGACTTTTATGAGCCACTTCCCTACTGGGGGCTAACTTTGAGCCGACGAATGCTTGGAAATATATCTGTTTTTTCATTACATGAAGTGCTGGAATGAGCAAGTAAGGAATTATGAAACTGCAGAACACATCTCGCCTCCAATAACTTAGTTACTAATGCCCTTGAGATAATGCGCGTGCTTTCGAATTATTGCCGTTTTTACTTGAGGGCTACAGCCGATCACGTTGTTTCTTGCTTTAGATGTTTACGACTTTATGCACGCGCATTTTTAGCCAGTGGCACTTTACCATCATGCAGGAGATCCGGCGTTACTTTTTAGGCCATTACTTCATGCTCTACAGGAAGTTCTCAAAGACGCAGGTGATATTTTGTTCATCTTTTTATTGGAGAACGTGCGAATTCTACATAAGGTATGGTCGTCCCTATGGTAAGAAACAATGTCGGTTCAGATCACAGTTTTTTACGAGCCATTTCCGTACTGAGCGAATTCTCCTGGAGCTGACCATAGCTTGGAAATATATCTGTTTTTTTTTTTTTACTTGAAGTGCTGGAATGAGTAAGAAAGGAATTATGAAAATACACAATACATCACGGCTGTAATTGCAGAGTAACCAACGCACTTGACATAACGCGCACTCTTTCGATTCAGTGCCGTTTTTACTTGTCGGGTTCCACCGATCACACCCTTTAGTATTTCAGATGTGATTTTTAGCCAGTGGCGTTTAATCATCGCGAAGGTAATCCGGCGTTACATTTTTAAAGCATTATTTCACACTCTTTGTGAAGTTCTTAAGGGCATCGGTAGAATTTTTATCCTTGTTTTATTTGTGAACATGTCAATTCTGCAATAATTATGATCTTCCCCATGCAATGAAACACGGTGAATTGAGAGCGCTGAATTTTATGAGCCACTTCCGTGCTTGGGAAGTCTCTTTGAGCCGCCCAAAGCTTGGGAATATATCCGTTTTTTTCTTTACTTGAAGTGCTGGAATGACGAAGTAAGGAATTATGAAAATACACAATACATCACTGCTCTAATAAAGGAGTAACCAAGCCACTTGACATAACGCACGCTCTTTTGAATCAGTGCCGTATTAATTCTCGGATTCCGTTGACCACATTCTTTGTTATTGTAGATGTTTGCGTCTTTACGCACGGGCATTTTTAGCCAGTGGCATTTTAACATCGTGAAGGGAATCCGGCGTTTGCTTTTCAAGCTTCAGGCTCTACATGAAGTTTTCAAAGACAGGTTGTATTTTGGTTGTCGTTCTATTGGTGAACGTACCAATTCTGCATGATAATGCCTTCCCGATGCAATGAAACAAGGTTAATTCAGGGCGCTGATTTTTATTAGCTACTTCCCTATTGGGCGAACGATGTTGTAGCGGACAAAACATTCGAAATATATGTTGTTTTTTTTACTCGAAGTCCAGCAAAGTGCAAGTAGGGAAGTATGAAATTCAGAATACATTTCGCCGCTAATAACAGCGCAACCAGCGCATTTGAGATAACGTGCGCTGTTCCTAATCAATGCCTTATTTACTTGTTGGGTTACGCCGATCACATTCATAGTTACATACAGCAAAACCTGTACTCATTTCGTTAAAATTTCAGCCTGTGTAGCTTCTTATATTTAAACTGTGTACTATATGTACTTTACTTTTCTTTGTGTTCAATTCTTATCCCTATGAAATGCTTGTCGTTCAGGAGACCTCTGGACGTAACTGGGACTAGAGGACGCTCTTATGAAACAAACTGCTCTAGGACCTCCAGACTTTGACCGACAGTAAGAGGGATGATGGAAAGATAATTTCAATGTGCCGTGGGGTCTGCCATTTTTCTTCATGGTACGAGAAATTGTTTGGTATGAAAACCTGATTTCGTGTACTGGGCTGTGCAGCCTGGTATTTAGAACTACGCTTAGACTTTCGAAAGCATTTGATTGCAGTCATTTCTTGGGTCTGCTCAGTTAACAAAACAACAGCTCTGGTGATTGTATAATTTTGTATTAGCAGCCTTTAGGCAGCACCTAGGCAGATGACGCATGCACGTGGGGGGGTCGGCGGTTATGACACAAGTCCTTGCACAGGTCCTTCAAATAGTATACGCTATTGCGGGCGTCGCCTAATCTCGGGGGTCATGCTAGACAAGGGGTAATGGCGGGATTTTCAGCTTTAGTATAAAATTATGGTTGATACCTTTTTCGTAGAAATCTCTGGAACACAAAATATAAGTGTCTTCACAGAAGCGCTTCCATGTTTGCCTTCGGAAGTCATGGTCCACTGCAGGGAGAGGCGCAGGATTTCGAGTTTGGGGATTATGTTGCACGCTTGCTTGGCCAGGGCATCCTATTTGTAAGCGGCGTCCTGTTACAGAGGTATTAGCATTTTGGTTCGATTCTGTAGTGTTATGGGAAGCCAGTTACGATGTCATCAGCTTCAGGAATGTGACTGCCAGAGTTGGCAGCTTGTGCCGCAAACTTGTTCGGCTTCATCCTGGCGTGTCGTAAGCAAACTAAAGCGAGATTCACCCGTCAACGTCGTTGCCTTTCTGAGCCAACTTATTCAGCAGTTTTCCTAGTTGTTCCATCATCAGCGAAGCAGTAGCCGGTGTCTTAACACTGGCGATGCATATTGAAGCTGCACTCCGTAAGCGATATGGTGTCACAGGCTTATTGGACGAGAAAGACCAATCATGTGTTGACGCTGCACCTAACCTTAGCCGAAGGACTACACTGCCTACATCACTGTCGGTGCTCGTTAGCGTCATGATGCACTACTTCGCTTGACCGCTCCAACAAGGCGGAGCCATACCTGTCAATGCAGAGCATATTTGACGTGTTCACGCCGACGTCACATCAGTTATACAAAGTTAATGGTGTCCCAGGCATAATATACGTTCGTTTCTGAAATAGTTTCCGCGCATGGTTTGTCTTTCGTGTCGGATTAGCCTGTGACGCCTCGCCATCTATAGGGTGCAGCAATAACATGCATCAGCAGTGGTTACATGCTGCCTACTCCTTCACTTGTGATTGCACTAACTAAGAAAACGGCGGCGTTAGGTGGCGCAAAAAGGCAACAACGTCGATGGGCGAATCTCGCCTTGGTCTGGTGGGAGACACGCCAGTGCGAAGAAGAATGCATTTTTACGTTTGCGGGGCATGGTGCGATTTCTACCACTCGCATTCCTGAAGCTGAGCTCATCACAAGTGGCTGCCCAAGACACTGCGAAGCCAGACCGAAATGCTCGTACCTTCGCTGAAGCAACTCCTCAGCAGGAAGCCAATTCCCAAAAGAACGCTGCAGTGGACAACGCGTTCACAAAGCGATATACCAAAATTATGTTCGGTTTCTCTTGCACAGCTTGCGAACCCATGTGGTTTACGACGGATGGGCACAGTGCTCCAGTGCGTGGAATGCAGTGTCTTTAGTGAATGTTTCCCGGTCATGAGTCGAGTCGTTCCATGACATTCACTTGTGGGAATTTTCGAGAACTACTGTGCAACGGTAGGGTGCCGTTGATGACTACCTGCAACTTTATTCTTCATGTACCCTAAACATGCAACAGCTTCTGTGAAGACATGTTTCATTTTCCTCTTCCACTGATTCCTACGTGATTCCAGTGATTCCACTGCTTCCTATCAACCATATTTTCGTTAGCTTTTCTTTCCGCAGGTATTTTGAATGTGAAATTTTGCCTGGATATGCTGCTTGAAGCTAGGCTTTTCGTACAGCCTTCATTTTTTTTCACTTGGCCCTACAGCGACGCAGAGAATCTTGTATAATTTATTGTCCGTACTATTTCCCTGGTGGGCTCTCATTTAGGAAAATGCAGAAGGATGAATTGCCAAAACTCTCATATATAAAATGTAATGTTCACCAACACAGACATATGCAGCTCATGCCGTTTCAGTGCATTCTAGATGGTGTTTATTGTGCGTGTGGAAATACAATGCCGAATGCATGATTGTTCATATTACAGATCTATGCTGGGAGGAACTGGTGGCTCGAAAAGGAGGCTGGGCACCTGGTTTCCGCCCCCAATGGATTCCCTGTTTTGCCGCATGGCAATCACTGCCTATGGGACGCCAGATCGACTGAGGAGCCGCAACGTGACAGGAACAGTGTCCAATAAGTCCCGGTTAAAGGGGCAGATGGAGCCGAGGCCCGCAATAACCCCCGAGAAGGAGGCTTCACTAAGAGGTTTGCAACATAGTGCATCTAGATCTCATACTGTCACATGCAGTGAAATCTCAATTCAGTGAACTACTGTTTCACCTGAGGTGGCTGACCACTGTGCAGTTCGCTTATTCAAATTATTGATCCTTGCAGTGTTCATAAATCATAGGAATTGAGTATGCTGATGTATTGGATGACGAAACCCCTTTCATATGTAATGTTCGCTATGTCGGCTGTGTTTTCTCAATGAAAGGAACTTTGTGTGTGTTTTGTTTAGCTGCGCTGTTTATCACTCAAGTAAAACCACATTGGATGGCACAATTACTATAGTTTCTGCTGTTGAGGGTACGATCGGGTGTTTACGGTGGAGGTGCCTAATGATCCCAATTATGCCGAATCTCAAATAATGAATTTGCCATGAAGTGATATTCCAGAGCAGGTTGCCATTATCCCTTAAGAGAAAAGTCTATAACAGCTGTGTCTTACCCGTACTCACGTACGGGGCAGAAACCTGGAGGCTTCTACTTAGACTTCTACTTAAATTGAGGACGACGCAACGAGCTATGGAAAGAAGAATGGTAGGTGTAACGTTAAGGGATAAGAAAAGAGCAGATTGGGTGAGAGAACAAACGCGAGTTATTGACATCTTAGTTGAAATCAAGAAAAAGAAATGGACTTGGGCAGGACACGTAATGAGGAGGGAAGATAACCGATGGTCATTAAGAGTTACGGAATGGATTCCACTGGAAGCGAAGCGTATCAGAGGGCGGCAGAAAATGATGTGGGCGGACTAGATTAAGAAGTTTGCAGGGACAACATGGTCAGAAATAGTACATGACCGGGGTAGTTGGAGAAGTATGGGAGAGGCCTATGCCCTGCAGTGGGCATAACCAGGCTGATGATGATGATGATGACGATGATGATGATGATGATGATGATGATGATGATGACGACGACGACGACTTCGACGACGACGACGATGATGTTATTCCAGATGTAGCCAAAATTCTTGTCAATACTTTGTTGCAAGCATATACACTTGCGTGCTACCAGGCTACTCGGCATTTTATCCATGTCATGGCATCACTACAGATAAATGCATGTACAAATTCTACATTCTCTAACAATATGAACAGAGATAGACTGCTTACATACAATTCAATGAGCGTGGGTTAGTTCACAAGAGTGACCGTCTGCCACTTTTCGTGCTCCTGGGTAGACAGTATGGGTAGAGTCAGCACAATTTAGAGCTGCTTCATGACTGTTTGTAACCACACAAAAAGAAAATAACGGAGAGTGCGTTGCTATTTAACACAACATAACAGTTACATCGATTCCCCCAGATGTGTATGAGATCCACATATATTCTTTAAAGTTAAGCTTTCTTAGTGAATCGTCCTGTACCTCTCTTGCTGACGGTGGCTGCTGCCTCCTGTTGCTGCTTGTGCGGTCTCGCCTAATGGCTCATACTCCTTTGCAAGACGGCCTATTCGGGTGCACAGTCAGATCTGTGCCTCTTAGGACTAGTTGGGTGCCACCAAACAAACAGTGCAGAAAGCCTTCTTGCATCTTTAAACCCCTATAACACTTGTTGTAGTCACAGGTGGATTGCATTCTTGTCAACATGCCACCTAAGTTCCCATCGTACTCGCATTGACTAAAATAGCACAAACAGGCGTTTCAGCACGCGAGCCTTATGCATACTTCTGGAATGCTTTGCTGTATACATATACATGCCAGCTGCATCCTAAACACGTTTTTGAATTGGCTCTTTGGTTTTTACTTGCAGCGCTCTTGTGTATATATACATGGGCAGCGATATGCCCGACAAAGACCAGAAAAAAAAAATATGAAGGATGTTGGAAAGCACCTTGCGCTGAAGCCGGGCGCCGTGTGATGGAAGTGATTGTACGGCAAACTTTTTTTGCCGATTGTGGCACATTCCGTAAATAAAAATAATTTCAGGCATACTTAGAGAGCCTTATCTTCCACAAAATAACGCCGGAATGCATGTGCAGGCCTGATAGGCTTAGGCCATGATCTCCAACACGCCCATATGTACACAAGCCGATACGTCAAGAGGCCGATAAGGCCATCATGCTGAGAAGCATTTAGACCTACCAGCCGATAAACCAGAGTTCCGCATAGCCAACAGACTGCTAGCTTGTTTGAAGTTTTGACTGGGTTGAACGTACCAATTCTGCATAAATTATCGTCGTTCCCATGCAAAAATCTCGAGCAACCTGAATTGCGAGCTGTGAAGTTTAATAGCTTCTACCACAGTAGGCGAGCTATATTGTAGCCCAGAAAACACTAGGGCATTTACATGCTTTTTTTTACTTGAAGCTTAGCAATGAGAAAGTAAGACATTACGAAAATACAAAATAATACGTGTCTCTAGTAGTAGAGAAACCAACGCGCATCACATAATGCGTGCGGTATTGATCAACGCCAGAAAAAGTTGTTTGGCTCCGCCGATCATGTTCTTGGTTATTTTATATGTGCAAGACACATATGCCAGACAAATGTGCAAGACATATGCACGGACACTTTCAGCCACCGGAATTTTCGGGTAGAGTAGGGGATTCGGCGTTCTATTTTTAACCGGTTACTTTACAATCCACATAAAGTTCGCATAGACGCAACTAATATAGATAATCGTGTGATATGTGAAGGTACAAATGCGTCACGAATTAGGGTTTTCGCCGTGCAACGATCTCGAACAAGGTCAATTTAGAGTGCAGATTTAGAGCGCGTCGGAGTGCGAGGCACATCCGTCGTGCGTGACGTTATAGCCACAGAAATGCAGGTCTGCTGCACAGGCGCCGTCGCCACTTGCTTTCCCTCTTTCACCCCCCCTCCCACATGTGGTCGGCTGCGCCCACATTATTGTTCGTGGTATGGACGCGAACTGTCCAGAGTACGCCCTGTAGGAACGCATTCGGGGGATGCATACAAGGGCTGGCTGTAAACAGCTTCGCTGTAAAACACAAGTTGTGTGCTCGGCCTGCCAGGAGGAGCGCTGCCTTGTTCGGGAGCGCTGGCGCCGTCTTACGAGCGCATGATTCGTATTGCTTGTTTGCGCAGCAACATTGTTAATCGCCTGTAATTCTTGGTCTCCATCGTAACAGCATGAATTGTAAAAAAGGCTATAGCTTAGTCTCGTTTCACACCGATGACAGCGCAAAAGCGGGCTTTTGTCGTTATTGAGATCGGCTGCTTATTTCGACGCGGCTGTGCCTTGAGCGACGCCGTCGACGCAAAGAATGTGCAGGCTTTCATATAATAGAAGGCGCAAGTTGACTGTACAGCTTTGACTGACGCTCAAGTCCACACACTAAATAGGTAGTTTCTGCATAACTTAGTACGTCGGTTACCCCTTCTCCAGTTATTTCCATTGCGAGACAAAATTGTCTCGCAATGTCCGACAATATCTCGCAATATCCGACAAAATTGACATCTTTGGATAGCTTACGATGAACGATTCCTTACCTGCTTGCTGACAAAATTCGTTTTTCGCGTGTTTCCAGTAGAACAAAAATTAAGTTCCACACCCGCAGCAGCGGCAAAGTTCGGTGGTGCATAATATTGTATAGCTCTGTACGGCTTTGTGTACTCAAGGATGTACAATTGGCAATAGTAGTGCCGTAGCTCTTTTGGTGGACAACCTACAAGTTATGTAGAGGGCGTTATTGCAGGTTCAGCCAGCTGGAAGCAGTGCTTGAACTCCTACGTAATGCCTTGTCCAGTTTGGCGCTTATTAAAGAAAGCGAATTACCCAGGGACGCTTACACACTAAACATTTTTACACCCTTATGGGTGTTAAAAGAGGTGCTTTCGGCATTTACACCCCTGCCCACACCCTTTTAGCACGCTTATCGGCCGAAACACTCTATCACATGGGTGTATAGCACACATAGGGTGCGACTTTGCTTGGAGAAGGGTGTTAAATCGACGACTGAAGGGTGTTGAACGCCTCAATGCATAAATCTAAGTAACGTGTACACGTCCACGCATTGAGCAATGTGTGTATGCATTGCATTTTTAATGCGGTAGGTAGGAAAGCTGGCGTTCTCCGCAACAACAATCCATACGGAACCCTGCTCATGCCAATCTTGTCATTTCCCTTGAAAGCATTCAGAACGCGTGGCCCTTTTATTCTCTTAAATTATTCACGTCATTCTAGCGTCACGTCTATGAAAAGAACACCAGGTCAACCTGACCTTTTGTTACGGCGTAGGTACTTTCGTCTCTGTATTTTTCGTAGAATATGGTACTTTCACCCTTCTCTTAATGAAAATATTTTAACCACACCAAGTTACATCTCGTCTCGCGTCAACCATCAACACAAAATTGATGTGCCATTCTTACTTTTTGCCAAGAACAGCCACTGAATGGAACCGCCTTCCCGCCTCCACAGTCTCCATTTGTGACACCACTAATTCAATATCGCTGTGCACAGTGTCTTGCAGTGCGATCTTCTATTCTTTCCCTGCACTGCAAATATTGTATACTTTCACCCCTTCTTTCTGTTGTGCCTACTAATATTGTGAAGGGAATCCGCCGTAATTATTTTAGGCCGTTACTTCACATTCCACATGAAGTTCTCAAATTCGCAGGTAGTATTTTGACCATCGTTTTATTTGAGAACGTACCAATTCTGCATGCAATATGGTTTTCTCCATGCTATGAAACAAGGTCGATTGAGAGTGGGGATCTATGTGATCATATTCCCTTCTGGGCGAACTCTCTTTGTGCCGACCAAAGCTTGGAAATATATATGATTTTTTTTTTACAAGACGGGCTGGAATAAGCAAGTAAGGAATTATATAAATGCAGAATACATCTCGCCTCTAATAGCAGAATTACTAACGCATGTGAGATAAAGCGCGCTCTTTGGAATTATAGCCCTACTTACTTGAGGGCTGCCGCCGATGCCATTTTTTGTTATTTTAGATGTTTACGAGTTTATGCAAGCGCATTTTTAGCCAGTGGCACTTTACCATTGTGAAGGGAATCCGCCGTAATCTTTTCAGGTCATTACTTCACGTTCCATGTGAAGTTCTCATGCAGTCCTAGAATGAGCAAGTAAGGAATTTAGAAAATGCAGAATACATCTCGCCTCTAATAGCTGAGTTATTAACGCACGTGAGATAATGCGCGCTCTTTCGAATTCTTGCCGTATTTATTTGAGGGCTACCGGCGACCAAATTATTTATTTTAGATGTTTACGACTTTATGCACGCGCATTTTTAGCCAGTGGCACTTTAACATTGCGAAAGGAACCCGGTGTAATCTCCTTATGCCATTACTTTACGCTCTACATGAAGTTCCCAAACGCGAAGGTAGTATTTTCATCGTCGTTTTATTTTAAAACGAACCAATTCTGCATAAAATATGGTCTTCCCCATGTATTGAAAAAAGGTCGATTGAGAACGCTGACTTTTATGAGCCACTTCCCTACTGGGGGCTAACTTTGAGCCGACGAATGCTTGGAAATATATCTGTTTTTTCATTACATGAAGTGCTGGAATGAGCAAGTAAGGAATTATGAAACTGCAGAATACATCTCGCCTCCAATAACTGAGTTACTAATGCCCTTGAGATAATGCTCGTGCTTTCGAATTATTGCCGTTTTTACTTGAGGGCTACAGCCGATCACGTTGTTTCTTGCTTTAGATGTTTACGACTTTATGCACGCGCATTTTTAGCCAGTGGCACTTTACCATCATGCAGGAGATCCGGCGTTACTTTTTAGGCCATTACTTCATGCTCTACAGGAAGTTCTCAAAGACGCAGGTGATATTTTGTTCATCTTTTTATTGGAGAACGTGCGAATTCTACATAAGATATGGTCGTCCCCATGGTAAGAAACAATGTCGGTTCAGATCACAGTTTTTTACGAGCCATTTCCGTACTGAGCGAATTCTCCTGGAGCTGACCATAGCTTGGAAATATATCTGTTTTTTTTTTTACTTGAAGTGCTGGAATGAGTAAGAAAGGAATTATGAAAATACACAATACATCACGGCTGTAATTGCAGAGTAACCAACGCACTTGACATAACGCGCACTCTTTCGATTCAGTGCCGTTTTTACTTGTCGGGTTCCACCGATCACACCCTTTAGTATTTCAGATGTGATTTTTAGCCAGTGGCGTTTAATCATCGCGAAGGTAATCCGGCGTTACATTTTTAAAGCATTATTTCACACTCTTTGTGAAGTTCTTAAGGGCATCGGTAGAATTTTAATCTTGTTTTATTTGTGAACATGTCAATTCTGCAATAATTATGATCTTCCCCATGCAATGAAACACGGTGAATTGAGAGCGCTGAATTTTATGAGCCACTTCCGTGCTTGGGAAGTCTCTTTGAGCCGCCCAAAGCTTGGGAATATATCCGTTTTTTTCTTTACTTGAAGTGCTGGAATGAGGAAGTAAGGAATTATGAAAATACACAATACATCACTGCTCTAATAAAGGAGTAACCAAGCCACTTGACATAACGCACGCTCTTTTGAATCAGTGCCGTATTAATTCTCGGATTCCGTTGACCACATTCTTTGTTATTGTAGATGTTTGCGTCTTTACGCACGGGCATTTTTAGCCAGTGGCATTTTAACATCGTGAAGGGAATCCGGCGTTTGCTTTTCAAGCTTCAGGCTCTACATGAAGTTTTCAAAGACAGGTTGTATTTTGGTTGTCGTTCTATTTGTGAACGTACCAATTCTGCATGATAATGCCTTCCCGATGCAATGAAACAAGGTTAATTCAGGGCGCTGATTTTTATTAGCTACTTCCCTATTGGGCGAACGATCTTGTAGCGGACAAAACATTCGAAATATATGTTTTTTTTTACTTGAAGTCCAGCAAAGGGCAAGTAGGGAAGTATGAAATTCAGAATACATTTCGCCGCTAATAGCAGCGCAACCAACGCATTTGAGATAACGTGCGCTGTTCCTAATCAATGCCTTATTTACTTGTTGGGTTACGCCGATCACATTCTTAGTTACATACAGCAAAACCTGTACTCATTTCGTTAAAATTTCAGCCAGTGTAGCTTCTTATATTTAAACTGTGTACTATATGTACTTTACTTTTCTTTGTGTTCAATTCTTATCCCTATGAAATGCTTGTCGTTGTAGGAGACCTCTGGACGTAACTGGGACTAGAGGACGCTCTTATGAAACAAACTGCTCTAGGACCTCCAGACTTTGACCGACAGTAAGAGGGATGATGGAAAGATAATTTCAATGTGCCGTGAGGTCTGCCATTTTTCTTCATGGTAAGAGAAATTGTTTGGTATGAAAACCTGATTTCGTGTACTGGGCTGTGCAGCCTGGTATTTAGAACTACGCTTAGACTTTCGAAAGCATTTGATTGCAGTCATTTCTTGGGTCTGCTCAGTTAACAAAACAACAGCTCTGGTGATTGTATAATTTTGTATTAGCAGCCTTTAGGCAGCACCTAGGCAGATGACGCATGCACGTGGGGGGGTCGGCGGTTATGACACAAGTCCTTGCACAGGTCCTTCAAATAGTATACGCTATTGCGGGCGTCGCCTTATCTCGGGGGTCATGCTAGACAAGGGGTAATGGCGGGATTTTCAGCTTTAGTATAAAATTATGGTTGATACCTTTTTCGTAGAAATCTCTGGAACACAAAATATAAGTGTCTTCACAGAAGCGCTTCCATGTTTCCTTCGGAAGTCATGGTCCACTGCAGGGAGAGGCGCAGGATTTGGAGTTTGGGGATTATGTTGCGCGCTTGCTTGGCCAGGGCATCCTATTTGTAAGCGGCGTCCTGTTAGAGAGGTATTAGCATTTTGGTTCGATTCTGTAGTGTTATGGGAAGCCAGTTACGATGTCATCAGCATCAGGAATGTGACTGCCAGAGTTGGCAGCTTGCGCCGCAAACTTGTTCGGCTTCATCCTGGCGTGTCGTAAGCAAACTAAAGCGAGATTCACCCGTCAACGTCGTTGCCTTTCTGAGCCAACTTATTCAGCAGTTTTCCTAGTTGTTCCATCATCAGCGAAGCAGTAGGCGGTGTCTTAACACTGGCGATGCATATTGAAGCTGCACTCCGTAAGCGATAAGGTGTCACAGGCTAATTGGACGAGAAAGACCAATCATGTGTTGACGCTGCACCTAACCTTTGCCGAAGGACTACACTGCCTACATCACTGTCGGTGCTCGTTAGCGTCATGATGCACTACTTCGCTTGACCGTTCCAACAAGGCGGAGCCATACCTGTCAATGCAGAGCATATTTGACGTGTTCACGCCGACGTCACATCAGTTATACAAAGTTAATGGTGTCCCGGGCATAATATACGTTCGTTTCTGAAATAGTTTCCGCGCATGGTTTGTCTTTCGTGTCGGATTAGCCTGTGACGCCTCGCCATCTATAGGGTGCAGCATTAACATGCATCAGCAGTGGTTACATGCTGCCTGCTCCTTCACTTGTGATTGCACTAACTAAGAAAACGGCGGCGTTAGGTGGCGCAAAAAGGCAACAACGTCGATGGGCGAATCTCGCCTTAGTCTGGTGGGAGACACGCCAGTGCGAAGAAGAATGCATTTTTACGTTTGCGGGTCATGGTGCGATTTCTACCACTCGCATTCCTGAAATTGAGCTCATTACAAGTGGCTGCCCAAGACACTGCGAAGCCAGACCGAAATGCTCGTACCTTCGCTGAAGCAATTCCTCAGCAGGAAGCCAATTCCCAAAAGAACGCTGCAGTGGACAACGCGTTCACAAAGCGATATACTAAAATTATGTTCGGTTTCTCTTGCACAGCTTGCGAACCCATGTGGTTTACGACGGATGGGCACAGTGCTCCAGTGCGTGCAATGCAGTGTCTTTAGTGAATGTTTCCCGGTCATGAGTCGAGTCGTTCCATGACATTCACTTCTGGCAATTTTCGACAACTACTGTGCAACGGTAGGGTGGCGTTGATGACTACCTGCAACTTAATTCTTCATGTACCCTAAACATGCAACAGCTTCTGCGAAGACATGTTTCATTTTCCTCTTCCACTGATTCCTACGTGATTCCAGTGATTCCACTGCTTCCTATCAACCATATTTTCGTTAGGTGTTCTTTCCGCTGGTATTTTCAATGTGAAATTTTGCCTGGATATGCTGCTTGAAGCTAGGCTTTTCGTACAGTCTTCATTTTTTTTCACTTGGCCCTACAGCGACGCAGAGAATTTTGTATAATTTATTGTCCGTACTATTTCCCTGGTGGGCTCTCATTTAGGAAAATGCAGAAGGATGAATTGCCAAAACTCTCATATATAAAATGTAATGTTCACCAACACAGACATATGCAGCTCATGCCGTTTCAGTGCATTCTAGATGGTGTTTATTGTGCGTGTGGAAATACAATGCCCAATGCATGATTGTTCATATTACAGATCTATGCTGGGAGGAACTGGTGGCTCGAAAAGGAGGCTGGGCACCTGGTTTCCGCCCCCAATGGATTCCCTGTTTTGCCGCATGGCAATCACTGCCTATGGGACGCCAGATCGACTGAGGAGCCGCAACGTGACAGGAACAGTGTCCAATACGTCCCGGTTAAAGGGGCAGATGGAGCCGAGGCCCGCAATAACCCCCGAGAAGGAGGCTTCACTAAGAGGTTTGCAACATAGTGCATCTAGATCTCATACTGTCACATGCAGTGAAATCTTTCAATTGAGTGAACTACTGTTTCACCTGAGGTGGCTGACCACTGTGCAGTTCGCTTATTCAAATTATTGATCCTTGCAGTGTTCATAAATCATAGGAATTGAGTATGCTGATATATTGGATGACGAAACCCCTTTCATATGTAATGTTCGCTATGTCGGCTGTGCTTTCTCAATGAAAGGAACTTTGTGTGTGTTTTGTTTAGCTGCGCTGTTTATCACTCAAGTAAAACCACATTGGATGGCACAATTACTATAGTTTCTGCTGTTGAGGGTACGATCGGGTGTTTACGGTGGAGGTGCCTAATGATCCCAATTATGCCGAATCTTAAATAATGAATTTGCCATGAAGTGATATTCAAGAGCAGGTTGCCATTATCCCTTAAGAGAAAAGTCTATAACAGCTGTGTCTTACCCGTACTCACGTACGGGGCAGAAACCTGGAGGCTTCTACTTAGACTTCTACTTAAATTGAGGACGACGCAACGAGCTATGGAAAGAAGAATGGTAGGTGTAACGTTAAGGGATAAGAAAAGAGCAGATTGGATGAGAGAACAAACGCGAGTTAATGATATCTTAGTTGAAATCAAGAAAAAGAAATGGACTTGGGCAGGACACGTAATGAGGAGGAAAGATAACCGATGGTCATTGAGAGTCACGGAATGGATTTCACTGGAAGCGAAGCGTATCAGAGGGCGGCAGAAAATTATGTGGGCGGACTAGATTAAGAAGTTTGCAGGGACAACATGGTCAGAATTAGTACATGACCGGGGTAGTTGGAGAAGTATGAGAGGCCTATGCCCTGCAGTGGGCATAACCAGGCTGATGATGATGATGATGACGATGATGATGATGATGATGACGATGACGACGACGACGACTTCGACGACGACGACGATGATGTTATTCCAGATGTAGCCAAAATTCTTGTCAATAATTTGTTGCAAGCATATACACTTGCGTGCTACCAGGCTACTCAGTATTTTATCCATGTCATGGCATCACTACAGATAAATGCATGTACAAATTCTACATTCTCTAACAATATCAACAGAGATAGACTTCTTACATACAATTCAATGAGCATGGGTTAGTTCGCAAGAGTGACCGTCTGCCACTTTTCGTGCTCCTGGGTAGACAGTATGGGTAGAGTCAGCACCATTTAGAGCTGCTTGATGACTGTTTGTAACCACACAAAAAAGAAAATAACGGAGACTGCGTTGCTATTTAACACAACATAACAGTTACATCGATTCCCCCAGATGTGTATGAGATCCACATATATTCTTTAAAGTTAAGCTTTCTTAGTGAATCTTCCTGTACCTCTCTTGCTCACGGTGGCTGCTGCCTCCTGTTGCTGCTTGTGCGGTCTCGCCTAATGGCTCATACTCCTTTGCAAGACGGCCTATTCGGGTGCACAGTCAGATCTGTGCCTCTTAGGACTAGTTGGGTGCCACCAAACAAACAGTGCAGAAAGCCGTCTTGCATCTTTCAACCCCTATAACACTTATTGTATTCACAGGTGGATTGCATTCTTGTCAACATGCCACCTAAGTTCACATCGTACTTGCATTGACTAAAATAGCACAAACAGGCGTTTCAGCACTCGAGCCTTATGCATACTTCTGGAATGCTTTGCTGTATACATATACATGCCAGCTGCATTCTAAACACGTTTTTGAATTGGCTCTTTGGTTTTTACTTGCAGCGCTCTTGTGTATATATACATGGGCAGCGATATGCCCGACAAAGACCAGAAAAAAATATGAAGGATGTTGGAAAGCACCTTGCGCTGAAGCCGGGCGCCGTGTGATGGAAGTGATTGTACGGCAAACTTTTTTTGCCGATTGTGGCACATTCCGTAAATAAAAATAATTTCATGTATACTTAGAGAGCCTTATCTTCCACAAAATAACGCAGGAATGCATGTGCAGGCCTGATAGGCTTAGGCCATGATCTCCAACACGCCCATATGTACACAAGCCGATACGTCAATAGGCCGATAAGGCCGTCATGCGAGAAGAATTTAGACCTACAAGCCGATGAACTAGAGTTGCGCATAGCCAACAGACTGCTAGCTTGTTTGAAGTTTTGACTGGGTTGAACGTACCAATTCTGCATAAATTATGGTCGTTCCCATGCAAGAATCTCGAGGAACCTGAATTGCGAGCTGTGAAGTTTAATAGCTTCTACCACAGTAGGCGAGCTATATTGTAGCCCACAAAACATTAGGGCATTTACATGCTTTTTTTACTTGAAGCTTAGCAATGAGAAAGTAAGACATTACGAAAATACAAAATAATACGTGTCTCTAGCAGTAGAGAAATCAACGCGCATCACATAATGCGTGTGGTATAGATCAACGCCAGAAAAAGTTGTTTGGCTCCGCCGATCATGTTCTTGGTTATTTTATATGTGCAAGACACATATGCCAGACAAATGTGCAAGACATATGCACGGACACTTTCAGCCACCGGAATTTTCGGGTAGAGTAGGGGATTCGGCGTTCTATTTTTGACCAGTTACTTTACAATCCACATAGAGTTCGCATAGACGCAACTAATGTAGATAATCGTGTGATATGTGAAGGTACAAATGCGTCACGAATTAGGGTTTTCGCCGTGCAACGATCTCGAACAAGGTCAATTTAGAGTGGAGATTTAGAGCTTGTCGGAGTGCGAGGCACATCCGTCGTGCGTGACGTTATAGCCACAGAAATGCAGGTCAGCTGCACAGGCGCCGTCGCCACTTGCTTTCCCTCTTTCACCCCCCCCCCCCCCCCACATGTGGTCGGCTGCGCACACATTACTGTTCGTGGTATGGACGCGAACTGTCCAGAGTACGCCCTGTAAGAACGCATTCGGGGGATGCATACAAGGGCTGGCTGTAAACAGCTTCGCTGTAAAACACAAGTTGTGTGCTCGGCCTGCCAGGAGGAGCGCTGCCTTGTTCGGGAGCGCTGGCGCCGTCTTACGAGCGCATGATTCGTATTGCTTGTTTGCGCAGCAACATTGTTAATCGCCTGTAATTCTTGGTCTCCATCGTAACAGCATGAATTGTAAAAAAGGCTATAGCTTAGTCTCGTTTCACACCGATGACAGCGCAAAAGCGGGCTTTTGTCGTTATTGAGATCGGCTGCTTATTTCGACGCGGCTGTGCCTTGAGCGACGCCGTCGACGCAAAGAATGTGCAGGCTTTCATATAATAGAAGGCGCAAGTTGAATGTACAGCTTTGACTGACGCTCAAGTCCACACACTAAATAGGTAGTTTCTGCATAACTGAGTACGTCGGTTACCCCTTCTCCAGTTATTTCCATTGCGAGAGGTGGTATCCGACAAAATTGACATCTTTGGATAGCTTACGATGAACGATTCGTTACCTGCTTGCTGACAAAATTCGTTTTTCGCGTGTTTCCAGTAGAACAAAAATAAAGTTCCACACCCCCAGCAGCGGCAAAGTTTGGTGGTGCGTAATATTGTACAGCTCTGTACGGCTTTGTGTACTCAAGGATGTGCAATTGGCAGCAGTAGTGCCGTAGCTCTTTTGGTGGACAACCTACAAGTTATGTGGAGGGCGTTATTGCAGGTTCAGCCAGCTGGAAGCAGTGCTTGAACTCTTATGTAATGCCTTGTCCAGTTTGGCGCTTATTAAAGAAAGAGAATTACCCAGGGACGCTTATAGCGCCCTGGGTAATTACTGGGCGCCAAAAATGTTGGCCTCATAATCTTGGGACTAATATTATACTGGTATCTCGGTAACCCTTCTTTCCGTTCATTCCATAGCAGGGGAGTGGACTCTGACAGAATAGGTACTTCCAGGTATTAAAGGTAATTATGACCTGCTTGCACGTAAAGTTGAACTGCTGTTTGGCGTCATCGGTCAAACATAAAGCTATCCACCCGACGCCAAAGGCAAAAGGTGAACCACCTAAAACTCTTCGTATTTAGACTTTCTGAACACACATATACACTGACAGCAAGCATGCCTATTTGCAGTGTCTATTTCGTGTATTCTCATGTGTTCTCTGTGTTCAATTTACCTCGTACATCTCCTACGGTACAGTAGCACACCATATTCTGAGTTCTTGATATTGAGTATACGTCCCTGCTCACAATCTAAACATGGGTAAGAACAACTGCTTTTCATACAATGGCAGTCCCTCTTTGAAATGAAAAGCTTGAAACGTGATATAAAACATGTGGTTCATGCAAAGTATTTGCAACGGGGATCTATGCTGCAGACCACAAATAGAAAGTGAGTGGTATGGTGGGCCAATTGCGTTTAGCATCACTTTACACAGGTAAACGCAGTCTGGAATAATTTCACAAGAGGTGCTGCACATTTCGGAAGGCAGCTGGGAGGGGGAAGGACAGAAGCATCGCGACGAACGCTGTTGGATGGTGTGGAGGTTCAAACGTCAGATTGCAACAGAAATCAATGAAGCTCCTCCACACTGTCTTCTTGCTGCAACCTCATCGCAGTGGCTGTACACAGAGTTAAAATAGAAACTATATTAAGATAATAATATCCATCTTTATTTTCAGTAACAAATTACCATATTAACCATGTCAATTTCCTTTGTGGTGGTGAAAGAAATCATGGTTTATGGTAACGAAACGGCGGAATAATTTTTCGATGAATACTTTATGTATCACGACGTTCTGATTTTCCAACATGGTATTCGCAGACACATTTGTAGTAGTCTATTATAAAGGAAAATATTTTTGTGCATGAGCCTGTATCAAACCCGTCTAAAATGCAGTGGGTTATACATGAGTAAAATCCACACCGCCCATTCGCGGCCTTTATTTGTATCGCTAGAAGCAGTGCGGTCACTACTAGGACGTAAAGTTGGCGACCTCGATTCGGTTCTTCACACCATCTCCCACGGTTCCAGGCGAGGCAGCTCTTCCGCGGTGGCGTCATTGTCCCACAGATTGTTTCTCCTTTAGAAGCCCCACTTCGTCTCTTTTCTGCATCACGATAAATTGCAAGTTACTAATGGAACAAAAAACGATACGAAGAGTGACACACAGTACTTGACAATACATTCTTGTTAGCAGCAAATGTCAAATATACAAAGTGGATACGAAAATATTCAGGCACTCACTGAGACACTACTAAGAGAGTGTTGTTAACGGGGGCTCAACAAGAGAAGTTTAAAACTGCAGCAACTTTTTGACAATGACAGTTTTAGATGTCATTGTCTTGTCGAAAACAGGTTATATTGTCGACGCGTGGAGTACAAGATTAGGCGCTTTCGCAGTTGAAGAAAACAAGCCTCATTCTAGAGAAAGCAGGAGTCAACGTTTCGACAAGTGGACTTGTCTTCTTCAAGGCAACATCTGCTTTTCTCGCCATAGTATATATAGGTGGCCTTCTTTTAAAGGGGGAGGGCGTAAGGCTGGTGGGTGCGGCAACGAGCGAAGGTGTGTTAGCGGCGAGGGTGTCGAGCTGAGCATAAATGTGTGCTGTGAACATGTCCAAAGACACGGCCGTCTGTCAATCCCTTGTCAACGGCCGTGTCTCAGCCGGTGAGTCCTGTGGTTTTGAGCTATCGCGTCTCTGAAAGAGGTAATTGAAGGAGCAGCAGAAAACGGTGCTCGCAGAAAATAAAAAAAAAACTAAAGAAAACATTGCAATGGAATATAAAAATAAAAGAAAGATGAAATACCATCAAGGAACCAAACTTAGTCCTGTTGCCTATAGCTTGAAATTTAGCATGACGAATAGATTGTAATGCTCCCTTTGAAACTTTTATACTTATTGATTGCAATGCCTTGCACTTATGGATAAGGTATGATTATCTGTCTTTTCTTTCTCGTTCAAAACGGAAATTCGACTATAAGATGAAGAGGTTAAGTTATTCAAAGTTATGACCCCTTTTGTTGAATTACACAGCGACTGTTTTTGTCAAGCATTTTAGCTGTCACCGCGCGATGTCGTTTAATCTCATGTCCCCTTTCAGTGATAAATTGTTTCTAACAGAAGGAACATCCAAGCATATAAATCACATCTGAACTTGCACAACTAAAGCTAGATTTAACTCCCTGTGTATATCAGTTTGCGGTGCTTTTAATATTAATGGAAATTTGAAGGTGCTTGCAGGTTTTGTACCTGGGGCGACAACATCCTTCTATTACGGCGGAATGATGTTGGGTGACTTCTTCATGCACCAACATGTCTTTAAGGCTCCTGCTGCAGCAATCGGTAACCCTTGGGATATCCGGGAACGCTTTTCTGAGACGCTTGTTCCTTGATAATATAGGGTGGTATTTTCGTAGGATGCTGTTTATTTGATTGGGAGTGCATTCGAATAGATTGTTATAAAGCATGGCTGCCTGGCAGATTCTGACGTAGGCTGTTTCTTTGTTAATTCCGACTTTCTCTTCAATCTTGACGCGACATCATTGACTTCATTGAGAGCACCTTGTGGATAGGTTTTTCTGCAAGCATTGTTTTAGGTTCATTTAAGGGGTGGATATAATCGTGGTCTTCGCTGAAGATTCTCATTCGTTTCGCGTGTCCAAAAAAAAAAACTTCTTGCTTTTGGTGTCCCGGGTGATGACTGTTGTGTAAATGTTGCTGGCTATCCGTAGGCTTCCGGTAAAGTGTCCTTCTCAGTGGTCCATTTTCTATGCAGACTGTCCTGTCTAGCAAGTTGATCTGACTAGGAGAGTGCACGGTGAGCAGTAAATTTATTTACCTCTCAAAGTGACTGAAATGGCTAAATAAGTCGGTTAACGCTCTTGTGCCGTGCTCCTATATTATAATTATGTTGTAAGTGTAACGAAGATAGGTGTGGTATCTTAAAGGGTAGGATTTCAATAGCTCTGCCACAAGTTGTCCCATGAAAATTTTCGAATACGTGGGAGCGAATGGTGTTCCCATACTAGTGACGAAAGATTGCAGGTAGTGAATTGAATCGAATTCCATATAGTTTAGCGTGAGAACTAAAGTAGAGAGTGACAAGTAAACTTCAGGAGTGTGCGCTTGAGGATTGATTACGAATGATTTTGAAAGGGCTTCAATTCTTTCCCTCATGGGTATGTTAGTGTAAAGGGAAGGAACATACAGATTGACTTGAATAGTGCGGTCAGATAGCATTTGGTTGGTGTTGGTGCCGTCGATAATTTGAAGGAAGTGAGGTGTGTGTTGAACAAAAGATGGGAGGGTGGTGCTGATGTTCGAGAGGTTGTGATTTAAGACTTTATATGTGGCTCCGAATTGTTTTTAGACACAATTAGCCTGCCTGGGATTTCTGCTGTCAATATTCCTTCGACGGGAACAATATGTATTTTAGGAAGAAGATAAAAGCGGCCTGTTTTTTGTTCTTGGGCATCATGAAGCGATATTCACAATGCGTGATTGCTTCCCTGGGCAGGAGCTCGGTGGTTGTGTTTTTCACAGTATTGCGGTAGTCTGAAGTTGGGTTGGAGTCGAGTTTTCTGTAATAGGTGTGGTTGCTCAGTTGTTTGGAGGCCTCATTCTTGCACATTTATTTAGGACAGGTTATGATACTGACACCTGCTTCGGCTGGTTTTATGAAAATATCATTCTTTTCCGCCAGTTCTTTAAGGATTTGGTGCTGAGTGCGAGACGAAATTCTTGTTTCGGGCCATGCCACGCGGACTGTAGAATTTCCTTTTACATAAGCTTTGTGCATAAATCCAGGTCTGGCATTGTTCGGTTTCCGATTCCCACTTGCTAAGTGGTCTAAGACAGTCTCTATCTTCATTTTCTACGTCTGACCTATCGAAAAAGGACTTGATGCGCATCCATCTTTAAAATATCGTTATATATTTGTGGAGTTTGTATTCGTTTACTGCGTTGTTCGTGGGACAAAACGTTAGTCGACGCGTCAGGTGATAAGCTTCCTCGGAGATTAGAATCTGGATATGTCTACTACGTTACTATACTCTGGATGTTCATCTATAGTAATATCTGTGGAGCCATGTGCTGTAGGGGTTACCTTAGTTTTCTTCAGTGGATCTGCAGCTCTAATACCTTTGGGCTGGTATTTATCTATTATTATTTCCTCCCAAGCTTGGACAAATTGTTCAAGTTCTCTTTCTTTCGATTCAGATATATTTATGCTGTCGAGTTGACTAGTAATTATCGCAAGTTGTTGCATACAACATTCTTCGAGAATATTATGTAAAGAGAGTGATGCATGTTGTAGCACAGCAATCCACTTGAATAATAACCTGGAGAGTAAGGAGGTGAGGGCACATATAACCTTAATTGTTAGACATTCTGGGATTTTTCTGTGCTTAGTGCAGCTAGTGTAAGGTTTTAGGTGAAAGCTGTAATTTGTTTGTAGGGCAGTGAGTTTGCGGGGTTAGAGAAAATGGCGAGCTTTGTTGTGTGTGCCATATGTAGTGCGTAGTAGTCATTTCTGTTTGGTTTGAACCAACTTCCAGGGCGAAACATCTCCAGATGGTGTATTTTACGCTTTATGTTCTCGTCGAGGTCTGCACCGACGTCTGTGTATCTGTCTGCTTATTATTCTATGTAGCTGTTTGCGTGAAGGCTTCACGGGTGGTTGTGGGCTTTCGTATGGGCGGGTGTTGTTGAGGTGGTGTTCGTTCCGTGTCCACCGTCTTTGCAGATGCTTCTTGGTTTCTAGATTTGGCGGAACGTGTGTGTTAGTTGGTCTTTAAAATTTCAGGCCTGCGTTTCTGTGTTGAACCTCAACTGGGGCGGTCGCTTTACTGGTGTTGTTGGTTGTGTCGATTTGAAAGAGCTCCTGAGCCTGTACTTGATGTTCTTATGAATTACTTGATGCCATAAAAACTGGAGTTTAGTCTGCCCCGGGCGCGCAGACTGTGGGGGTCCTGTTGTATTTCAGCTTGGAGGATGACATCGACGTTTTTGTGTTGGTTTTCAATGTCCAGAAGAGAATCATTGAGCTTACGCGTTCCTAGTGCGTGAGCTAGGAGTGTCTCTGATTGTTGAGTAAGGGACCTATGTTTATTTACGATCCTAGCAAGTACTGTTATGACGTCTATCATAACTGTGACGCCTTTGAGAACTAGAAAGGAGTATGAGCAATACGCCATCCGTCACATGACCCATCATGGCATTAACGTTTTTTTTTTACGACTAACGCATCGTTATCTCTAAGGAACCTTATAATTGGATCGTGCGGTCCTTGGCGGTGACTCCCAGATCAAACGGAACCACCCACCACGGCGGATTAGCGGCTCAGGTATTGTGCGCCTATGCACAATGTCGCGGAATCAAATCTAGGCCGCGGAGGCGGCATTTCGATGAGAGCGGAATGCGAAAAAACCCGCTTGTGGGCAAAGTTAATCAGGAGTCCACACCTGCGGCGTGCCTAATAATGAAATCGGAGATTTGGTAGGTTCGAACTTCAGAATTCAATTCATACGGAAATTTTCACTATGTTCAACTGCATTTGCCTAATCTTAAAGAGACGATTTATATTCTGAGTTCAACAGTACTGTGCACGTACGAGCTCTAGACCAGTGTCAAGTCACAACCCGTGATTTTGGGGATTCACCTCTATATGACATGCCCATATGTAGCGCAGTTATAGTGGGATTCCACCATTCACAAGTCTACCTGGAGGCATTGCTATAACGCCGGACCAACGTTACTAGACTAGGTTCAGTTGTCAAACTCTCCGTAGGCGCCGTACATCCCGGGTGCCCCCGTTTCTTAGTTTGCCGCCAGAAGGCGGGAGCACCGCAGGTAGCTCTACGCGGGCGCAACTCTGCGTTTGCCAAGGGGTTCGGTTCCTCCAACATCGCAACTTACGTACTCGGCAAGTGTTTTCACCGATGCGTCTTTAAATGTTTGTATAGTCTCGCGTTTAGTAGTTTGAGAAAAGAATTTTACGTAGCTGTGAAAATGCGCTGTGGAGTCCTTAGTCGAAGGCCGCAGCAGCCCCGGCCGTCCACTGCGCTCTATTAATGAGCTGTTGCTGATGAGTAGCTGTAAGTAGCTGATTAGTAGTTGTAATCAGCTGTTGCTGCTTAGTACTAATTAATTATTAATGCGAACGCATGGTATGACTCATGAGGCGATGTTAGCGCGACCACACGATGGTCCAAAAAAGTCACGGGAGCCCAAGCGAACCAATTGAGGCAGTTCACGGCGCCAGTTAAGGCAGCGTGGATTAAGGCGAAGTTAATTAAGGCACAGGTAATTAAAATAGAGTTAAGGCACTCGAACCCACGACCATTCGGGGAACCTTTTGAACCCGCGACCGTTGGTGAGAGTTGAAGCCTCGACCATTGGTGGTGGCAGTGAATTACCTGACAAGGTGCAATAATCAAATAATGATTAAATTGGGTAATTCACTAAGAATCAATTGAATATATATATATATATATATACATATATATATATATATATATATATATATATGAAATCGCGAATTATCTTCGCAAAACCTAACTAGGCGGATTTAAAATAATTTGAATATCTCCAAGCTACGGCAAACAACATTACCTTGGCTGTGACCAGCTATGCGGCATTCGCATATTTTAAAGCTCTGCCTGAAGTTAGCTGGGACACACGGTATATACGCACTCTCAGCAGTTCATTTCGGGATGAAAAAGAATGAAGCTAACACTATTTCATTCAACAGAGCACCGCATTCATAAATGCAATGTTGAAACCTACGCGAGCTTTGCTCCCTTGCGAGCAGACTACACATTCAAAGTAGGTTATCGCTGCAGGAACGGAGCATAAATATGTATTCGCGTCACTAAATAAAATTAGATGATACGACCCATAAACTCTTCAACACGCACACGGCATTTAAAACGCACAAGAGTGTCGCACAAATGCACTGAGACTGCAGCAAAACACGCATGTATACAAGGCGCCAAAACAGATAAACAACGGACAGTGCTTCGTCGCCTCGTCCGCGCCGTGCTAACCGAGCAAAGTGCGACAGCCACGCCACGAAATGCGAGGATCGGTGGTGGGTCCACGCAATCACGGGAGATTGAAAACTGAACCTAGTCTAGTAACGTTGCGCCGGACTACTCAGTGTGCTGTGCCAAGCTTTTATTTCCTGACAAGCGTAACAATACCGAAATTAAGTGCTTTAATTTTTTTTCAACTTTCCAGCTTTATTTTTACACTCTTCTAAGGCTGATCAGCTAACCACACCTATTTTTTAAAGCAAATATAGCCTATCGATCGCTCAGCTTTTACAATACCACCATAGGAATTGAATGGGCCCAATATACCTGTAGTGCCGATGGTATAAGTAGTAGGAGCAGATCTTGCCTTACATTGCTGTTAGAACAAGCTCATAGAAAGCGTACCATACGACCAGAGCAGCATTGTCATACCGCCACTGGGGCAAATATCACCTTGTATTGTTGAAATTGCGATATGAATTTTATAGCCTTCTCCTTGGCTGGATACTTAGGCTAAATTCAATAATAGATTGAACAGTCTGACAGGTGGGGCTTGCTCTTTGGCCTAGGGGACATGTAAATTCATTGCTCAAAAAAACTGTTTGAAAAATATTAAAAAGATCCTACCACAAGCCGCAGAATACGTGATTCATACCGGATAATAAACAATTCATTATGGCATTACTTGTGTTTCTTCAAAACTATTACAGAACAAACAAAGGAAATTTCTGGCTCCTGCACAGATTTACACTTACAACAAATCTTGCGGTCAAAAATCCAAATTTCACGCGCCTCTGAGTTGCAGGCTTCGAGAGGGAAAGCTCGTTGCTACGCGTGTAAATGATCTAAAAGAAATTTATTTCATTATATATTCCCTACTATGGTACCCACCACATGTGTACAACATATATTAGTACAAAGAAGGAGATATTGTAATAAAAGGTTCTGAAATAAAAGCGCTCAAGCAATACACTGGAGGGAGGTATATATAAAACATACTTGCATGACCCTCGCTAAGGTTTGAATAAGATGCGATTCGCTTTCTTCTTCTCGCACCTTCATATTTACCATTGAGGCTAGCTTTATTCTAGAATAACGCTGTGGCAAAAGAAAGCTGGAAAAGAAAGACAGTATACTTAGAGAGAAAAACGTTAAATAATTTTCATGTTTCCATCTACGTTTCTCGAAAGCTTATGCTTTTTGTTTAGGATGCATATGCCGAAATATATTGCAAGAGCAGGAACTTCATGTTACAAAAACTTCCCATTCGCGTGATAACATTGTAGATGGATGGAAAATTTGGCTCTGCTTCTTCAACAATTGCCATATACCCGGTTTTAACACACCCAGGAATATTGGGCGCTGCCCTTTCGGCATTGCGGGAATTTCACGGCATTGCACCGGCGTTACCTAATAGCACAAATTAAATAAATATACATCAGAATATGAGCCGAGTATCAGCGTGCTTCAATAAACATGCATTTACGGCAGTTAGTCGCAACACTTGCGCAGCATTAAATCAGTGTTTGGTCAGTGATGCGCGAAGAATCAAGCGACAGTGGCAAATTATTTTGAACACTCCCGCAGGAGGGCACATTCATTTCATGAAAAGACAACAAATTTAAACAGCACACTGATACATTACAGCTGTTGTCGGAACGGTAATGACTTAGCGAATGTCATTCATCGGGCATTTCGCTCGCTCGTTCTTGTGAGGCAGCAATTAGGTTGGGAATGATTGTGCGTGTTTATGATTATGCGAGAGTCTGTGCGTACTTCCCTATTTGTGCATGTGTGTATGCGTGTATTTGTCTACATTCGTTATGATGCGCAAATAAGGGAAAGTTATCCGCAGAAAATGAAGCACCACCGCTACAGTGGTGGGTACACGTTAACTACACCGCTGCTGGAATCGCACATGATATGGCTGTGGTGCCACTAAATAAATAATCACGTTAGCTGGAAGGACTCTTTCGTGTGGTTGTTAGAAGACATCGCTCGGAGCTACAAAATATGAAAATTCTGTCCTGCGGGTCGTTAGAAGCGATCGCTCGACGCTCCGCAGTAAAAGCAACCACCACAAAGTAAAACAAGATTAGGCGCAGTTTGCTGACATATTGCTTGTATGGATGTTTTCCGGGATTCCTGTGTGCAAACTGGGTAAGCGTGGGGCAAAGCACATCTTCGCTAGCCGATGCTCGTTTTGTCTGGCAGCCATACTTTAGCGCGACCAACGAAGGATCTCTTGAAAGCCAAGTCTGAAAAAAAAGATAATGAAAGCGCAAGCACGTAGCGCGCCCCGCCGATTCAATCCAGATAGAGAAGATTGAGGAACAGGCAATATATTTAATGACCAGCACAATAAATAACCAGGCGATCACATACGAGTGCTCGGAAATAAGAGCGCAAGCACGTAGCGAGACGGAAGAATTTATTCCAAGTGAATGACTATGACGAACGAGTAACATAATTAAAGTGCAGTAGGAAAACAAGGCGCACACCTATCTGTGCTCGGAAATAAGAGCGCAAGCACGTAGCGAGCCCCGCCAATTCAATCCAGATAAATGAAAATGAGGAATGAGCGATATAATTAAAGACCAGCACGATAACCAGGCTCACGCCTATATGTGCTCGGAAATGAGAGCGCAAGCATATATTCCTAATCCATAAAAAAGGGGACGCCAAAGACTTCAAAAATTATAGACCGATCAGCTTACTGTCAGTTGCCTACAAACTATTTACTAAGGTAATTGCAGATAGAACCAGGAACACCTTAGACTTCTGTCAACCAAAGGACCAGGCAGGATTCCGTAAAGGCTACTCTACAATAGACCATATTCACACTATCAATCAGGTGATAGAGAAATGTGCGGAATATAACCAAGCTTTTTACAGCTTTCATTGATTCCGAGAAAGCCTTTGATTCTGTCGAAACCTCAGCGGTATTAGAGGCATTACGCAATCAGGGTGTAGACGAACCGTATGTAAAACTACTGAAAGATATCTATGATGGCTCCACAGCCACCGTAGTCCTCCATAAGAAAAGAAACAAAATCCCAATAAAGAAAAGCGTCAGGAAGGGAGACGCGTTCTCTCTGATGCTATTCACAGCGTGTTTACAGGAGGTATTCGGAGACCTGGATTGGGAAGAATTGGGGATAAAAGTTAATGGAGAATACCTTACTAACTTGCGATTCGCTGATGATATTGTTTTGCTTAGTAACTCAGGGGACCAATTGCAATGCATGCTCACTGACCTGGAGAAGCAAAGCAGAAGAGTGGGTTTAAAAATTATTTTGCAGAAAACTAAAGTAATGTTTAGCAGTCTCGGAAGAGAACAGCAATGTAAAATAGTGGGCGAGGCACTGGAAGTGGTAAGGGAATACATCTACTTAGGACAGATAGTGACTGACAGATAGTGATCATGAGACTGAAATAATCAGAAGAATAAGAATAGGCTGGGGTGCATTTGGCAGGCATTCTCAGATCATGAACAGCAGGTTTCCATTATCCCTCAAGAGAAAAGTTTATAACAGCTGTGACTTAACAGTACTCACGTACGGGTCAGAAATCTGTAGGCTTACGAAAAGGGTTCTGCTTCACTTGAGGACGATGCAACGAGCTATGGAAAGAAGAATGATAGGTGTAAGGTTAAGGGATAAGAAAAGAGCAGATTGGGTGAGGGAACAAACGTGAGTTAGCGACATCTTAGTTGAAATCAGGAAAATGAAATGGGCATGGGCAGGACATTTAATGAGGATTGAAGATAACCGATGGTCATTAGGGGTTACGGACTGGATCTCAAGGGAAGGGAAGCGTAGCAGGGGGAAAGTGAAAGTTAGGTGGGCGGATGAAATTAAGATGTTCGGAGGAATGACATGGCCACAATTAGTACATGACCTAGGTTGTTGGAGAAGTATGGGGAGGCCTTTGCCCTGCAGTGGGCGTAACCAGGCTGATGATGATGAGGAGGAGGAGGAAAAGAAGGCGCACACCTATCTGTGCTTCGAAATGACAGCGCAAGCACGTAGGGAACCGCGCCAATTCAATCCAGATGTATCAGATTGAGGAACGAGCGATATATCGAAAGACCAGCAAAATAACCGGGCGCACACCTATGTGTTCTCGGAAATATGAGCGCAAGCACGTAGAGAGAAGGACGAATTTATTCCAAATGAATGAGAATGATGAATGAAGGAAATAATTAGAGCCCCGTAGGAAAACAAGGCGCACACCTATCTGTGCTCGGAAATGAGAGCGCAAGCACGTAGCGAGCCCCGCCAATTCAATCCAGAGAAACGAAAATGAGGATCGAGTGATAAACTTAAAGACCAGCACGATAACAAAGCGCACACCTATATGTGCTCAGAAATATGAGCGCAAGCAAGTAGCGAGACGGACGAAATTATTCTATATGAATGAGTATGAGGAGCGAGGAATAAACTAAATGCCCTTTGTGAAAACAAGGCGCAACACCTATTTGTGCTCGGAAATGAGAGCGGAAGTGCGTAGCGCGCCCCGGCAATTCAATCCAGATGTATCAGATTTAGGAACGAGCGATATATTTAACGGCAACCACAATAACCAGGCGCACAAATATGTGTGCTCCGAAATAAGAGCGCAAGCAGGCAGCCACACGGAAGAATTTATTCAAAATGAATGAGTATGAACAAGGAATGCACTTAAAGCCGAGTAGAAAAACATGGCGCACATCTATCTGTGCCCCGAAATGAGAGCGCAAGCACGTAGTCACACTAAACATTTTTACACCCTTATGGTTGTTAATAGGGGTGCTTTCGGCATTTACACCAATGCCCACACCCTTTTAGCACCCTTTTCGGCCAAAGCACCTTATCACAAGGGTGTATACCACACATAAGGTGTGACTTTGCTCGAAGAAGGGTGTTAAATCGACGCCTGAAGGGTGTTGAACGCATTGATGCATAAATCTGAGTAACGTGTACACGTCCACGCATTGAGCAATGTGTGTATGTATTGCATTTTTAATGTGAAAGCATTTCATGGCCCTTCAGGTAGGAAAGCTGGCGTTCTCCGCAACAACAATCCATACGAGACCCTGCTCATGCCAATCTTGTCACTTCCCTTGAAAGCATTCAGAAAGCATTCAGAACCGCGCCGCCTGTTTTATTCTCTCAAAATATGCACTTCATTCTAGCGTCACGTCCATGAAAAGAACACTAGG